>NC_083630.1:7032500-7367500 GCF_963584025.1 Labrus mixtus
GGGCTCTGTGTGTGGACATAATTGCTCCCAGATCTGCAGCATAACTCTATGGGTTGATTAGCAAATGTCTCTACTGTAAATAGTTGCCACTAATCATGCAACACCCGGTTATTTGCATAACTGGGAAGGGCAGACATGGACATTGAAAAAAAAGACGGCCTTATGTTTCTGTTTTTCTAGAAAACAGTCAGAAACGGTGCTAAGTTAAATCACATAGTGTAAGATTGTGTCCTGAACATCAAGTTTGACCTGAAAATGATGAGGCCATCAGAAGTGGTCCTCTTCCTGTCAGACTTTTATTGTTATTTTAGACTGAAGTTGATGGACGGAAAGATAAGAACAAATCCTGATTGTTCATTTCCTATCCACCCATAACCACCGAGGACAAGTCTGTGTAGTCTGCTGCTTTATTGAAAAGAGTGAAGCAAACAGAGGCACAGCCTTAAAGGTACCGTTTGATCATTCCAACAAAGAAATGTCATCCAAATTAAAGTAGATACTACTTTTGCAATAATACTGATTACAACCAACAACCTGATGTTTGTTTGTTTAGTGGGTTTTTTTTAGGGGGGAGAGGGGGGACATGAAAAGACCAGGGATCTGGATTTTCAGCATGAGAAGGGTTCTGGATTCTGTTTGTAGTGCATTTGTAGTCCGAGTTGTATTGACCAATTATGTTTCAGCAGGCTTTGGTGTGTGCAGGATAAACAATCCATGTGGACAGCTAAAAACAGGCAGAACTTCTTTTAAAAAAAAAAAATGGCATAGCAGCTCCTGTCTGCATAAAAGTGCAGCTTAAAATTACAGATCTAACATTTTAACTTGACGCTCAAATCAGTTTAGCGCTGTGTCATGATAGCCAATCAGCATTCAGATTCTCTGACCATACCTGAAATGGATCAGAAGTGAACAAGCTTGACCAACTTTTAACAAACAGACTTGTCAAAGGTTGACGTTTTACATTTTACCTGTCAGCATCATGATGATGTTATTGTTATCAAACTCAATTCCCGTTCATTGTAAATAAATCACAAGAAAATGGGTTTCTTTTTCACACTGAAGTGAAGCCACTGTACACTATAAATGGTAAATTGGTAATTGGACTTGAGCTTGTATGGAGCTTTTCTTGTCTTCTGACTACTCAAAGAACTTTTACATGCAGCTACCATTTGACCCCTTCACACACTGAGGGCAGAGGTCACTATGTAAAGTGGCCATCAGAAGTTACTAATCCCATTCACACACATGCATACCCCTCCTGACACATCAGACAGGTTGCTCTTTTCTTCTACGTTTAGGAACAGAGTAACATAATGACAGCAATAAGACCTAAGCCCTTAGACTCCCACTGAAGGAACGTTTACATTTATTTGTCTTCTGAGTTCAAATACTGACAAACTTTTTCAAGGTAATACAAATAAAAATGTATCTCTTGACATTATAAGACGGTGACGGTCCAATCAGTTCTTTAACCAGTCCTACTTTGTATTCTCAAAGAAATTGAAACAGATGAACTTATTATAATATTTAAATAATATAGAATGAACTGCTGATCATTTTGTGTCATATTTTGTCACATACATTGTTAGAGATGATATTGGTTTCAAATGAATGCTACTTAAAATTTCAGAATGAAGCTGCCAATATAATTATCTGTCTGTCAATTTAAG
The DNA here is from genome assembly GCF_963584025.1 of Labrus mixtus. Lineage (NCBI taxonomy): Eukaryota > Metazoa > Chordata > Actinopteri > Labriformes > Labridae > Labrus > Labrus mixtus. Next base: position 7,034,171 of record NC_083630.1, read on the forward strand.
ATTTATTTTACACCTGAATTATTTTTTACTTGCTTATCATAAGATCCATACTCATACAACCCGATCTTTGTAGGTTTCTTTTGAATCTAGTAGTTTTCAAATGATAAGGCAAAAGTTATAAAGTTTAAATTTAATTTCTAGAGATACAACAGTGTCATAATTTTACTATCAACAGGAATCAAACATGTAAATGTCCCTTCATCATTGCCTGTTCTATCCCTTGTGAGTTTTTGAATGTAGGCTGTATTGCAACGCACGGTTGCATGTGTGTGTGTGTGTGTGTGTGTGTGTGTGTGTGTGTGTGTGTGTGTGTGTGTGTGTGTGTGTGTGTGTGTTTGTTTGCTTGCGTGCTTGCTTGCGTCTCTGTGTTTATGCAGATGATATGGGATACTGTAGGATAAGAGCTGTTCTTAGGTTTATTTAATGTGATTTCTCTCTACTGTATCCCTGGATGTACAGGAAATCCTCAAGTGACCTGTATGCAAACTGTGTAACACCAGCTGCTTTTGTTCATGTTCGTCGCAGAAACACAATAGCACCTTGCATGTCCTGTCCTGTCAACCGGGCTTATTAGGTTTTAGCAGTTTGTCTCGAAATCCGCCTACATTTAAGAGAAAGAAAGCTTTTAATTCTTCTATTGCTGCGAATCACAAATAAATTGTCTCTCCTCCAGTGTAAACAGAATGCTTTTCAGCTCTCATAAACAAGCAGATAGCGTGCTATTCGGTTGCCTTTAACATGCTGCCACTTTCAATGCTGTGTTAGGGTGACAGAAGCCCAAGGCAAAGTTAGAAAGCACTAAATATATGCCATTATGGTTAATAGATTGAACGAAATCCAAGACATTCTGAGATTATCTATTGAGACGCTGTCAAACGGGGACAATGCGTGCCATTGCTGTTCCCATACACTCTGCATTACAGTAAAGCCATACACCTTGGTGTGGAGGAAAATGAGACAGATAGGGAATCAGGGAAAATGAGGATAAAAATAAATATAGGATAAAGATAACCTGAGGGCAAGGCGAGTGGATTTAAGCAGCCGTTTATTCCTCTCAGCATGTTCTCTGTATACTGTAGATCCTAAATCCCATGTCCAAAGTGCTATAGAGACTCCATGCAAGGGTATGGATAGTGTCGGAATGTTAATGGTTTTCCGATAATTACCGCTATCTGTGTTCTGTAATCCATCATTCGGAGCAGTTATAAACAAAAAAACTACATCTGTTTACTTTCCCGGTGACAGGCGCAGCAAGCTCTGTGCAAAGGTTGTTACTGTACTAAAGTTTACCCGCTTCTTCTAAATAGAACCAAGGTAATCTCCGCTTTGAACCGTGACTGGCGTCGCACGATACCGCATCAGTGGGTGGAGCATGGCGGAGGCATCAAGGCGAATTCATGAGGGGGGATGCAGCTGAAGAAAGTACGAGAATCGGAAATAGTGGTGAAATTGCGGAAACGTGAATAAATGTGGCCACCGCCCGGCTGATGGTGGCTTTAATCCTCATTGGAGAGTTGTTGCAAAAGCTTTTTTTTGGACACTAATTATTTTGCTTAACCATTTGTCCGTTTAGTTACTCACTTAATGCATTCAAATGAGCAGGAAATGTAACATACATACAACTTATGTAAATATGATTACAAATATTTCATTAATAATCATGCCTGGTGTGGAAAATATGGTGGATTTAATTTGTTTTCAGCATCAGGAACACAATTCTAAATGCTGTACTTTTACTTCTATCTGCTTTTTTAGTATTTTATTCATTTTTTGAGAATTACTAAACCATCACTCCAAACACAATGTGCTCATGTCTCTTATACCACCTATCATCAGCTGAACCTGATTATTAACAGCCATTCACTAAAAAGCTGGACATGACATATTCATTTATAAACCTGTCCCAAACAATGGCTCGTCTGCGCCGCTAGTTGCCAAGCTTAACACACTTAACCTTTTGCACGGGATTGGCCATCTTTGCTTTCAACTCAGCGACACAATGTCAGCCCGGTAGTAATGAAGACAGGAAAATCAATCGATTGATGAATGAAAGATTAGTCTATAGACAGAAAGCTAATTAGAGCCGTTAGGGCCGATTGAAGAGTGAGCGCAGATGGATGGATCCCAGCTCCATAATCAGGATATACTTCATTTGACACCCCGAGGAGCATAATTGAAATAATGATTTTATTGATGTTTTGGACGTCAGTTTATTTGTAAGAAGATGTGTGGCTTTGTCAGTCTGTGTGATACATTTGTGCACCATGTAATCATACACCGGCCTTTCTTTTCTTTGTAATTAACTGGACTTTACAAAGTGTTAGGATTACTTTATCACCACCACTGTCCTTTGATGATCAGCCAACAGAGACATGTAAATTCAAAGCCTCTTATGCTAATGGAACATTACAGCTCACAGTTGGATGCTGCGTACTGTAAACAGCATGTGTTGGAGAGGATGTTGTAGAGCACATGCATTTGTCTCCTTCATTTATTGTGTGATATCCAAGCAAAGCGACGTGTAAATGTACATAATGCAATTACAAGGACACGTTCAACAATAAAAAGAACCTGCATGATCTGCAGAGCGTGCATGTTAGCATACATACCATACGCACAACACCTCCATTTGCAAGCAAACTGTAAACACTTACTACATTAGTGTTTATATTTTACACCCACACACTCAATGACTGACTTCATGCATCCCATTGAAAGTGTGTGATTAACTATATTACGGCTGATCTGCAACACAGACCTCCTTAGCATGAGTAATTGATTTGTGAGAATTATGGCTGTACACTGTCTTTTGCCTATTCATTAATCATACGAGCGTTGTTGGAGTAAAACAATGTAGTGAGTAATGATATTGATGAAGTCTCGTCTGCACACAGTTGTCTGGGGAATGGAAATATAAAGCTTAACCGAGCAGATGTCTCATAATACCGGAATTAAGTGATTAGAATAATCGCCTTTGTGCAAATAATCTCAAATAGCAACATCCGCTTTGCCACAGCTGATTGTGCGCTCTTGTGATGCTGAGAAAAGACAGGAACGCGCCTGTTTTGTTGCTGCTACAGCTAATTTCCCATAATCCACTCTGATAAGGCCCCATGGTCCTCATCTACCTATGCTGCATGGCAATGTGATGCACATTAGTCAATTAATAGTGTGTTAAATGACAGTGGTTCCAGTCAATTGAGTTACTCTTGGGAACAGGGTTGCCGTTGTCCCACAATTTAAAAAGAAGAGCGAGATGAGGACAAAGAAAGGAATGCTGGGAAAAACGTGCACAAAGATAAATGCTGTTCCTTTGTTTTAAATAATGATATAGTGTTCTGATCTTACTCCTGCCTAATGTCTCGTTCAAGAGCAACTTAGACCAACATTTTTAAATACTGATCCATTTTTGCATGCAAGTAATCTCACATAAGTTAGTAGTTTTGAGCAGTAATGTATCACACTTTGAATATTCAACAGCCTCATATCCCATCCCCCCCAACTTCATCCACCCCCACTGCCTCGCTCAAAAGGATTGTGGCCCACATATCAAATGGAGATCTTTAGAGCCAAGCATTCCCGCTGGAGAAAGAGAGGAAAATGGCCCCCTATTATGTGACCCACAGTCAAGGCCTTACCTCATGACAAGGGTATTAAAATGAAATAAATCAGCCATTAAGAAGCGGGCGCTGGCAATTGAAACCCTATTAATGCGGCAGGCAGAGAGAGGTAGCCCCAGTGTGATGTGACAATGGAGCACCACAGTGGCCCTTTAATTGCATTTTGGCCAGGTTTTTGTTCCCGAGACTGGGTGAGGACGGCAGGTGTACGCAAGAGGTGAACAGACAAGTTATCAGTGAGTTTTAAATGTTAACGCTTTTTTAAAATTCAAAGTAAACATGCATTCCTTTTTTTTCAAGTTCCTTAAACAGGCGTTACTGGTGATGGTCACTACTTCACAAAGCCACCAACACAAACGTCCGTGAGTTTTCAGTATCAGGCTCCATCAATGTTGCATAGGTTCCTTTCTCATTACCTTCCACAGTTAGACGAGACACTGGGTGATGGATCATGGCCCGGACTGGACCTCATTTGGTTGATGTATCACTTGTGTTCCCCTGTGAAGTGTGTAGGTGATTATACATGGACACAAAGACAAACACAAACACTCGCACACGGCCAAACACAACAAATCGGTCCTCTGCAAATTTAAGGTTCCCACTTAATATGAGCAAATGTTTTGAGTAGCAATTCTTTCTACTACTCTAGTTGTACGGCAGACTGTTGTACTGCAAAGCACCCAAAAGGAGTTATGAGTTTCTGTGTATGCAGGGATGTGGACATCAAACCCTTGTCACTAAGAGAGAAGAAAGAGGCAGAATGAAATATGTGTCTAACTGCTATTTTGATTTATTTTTCAAACATATTTTCAACTTTGAAAAGATATATATCATGACTCTTTTTGTTAATCAGGTAATTTAATTCCCGGACTTGGCAGAATGTGATGGAGCAAAACAGATGAAGGTGTCCATGAGAGGTGTTGGAGCTTATTTGAAATTTGGTCAGGAGCACTCCTTCACCTGTCACTGGTTATTGATACATTCATTAGAGGGCCCTATTCTCTTTCTCTGGTATCAGTTTCTCTTGACAGTAGCACTGTTGACAACATCAGTCAACGAATCACTTTACAATTATGATTGTTGATGGCCCATGACACAAACTTGGAGGGGATGTCATTATATGAACATTAAAGTGATACACAGGGATGCTGGGAAGGAGGACCGGAGTGCTGCCACCCCTCCCCCCACTCCTCTGATGCCTTCATTTGAAACAAGAGCCTGTCTTGTATGGCTTTATACCTCAGGATAACCTTATCATAGTTTGTTTTCTTCAATAGACAATCTGTAGCTCTTCATCAGATGGTGTATAATGTAGAGTAGCTTTTTGTAATCGTATGGATCAACATTGATTCACATGCTGTGTGATTTGTCCATTCAAACCAACCTATTGTTCTGTGATGATTAACGTTGTGTTGAATGAATTAAATATTTTCAAATTGATACCCCTTTTATAAAGTACAGGGATTTATTTTTTTATCTTACCAAAGGCTAGTATATGAGGGATTAAGGTTATGCATGATTAAAGGTTTGGACACTTTGAGTGAAAGGGGTTTTGCCAGCAGTCTGCTAATTTAAGTCAATCACCTTGACCTCTTAGGTATCCATCCTGCTACACATGCTCAGCTCTGGCCTAAAATCAAAAAGGCTGGCTATATGCTATACCCGAAAAATTCACAATTATCCACCACAATTATTATGTTACAATCTGTATACCATGTTAATCTCTTACATTTATTTGAGTACTTTTATGGGTTACCTGCTTTTCTTAACTTAAACTACTATCTGCATTTGCTGCAGTAAATAAAGTCCCACAATGCCCATAATTATAGACATGCCTGGTCTTGTTCCATTCAGTACAATCTATGTAAGAGTGGTAAATGAGATAGAGGGAAGTTTTTCCACTTGTGTTCCGCCTCGTTCAGAGTGCAGCATGGCTTGTAGCTGCAGTGCATTCTGGTCTATGTTAAAGCTACTATCAGTGAGGAAATTGGTTTCTCTTCCTCTTCTGTGATCTACACAACCGCAAAACGCTGAGCGACTCCAGGAAAGAAGCTCTTTGATTCTGAGGGACCAACATTTGGCCAGTCATCACCACCACTAGTTTGTGGTTTTAGTTTCCCATAATACAGGCATGAGCTAACCTGGGCTATCCTGACCGAATGTGATGACCTAAAGCCAGGATGAGAAACTTTTTTTTCAGAGAGAAAATGTCCATGTAAACATAATCAGGGTTGTTGAAATATTCACAGGATGAAATGTTGAGTTCTTGTGGTCCCCATTTGATCTCTATATGGGGTCTGTATATTAAGCTGCTTGTAAATATGTTCCTCTTTGAGATAGACTCTCATCTTCATTTCTCATTGCTCTCCTTCTCCCAACACACACACACACACACACAGAAACACACAGTCACACAAACACATGTGCTGGGCCTTGTTGCCATAGCAGGCTAACGGGTTGTGGTAGCAGTAGATTTGATTGCCTGCCCGGCGCTGAAGTGAAGAAGAGGAGACAGGACTAAATGAAACTCCATCCATCTTAATGAAACACAATTATTTTCCACTTATTAATCATTGAAAAATCAATATGTCTCTTCTCGGCCCAGTGTCGGCTGGATTTGTCATTCCAGGCTGAGCTGTTATGTATCATCCTCTGACGCCAGGACAGTCATGGGTTCAGTCACCTGTGTCCTTTAGGAGGAAAGGGAGAGAGAGAGGGAAGGGGAGAGAGAGAGAGAGACAGATAGAGGATGAGGACAGTGGACAGATACAGAGGTGGGTGGTGGATGATGTGTGGAAAATGATTTAAAGAGGCAAGAAAAAGAGAAAGAAAAAGGAGAGAGAAAAAAAAGGATATAAATGAGTGAAACAGAGAGAGGAGAGAAGGATGAAGGGCTGCTCTGGGAGACAAATGGGAACTCATTAGTGGCTGTTGGTGATTGTGTGTTTCTTCACAGATCAATTTACTAAACACATTGTTTAATGGCTCATTATTAAAGTGTAAGGCCTCGTATTGACTGGGAGAAAGAATGCAAGGGAATGAAAAATTGTAGTTGTGTGATTAAATATGATATTTCTCATTAAAGTGAAATTGACTCAAAAGGAAAATAATTTTGTATTCATTAACAACCTGTTGTTAGGATTATAATAGAGCAGGTGTTATATCCAAACCTAGCAGTATACTCACTGACAACCAGGGCCGTGTCCAGAAAGGTGGCCAGGGGTGGCATGGGCCCCCCTTGAAATCTTATTAGCCCCCCCCAGGTCATCCAAAATCCTTTACTGTTATTGGCTATTTGCCTTGCCAGACGTGGGACCACCAATCAAGCTGTGTTGCAACAGGAAGCTCATAAATATCAGTATGCAGATATTTGTTTGAAATTTTTAAAATGAAAATACTTTAAATTGTGCATCTGGACGTACAGATTGTTTTGAGTCCTTGAAAAATTAAGCTTAGAAGATATATGTTGCTGTTATCTTGTGTTACTTAAAAGTCGAATTGATCAGAAGGGATACCCTTTATTCAGCTGTGTACACACACTTCAGGCCACCCCTGCACAAGTCAGTACATAAGGCCACCCCGGTCCAAAACATCTGGACACGCCTCTGCTGACAACTAAATATTTTCTTTGTCATACGGAAACGGTTTTAGTATAAAAAGTTTCCAGGTGCATCACTTCCGAAAAAAGAGTTCAGGACGTTTAAATCGTGGTAATACAACAAGAGGAAAGAATTAATTCATAATGGGCAGGAGATGCAATTGTTTTTGTGTTTTCTTCAAGTGTTCTCCCAAATAACAGATCATTTGAACATTTCACATAAAAGCTGTGATTTCTGCATTTGAAGGTTTTATTTGAAAAAAAAAACAATAAAGTTGAAATCTAGGCACTATGGCTGTAATGAGACCTCTGAAAAATCTGATTTGTTTACCAAATCACATTTATTATACAGATTGTCTGTATTGCCTTTCCCTTGTTTTTGCAGGGGATCAGATAAGATTTGGCTTTTGATCTGAGAAGAAGTGTGTTTAAATGTTTAATGCTGGGTGCTTTGGTTAAGCGGCACATATCTATTTGTTGTTGCTGATTTGTTACTAAAATATGTGTAAAACTCAACAAAGTCATCAATTGAAAAAAACAACAACTATTTTACGGCTACTATAAAAATGACTACTGCATTGTAATGTGCACTGAAGAATCGCAATCTGTCATAAGTAACTTTCTCAAACTCTTGAAACATAAGAAGTCTTATGTGCATCCCTCTTGTTTTTCTCTTCAACAGAGGAATGAAATCCATCAATCTGCCATTCATCAATTTTATCGCCCTTGCTCCCCTCCTCGGCCACCCCAAAACCCCAAAAGGAAAGCTTTTGGTGCTGCTTTGAAAAATCGTCCCAAGAAAAAATGATTCCAACCGGCTCAACCCTTTGTTTTCCCTCTCAATAAAGCAAGCGACAAGGCCTGCGCTTGATGTACGAGCGTCGTGGGCGCCCGGGCGTGCAGCAGAGCGCATAAGCAAAGCCATGTTTCACGGCAAACAGAATGTTCTTTACAGTCACCACGCCACCCGGATGAGAATATAATGTTCTACAGCACATAACTGCTTCAGGTCAATACTTGATTTGCTCCAGCATGTTGTCGAGCCTCTGCTCTGGCAGGGGTCTGGGGATGCATTAGGGGCCCCAGAAACAGGACACAGAGGTGGTGGGTTGTGGAGGGGCTGAGGAGGGGTAGGGGGGCTGCTTCTCAGTGTCAGAACTGCCACATTCCCCTGAGTCCTTGAAACCATTTCCAGGTATGTGGGCCTGCATTTGTGTGTGTGTGTGTGTGAGTGCAATTGAGATATACTGCTGCTGAGATTCATGTGTACAGGCTGCATATGGGCACATCATTTCAAACTTGAGATGACAAGATTGAAGAAAAAAAGAAAAAAAATCCCCCTGTGGACATCCTCAAGCAGCGAAAAAAATCAGATGATCATATTATAAAAAAAATTAAGTCAAGTACATTACAGTCCATATGCAGCCTCATGCAAACCATTATCAAACAAACTATTTCCTTACATTTGCAGGTCCACAAATAACTCTCTCTGGAACCGATTCCCTCCTGAGTGTAACCTTTGAGGATCTCTGCTTTTTTGGGGGGGGTTTCAGATATTGGATGTTGCCTGTGTGTCACCCAGAGACAACAATCTGTGAGTGTCAGAAAGCACCCAAATAATGGATGAGGGCAGGACCAGCTGCAGAGGTTCCTTAAATATTAATGCTGTTGAACTGCAGTCCATCTCAAACCCTGACACAGCGGTGAAGGGAAATCATTTGCCCTTTCAATGAGATAAAACACACTGTAGACATATCGGTGGACATATGACTCTATATAGAGGGATAAAAGACATCATCACTTGTAATGACGCTGGAGCTGATTGACAGAGTGCTTCTTGAGATTGAAAAAATGGCAAACACTCGCTTGTTTGGAGTCTTACTTGTGAATTTTGTACCTTGACTTCCTCTTTCTTTCCATCTTTAACCTACACTTCTCAAAAAAAAGTGGTGCCATGAAAATAGTGAAAAAAACATATATTGCTATTCTATAAACATCTCACATTAGTTCGTATTTTGTAAGAACTCCCAGGATTATGTTTTTAATAAATAAACTAGTAAATTAACATAAAAACATGCTTTCCAACATGTTCCACATTTTTCAGAGTCTCAGGAAAAAAAACATGAAAAAAACAAAAACAGCAACATAATGTCCAATAGATCTTTCTATTTATATTCTAAATTAATGAGCCTTCTCTGGAACAAGTTTGCCTTCTGGAGGAAACTATTAATTTGCAGTATTGGCCTGTAAACTTTTTTTTTCTCTTTCCTTTGGCTTTTTCTTTTTTTTAAACAGAGCTTGTCACAGTTGCAGGCTTGCAGCGCGCTAGACCAAGTGCAGGAGCCTGTTTTTATCGTGGCGCTAATCCAGAGCCCCTGGGTCCCCTTGCCACATTGACCAGATGAAAGGCCTTGCTCAGATGTTTACAGCCTGTGAAAGTGGCGGGGAGCTGGTGTCAGATGCTGGCACAGCGCGCCAACAGACAGAAAACAAGGCCGTAAAGCCCCACGCTGTTTATGTAGAGTTTAGGAAGCAGGAGGAAAGAACGCGTGTCGAGGGGAAATGATGGAGTCGTAAGATTTGAGGAGCATGCAGGTATGTGTGTTGGACGGTGTACATACAATAGTGGGGTGCAGGTTAATCTGTTACAGACTGTGATACAAAGCAATTCAATATTCCAAACCACTCCCTGCAGTGTAGCACAACAAAAAGCTATCCTCAAAATCTAGAACACCCTGCACAATGACTGTAGTCCCTCTAACCGACCCAACACTGCACAAACGCTGAGTGAATGAGCTCAGTTGGTTCAGGTCACAGTTCCTGGAGGTGTCACCTTGACCCCACTTTGCCAGATGGCACTCACAGTGGCACTGCCATTCTTAGCTCACTAACCTCCGTGTCCCTATTGAGAATGTGTGTTTGTGTGTGTGTGTGTGTGTGTGTGTGTGTGTGGGTACCTGCTTGAGTGTGTGCACACATGTCTTTGTGAATGTGACACTGAAGGTCTGTCTCGCCCTTCCAGTTTGTGTAAAGCGCTGGCCATCTGGTGCCCTCTGTCAGGGTCTTTTTTTTTTATAAAGCTTTATCTGATAAAACCTCAGAAACACTGTGTGTATTAAGACAGACGTTCAATGACATGGCCAAGCTCTGAAGATTCCAATGTGAGGTGTGCTATTTTACATCAATAACCAAATAAATGTTAAACCAGATACATTTGGAGAAGTTACAACTTGGGCCAAGGAAGACTATAGATGGTAAATGGACTTAAGCTTGTACAGCTCTTTTCTAGTCTTCTGACTACTCACATCTACCCATTCACACCACATTCACAGACTGATGTTAGAGGCTGCTATGTAAAGTGTCCAGTATTTAATCCCATTCATACACATTCACACACAGCAGGAGAAACTTTGGGTTTAGTATCTTGCCCAAGGAAACATCATACATGTGCCTGCAGAAGCTAGGGATTGAACCCACAACCTTCTGGTTGAGAGATGACCGACTCTAAGATTAAGATTAAGATTTACTTTTGTTGATCCCCGCAAGGGGAAATTTCATTTTTTTACACTCTGTAGTCATGCAACACACACATAGGCTGAAATATACACACACATGCACAAACAGGATCCTATGGACATGCACTAAGGGAGAGATGTCAGGGTGACGGAGCGGCCCACGGTCCTCCTGAGCTGGTGGTGGGGAGGGGGTTTGGTGCCTTGCTCAGGGTGATCTGGCACCTCTCCAGCTACCAGACCAACTTCCATGTTTGGTCCGCACCGGGACTCAGACCGGCGACCCTCCGGTTCCCAACCCAAGTCCCTACAGACTGAGCTACTGCCGCCCCCCTCTACCAACTGAACCAAAGCCGCACAATGGTAATTTCTATTCTTTTCATTTTTGTTTACTATAGATGGCCCATCATTTACATTACACGTCATACGGCTGTGTATGAATAGGATTAGTATCTTCTGATGGTCTCTTTACATAGCAGCCTCTGCCATCAGTGTGTGAATGTGTAGGTGTGACCTGCGGTGTAAAAGCGCTTTGAGTAGTCAGAAGACTATAATAGCCGAAACCAGATCACAATTAATGGATAAGCAGCGCATGCACTATTTGGCTAATCTAGTCCAAAAAAAACGTAGCTTGAAAGATTATTGTATGTTGTAACTTAGAACTTTTAACTTAAAACTTATTTTCATGTTTTTTTAAAGCAAGCAAGGCCAACAACCTCCTTACATGCAGATCAGGGATTTTAATTGGGCTTTAGTGTTTGTTTCTAAGCAAGAATTCACGATGTATATTAAGCTTTATTAACCTCAAAGCTATTGACCTGATCTTGTGTTCGAATGTTTGTGCAAAGTTCGGCCTCAGGGCCCTTTAGTTAAGTGTGGAATTATGTAGATGTTGCCTCATTATTGCAATAAGGTCTTGTGTATACCAGGATGCTAATAAACAAATGAGTAAATTGTCTCAGGGAGGGTTTCTCTGACTTAAAATGAAGCAACATTCTCACCTCTCGCCTCCCGTTCACCAGCCCCAATTAGAAAACCTCGCTAAATGAATGTGCTGTGTGTTGCCGACGCCCCCATGTCTCGTGACTTAATCTGGATTGAGCAGGGCACCATTTTATTAGATTACGCACGGCCGCAATGTGTCTTGTCACTTTGCAGAGACGGTGGCCGATAAAATCCGCTGAATGGAATTAGATTGTCATTGATGTGTCAGTGAGATCGTGAGAAAAACAGATCGATGACCGAATCACTGAGGGATATGTGAAGATGCAGAAGATGGATAAATGAACAAAAGGAATTCAGCAGGGGAAGTTTGAGGAGTCTGTGTATGGCGCGTCTCTTTCTCATATGTGAAAACAGCACCAATGCGCACACACATGCACACACAAACAGGTCTTTCCTCACACTTTAGCTTGGAGCGATCCTGCAGCGCTGAACAACAGAGTCAGTGAGAAAGGGAGGGGAAAAAGAAGCCAAACCAATTCCAATACAGCACTAATGGGCCACATCATGCCAATACAATAAATAATGGCCCTTTCAGCTCAGTCAATAGTGAGTAAATGAAAATTTAACCTTTCATTAAATGTGGTCGTATTATTTCCCCCACTTGCTTCCCAGCTCTATTTCCCTCTGACACTTTTTTTTCTCTATTGTGAACGAGAGCCATGTGCCATGTTCTAATGTAGGGCTGCATGCTGGTGTTGCATGGTGTATAGGAGTATAAAGGTCTACAGTCTTAGGTCACAGTTCATACAGAACCTCATAAAAGAAGGTGTTAGCATTCTACTTTATTATATAAAGTACAAGTGTGATGGCTTTCTTTAAAATCAATTGATGACATACTTTGCAAGCAGTCAGTTACAGCAAACTCTCAGGAGATTAAAAAATGAAAGTCTTATGGCAAAAGCTGCGGCTAATTCCCTTCACAGAACACTTTTCATATGTAGCATACCTGTTCCTAAATCTCCACTGACCGTGCAGTGGCATTATTGGGAGAGGAGGCGATAAGTCTCTAGGCATCCTGTCTGCCAGTAGATGAAAAGGCTCAGGGCCCACTCTCCACTGTGGCCAACCTGCCCTCTTAATTAATTAGCGCTAGCAGGAAGCACGAGCCCACGGGGGAGAGGAGGTCCCTCCAGAGGACTGGACAAGGTGATAATGTCCTAAAGGGGAGACCAAGTCCTGGATTCACGGGTAGCTGGCTGATGCTTTCTAGTTGGAAATGTACAGTATGAATGTCTCCCAATGTGCATCAAGCAGCTGCTAGTTAGGCCTCAACCAATCTGGATATTTTATCAAATCTGTGATGGTGTATGTGAATGAAGCCAACGGCAACATTTGGTATTGAAGATGAAATAAAGAAGGAAGTGCCAAAAATGACAGTTCATTAAAAGGCCACTTGGTGCTGGCTGCAAAAAAACGGGTCAATCATCATTAGCCCCCAAATATTGAACTTTTGGTCTCTATGGCAACTGTATGTTGTATAAATATTTATTTAGAACTCATCTGTTAATTCATATAAGTGCTTAAACTTATGCATAATGAGGGGCAGAACCTACATGATGGTAAAAGGACTTCTTTGCTGTTTTTCTGGTCTTCCAGTTTACTCAAAGCTGCTTTTATACGTAAAGTACCCAGCAGTATTAACTAATCCCATTCATTCACCACTGGCATTACCACTCAGGGGCCATTTAGGGTTCAGTGTCTTGTCCAAGGACACTTCCACATGTGGCTAGAGGAGCTGGGGATCGAACCCCCCGACCTTCCAGTTGAGCGATGACAGCCCTACCTCTGATCCTCAGCTGCCCATGGGTTCAGAGCTATAGCTGTCTGCTAGCTTTCACCTATAGCTTTTACCAGTCATTGTACTAGACACTGCGGCCGTGTTTCTGTTGTTCCTGTCATACAAATACTGCAAAACTTGTGACCATGAACACTAATTTATAGATATAACTTTGAAACTAATTCATGAACAACTGTGAGACCAGGCTTGTTATTCTCAAACCTCAACCTGATGTTGTGACCAAGTAACTGTTCAGTCGTGCTTTAGTTCCTTTAGGCTGATAAGTTTACAAAAGTATGAATGAAAGGTGAAGAAATAACTGTCAACAAATGTGTTCATTTACTTAATTGTGCAACTTTACACACGCATTCATGATTATCAATATCCTCATCATGCTACTAAAACTGTGACTGCATTCAATTTCTAACTAATTATTGAAAATTAGGAGTATGTAATCTTGGAGAAATGATTGGGTTTGGTTAGACTTAGGCATCTCAAATGGTAAATGGACTTTAGCTTGTTAGTGTTTTTGTAGTCTTCTGACGACTCAAAGCACATTTACACCGCAGGTCACACCTACACATTCACACACTGATGGTAAAGACAGCTATGTAGAGTGTCCATCAGTATTAACCAATCCCACACATTTACACGCCGCCAACAGCATAAAGCAGCGGGAGCAACTTGGGGTTAAGTGTCTTGCCAAAGGACACATTGCACATGTAGCTTCAGGAGCTGGGGATCGAACCCCTGACGTTCGGGTTGAGAGGCGGCTGACTCACAGCCAAACATTAATACATCATCTTTCATCTAACTACATGCATCTACACCTCAAACACCTTCCTTTCTGCCTTTCTTACATACTGTAGATTTCACACTATGTTGGATTGAGAGGTGAATAACACAGTTTCATAATGTACGCTGGATGAACCTGTAGGGCTCTTGTGTAAAGCTTCATGCAAATATAAGGGATGCATTATGTTGCATTGTGTTGCTATTATTCTAACAGAACATTTACTCCAGTCCTCACTCTGTCAACAGTAAAACTACAAACCAAACATGCTCTCCGGTGATCTGCATGTAAGCAAGTCAAACATTCAGACGACTCGTGTTATTAGTACAACTGTTTCCACTGATCCTCGTGACCCATGTACTTTTAGCATACAAGTTGCGATTCATCCTCGCTTTGTTTGTATGTGTATGTGTGCACATGCTCAAGTGCGTGTGTGCAAACTTCACTCTCTCTCTCTCTCTCTCTCTCTCTGTGTCTCCAATAATGAGCATGTGCACCTTTTCCGCCCGGGGCCTTCATACACAATTTAGCCAGAAAGCCATAGCTGATCATGATTTAGCTTTTGACACGGCTTGCCCCGAGGCAGGGGGGGACTAATACAGATATCTGACTCCCAGACTGCGATGGAGGGAAGGAGAGAGAGAAAGTGAGGGGCCTTTTATTGACTAAATGATAAAGAGGTTGGTAATGATAAATAACAGTCATTTTATTGTAGAATTCCCAGAAAAGACACATTCGACACAATATATAAAAAGAGAAATAATAGACGAGGAAGTTGCTCGCCGGGGTCTCGACGTGCTCGCTCCCTACAGAGCGGCCCATTGTTAAACTCCAATATTCTTCTGCTGGGGTGGAGGTCACAAATTGTGTTAGAAGGACCTGCTGCTATGAATACTACATAAGGCTGATGCAAAGTGGCAGCGTCCTCCCTGTCTCTGGCACTAGAAGGAGGGCCTGAGCAAGACAGCGCCAGTCTCGCCCATGGGCATCTTTCTCTCCTACTATCTCTATTCTGTGATTCTCTCTTCCTTCTCGTCTTCAGTCTCTCTCTCTCTCTCTCTCTCTCTCCCTCTCTCTCTCTTTCTTTCTCTCTTTTTCATCCGCTCCCTTTCTGTCTCTCAGCATGCTTCTCGCACTGTTTTCCCAGCACATCAGGGTGGCAGGGGAGCCTGTCTCTGCTGCTTTCGCTCTCCGCCGCCTCCGAGTCTCCAGGCCTCGGCTATCACTAAGACAAGATGGCTGACCCTCTAAGGACAGATAAAGTCCTCCGTGGTGCAGCATGAATGACATTAGGCGTAGGGTACGAGCTCAGTTGGTTGGAGGAGCAATGAAAGGAGATGGCGTTGCCTGCGTTAATGCAGTTTATGAAGAGTAATTCCTTCAGTTTTATTGCAAAATAAAGAAAAATAAGGCTGTTGTAAACATATTATGTCCTTATTACCTCTGGCCAATAATGAATCAGAGTAGGAGCTGGTATATATCTTAAATATAAGATCTTACCCTTACATATCATCACATATATCTTAAAATCTCACACACAGTGGATGTATGACATCAGTTAACAAGGTGTCCAGTGTCAGATCCAGCTGTGCTATCTAGTTGGAAGTTCCCCGCTCTGTTGGTGTGAGAGACTGGTGGCAGCCAGTGTGTGTGTTTGCCTCGGGATACCTCCGCAGCTCTGCAGTTCTTGAATACTGAGTGGAGAGTGGCCCAGAAATGAGCAGTCAAATCCAATTAAATTACTCAAATTAAATTGTACAATGGTTATGGAATACCTGATCGAATTACTCACATTCAGGGGATTTCGACAGCAACCAATTAGTTCAAAGTATAAAGTTCACACGCTCAAATTAACACCAAGAGAGGACAGGGCCTTTATTTGAGGGAAATGATACATCATAATTACATCACGTTTGAAAAAATCACAAATTATACAGCATGCATTTAATAAGAAAATGGAAATGGTTAATAGGTCTTGATAAGACAAATCTAGCCCTGTCAACGGTGCAGCGTGGCTAGGTTGGCTAAATGAAAGAGGAGAAGTTATTATTGTTTCAAAGGAGCTTAAGGGCCTATTGTTTGCTCAGTCAAACATAGGCGCCACAGAACATGGTCTGCCGATGTCAAAAACAACAGGGAAAACCAACATGAAAGACAGAAACCTGTGCTGCCTGTAGTTACCTCTCCTCCTCTGGTAATTGAGATATGTTGAAGAGGCTGGTCCGACAGTTGACAAGTTTTAATTTTGAAGCAGGTTTTTTTCTTGTTAGGTTGGCTAAAATAGACACTCGCTCATTTGCTCAATAATGATGGAATTCTTTAGAAACTCCTGGATTAATTGTACGGGGGACTTCCTGACCTTTTTTACATTTTAAATTTAGCTCCTGAAGGTGCCTTTCCAAGGTGAAACACGTGAGTAATGAGATACAAAATCAGCCCGTTAATTGACTTCGAGCAAATTTAGATCTGCAAGACCAACGTATGCATTCCCCTCTTTTAAAAGTGAACCATTTTAGCTAATAAAGTTATTAATCTTGCCCATACAGTAATTATCTCTGTAATTATGCTGTAATTGCACATACATCAAGGCCACCTCATATAGCGGGCAGGCGTTTTGATTTTCCTCACATCGTGTAAAGACATTACTCACAGAAACTGAAGGGATAGCACCAGCTGAAATATAATATGAAAAAGTTTGTTTAATTTTTTTTGAAAAGACTGAATAGCACAACACACACGATATTCCTACAGAGATTTAAAGGCAGTTGATTTAAAATATATTATAAGTGTTCAAACATTTTTGACATAATAAAATCACTTGATTACAAGATTGAGCAAGAAAATGATCTTTCACTGTCATCCCTGCTCGCATGGACGGCATTGAGCCGCAGAAGCAGCATAACATGATAATGCTGCTTTAATTACCCCTTGGTCAGCCCACTTACAAACCTATTGCCGCAGCAGTCAATATCCCCAAAGATCCATTCATGCCTCGGCTGATGGTTAACTTGGGAGCCTTTGCTGAGTGCTTTAGCCTAATTGATATCCTTATTTAGCAATGAGCCAGTGGGAGTCGGAGGGGAGTTAAATGGAGCAGTTTACCAGGAAGCAAGCACACTAAACAGGATCCCTGACACCACCACCACCACCACCACAACCAGCACGGCTCGCTGCAGCCCCAGCAATGATTTATGCCAGCTCATTTGCCGTTTCAAATTTATGAACGCCACTTTTTGTTTTTGTTTTCACTAATGATTTCACCATGTACTCCTTTCTATCCTCCTTCAATAATACACAACCCACAGCAGCTTTAGCCACGGATATTGTTTTACAGCAAATTACACCTATTTATGACAGGTGACTGCTCCCAGGCCGCTAACTAACACCGGGGCCAGGTCACAGGAGAGACAGAGGCTTTAGCAGCTTCCTAAGGGCATATTGAACTACCTGCTGCACATACACTAAACCAACTCTCCTTACATGTTACATACTCATTTATTTACACATGATGCAATGTTTGACACATGTTTGAAAGCACAGTTTGCAGAGCTGCAGACTTTGACTTTGCCACTCGGTGCAGAGGAAAACAAAAGGTATAACCCAAGCTAGACTCAATCATGAGAGAACAATGCAAAATCCAACAGGTCAAACAAAGCCATCGGGAGCAATGGGAAAATCAGATCTTTCTTTTAAACTGGGTTTGTAGGTCTCTCCCTCCTGCCTGTCTCCCCAGATATGTCTCCCTTAACAGCTCAAAGTAATTAGCAACGACCACATGCCAAAGGTAGGGTAGCTAGCGTACACAGAGTAGGCAGACCTTATCTTTAATTTGAGACGTGAGATGCTCTGTGGGGGCTTGTGGGGGGCTGGGAGCTATAAGGTAGGCATGCAGGCTCCCCCCAATCCCAAGGTCGCTTCAGTGAGACGAGCGAGTCTGGGGACAAAGGATACCCACTGCGTTTGATCGCGCCTTTTGACAGTTTAATTAGCAATTTTAGAAGCAACCATATTTCATGCAAACCCAAAAGTTGAATCTTCAAACCTTAAAATATTGGTCGCCAAAGTCCATCTGTAAATGCAACTCTGCTTCTCTTCTTTTCGCTAGTTCAAACTTTGTTTCTGAGTGATACCTCCTAAAGTCCTGCAGGGCTTTCCATTAGTCACAATCTTGAGCACAGAGCTCAGCAACAAAATGGCCTCCAATCTTGAAAGAGCGCCGTCAGCCCATTCTTTATACTGTCAGGATGAAGAAGAGCATAAAAACTCTGAGTCAATAAAGTCATATGAAATGGTTGATATCGAAACACGGCGCAGGGCGGTGACTGATTAAGCGTCCTGGTCCAGTTGTGATGCTCTTGCATCTCTCGGGATGAAAAATTGAGGAAAAAGAGAAGCCTTACACAGGACTCTGCTCTGGGAAAGCGTGTGTTTCTGAGGCATAATGGCCGTCATTGTGCATTATGTTTCCTGTTTTCTTTCAAAATGACAGAGTAGCGATGTAAAGATTGTCTTTCATCTTTACTTTTCTTGGTATGATACTTGACATTGGACTGGAACATTATTATTTTTGCTTTAACTTGATTACAGTAATCGTTGTAGTTAATGATGGAGGCTGTCTTAATAATAACATCAAGTGAAAAAGGCTGAAAAACACGTGCCATAAAGACATACCAATTATTTCAACTTGACTTCCTTTGTGAGAAAAATGTCTGGCCTTGAGAGTTTTTTTTTCCAGCTATAAGTCAATATAGACTCAAGAGGAAGACGATGAGACGAGAGAAGGGAATGACAGAGATTAAAAATGAAAGAGAGAGCCACTTTTTGTCCAGATAGTAGGTTTTAGCCTCCAGCACCTGACTGATCTTTTCTTTTTTAACTCAAATACTCCGGCAGCATTCGATCGAACTG
This sequence comes from Labrus mixtus, assembly GCF_963584025.1. Taxonomy (NCBI): domain Eukaryota; kingdom Metazoa; phylum Chordata; class Actinopteri; order Labriformes; family Labridae; genus Labrus; species Labrus mixtus. Next base: position 7,053,384 of record NC_083630.1, read on the forward strand.
AAACTTAAACATTCTTTATGCTTCTGACAGATCCCTATAAGTCAAGAAGTCTTCCAAATGACTGTCTAAACTTTGGTAAAAAAGTTGGAGATGGCACTTTAAATTTGCCTGAGAAAATGTTGGCTTCATAAGCAGCGATATACAAAGTAACCGCTATAAAAGCCGACATCTCTGCTGGGCCCAAACATGACAGGAATTTGACTGTTTTAATGAGTCTGAGTCATATTCAATTTCCACCTCAGAAAGTCAGAAACCACAGCTATGATGTATTTCGACATGATGATCCGATAACTGAGAACTTAGTATCTCCCTTGCGTTTCCCCACATGGTGTTTGGAAGGCGTTTTACTTCTCGGAGTATCAAATACAAACACTTTCTGTCAGGATGCAGCTCCAATTTGACATTAACACAGCAACATTCCTGGCTTGAGTGAAACACCAACTTGACATAAATGTTTTTGCACATGCAGGAAGAGAAAGAAAGAGAGAGAGAGAGAGAGAGAGAGAGAGAGAGAGAGAGAGAGAGAGAGAGAGCGGTGCGGTTTTGGACAGACCGTGTTAAGATCAGTGCTCGGGGCTAGGCAGGTTGCTATGCGCTGAAATGCTAATAAGCTTCCTGGCTCTCGGTGCAGGTCGGCTAGCCTGTGTCGACTCGTCTTGACACTTCACACACACGCTGTCTTCCACCCTTTTTAATCATTTTTGATAGGCCTCCCTGGGATGCCTTCCATTTAATTTGAAAGGGTTGAGCCACCCAAACATTTGCACCATCTTTAAATAGAGGTCTTGCCTCGACATGCCTGCTGCATTGTGACCCGACAAGGTGAGAAGTAAACTGCTGTTTGGGTTCAGGAGGATAATATTAGGCCACATGGGTGAGGGATGAAAGAACGGTATAAAGACGAGAATCTCAACAACACACAGGTAGTGAACAAAGGTGGATTTACACAAGAAACAAATAAAGTCAGTTTTTGTAGATGTTTATTTCTTCTGTCATGAATTTGAAGACAACATATTTTACATAGAAAGAGTGATTTCACCTCTGGAAATTTTTATAAAATTGTTGAAAAGAAATGTGAAGAAAAATGCTTCTGAAGGCATGAAAAAATTAAAAACACAAGTCTGCCTCAAACAGCTGCAACCCAAGAGGGAATAAAAACAATATGGGTCAAATATAATAACAGCAGCATAATGTAGCAGCTAAGCTTCCAAATCAATTTGCAAAATCATTTTTGCTGTTGAGAAAGTGTGGGAATGTGCACTCCCTGACAGAGTTTAACAACCACTGTCTTCCTCTATATGTCTTATAATTCTCCGTGAAAGATCTCAGAGCCTGCAGCCAACACAGCACGGTCAGAGACAGAGGCCGACCATGTTGTATGATTCATAGTGAAGAAATAACATATTTTATTGGAGTCTGAGAGATTTATTTGCCGGCGTTGTGCTGGATATGTAAGGGACACGCTCACCGGGGATTTCACCAACCAATTTGCCCGTGTACTCGTCTCCAAAACATCAGTCAGAAGAGATGGGACAAATTCTACAGAAAAATAATCATAAACAAACTATTACATTGCATTTTGGGAATTGTCTGGAGACGCTGTTGACGATGACTATCCGCTCAGAGTCAGAGGCAGAAAAGCCCAAAAGGCAAGTGGGGATGTCTGTGTGCTATATGATATTACCGTGACTCCAAAGATAAAGATATCATACATTATTGGTTTAGACTGGCAATGAAAGAGAGAGAGAGAGAGAGAGAGAGAGAGAGAGAGAGAGAGAGAGAGAGAGAGAGACCGGCACAAACAGAGAGCGGGGGCGAGAGACACACACATAGGGAGAATGTTCCAATATATTGCCTCTTAGCTTTGAGCCTTCGATGCCAAACAGCTGGAGCTCTGCATGAAAACCGCACTCAACTCCACTACGAGCCTGCTTGTTAGTCTCTGACAGCGACTGATCAACTTTTATACCCTCCATGCTCCACTTGCACCCTGCAACATGTACAGTAAACCATTATTTACCCCAGTCTTATTTAGCTGTGTGTATTTGCATGCAGAGAGGCACATTTCTAAGACACAGTAAACAGAATTATCGTGCATGCGTTTGGTAAAAAAAACACACACTTGCAATCATGGCCGCAAACCAGCATGTTACCAAAAGCTGGAAAGAAGGACTTGACATAATTATTAATTAGTCAATATTACTGAATGGAAAAAGCCTGTCTTTGGTTTCCTCTCTCCAGCTTAATCGAACGCAGCCAACATGAGGCTAAGCTAAACAACACCAGGCAGTTAATCTCCTCCACCGTACAGTTTAGATGCTGATAATGTCCACGGGTCTTAAGCCAGCGAGCGGGACACAGCTTTTTTAGATTTACTTGTTTGCTGTTGTTTGCTGTCTGTAAGTGGTCTTTTATTAAAGCCAGCCATCTTTCCACAGAGCCTGAATGCTTTTCACTATTCCTAATGCTAATGACGAGCTGAGAACGCATTATTCAGCATTAGTTTCATTCTCCTTTGAGCCTCAAATGGCGACAAACTGTCTTGTAACCATTAGGGTTTTTACTTGCATGAGGCACGCCACCCGCAACCTTTGACAACAAGGTGCAAATGACAGTGGCTACGTTTTGACTTCACATATATGAAGCAAACCGCTGAAGAGAAGAAATCAAACTTCTTTTGTGGAAAAGAAAGACAATGTAATTCCCGATAAATATTTACAGACAGTCCCCAAGGAGGAGGCAGAAGCTGGAATCTGCAATCTGTCTCTTCTATCTGACTTGAAAATGTGCTGTTTTTAATGCTTCAATTGTGTGTGTGTAAGGAAAATGTTTTTAGTTATAATTGTATGTATGTGGGCATAACATCGTCTCTAGAGGTGTGCTTTTTTGTGTTTGTGCATTTGTAGAAAAAGGTTTAAATGCCTTTGAATGCATAGGGCTTTTTATAATCAATCTACATGTATGTACTGGTTCTGATGTGTGCGTGCATGTGTGTGTGCGTGGGTGTGAGTGTGTGTGTGTGTGTGTGTGTGTGTGTGTGTGTGTGTGTGTGTGTGCGTGGGTGTGAGTGTGTGTGTGTGTGTGTGTGTGTGTGTGTGTGTGCGTGAGAGAGAGAGAGAACTCCCTGCTGACCTGCTGTTTGGCTACAGACAGCCAAAGTGGAACTGGCCATATTACTGTTCTTACCCTGCCATCTGCTGGCTCACATCATTCCAGGCCCTGCATCCACCCCACATCATAACTGCACTCTCTCTCTCTCTCTCTCTCTCTATCTCTCTATCTCTCTCTCTCTCCCACACACACACACATCCCTTCTGTTTCCTCCTGTTTTATCCATCTTTCTGCTTCACTGTTTCTCCTTCTCTACTTTATGTTTGTCTTTGTCTCTTTTTGTTCCTCCCTTATTTTATTTCTCCGTACGCGGGAACATCATCGGCCCTGCTCGTCCCCCCCTCCTCGGAGCGTCACAGAGAAAGAGAGAGAGGGAACCAGAGGGGAGCGGCGGACAATTGTTATCGAAAAATAAGCATGGTGTTTGAAAGGGATTTTAATTGAGGCATTTGTTATATTTGAAAAGGTGAACTCCTGAGGGGACAGAGGGAGAAGAGCGGCGACTCTATTCATATCCTCAGACATTCATGAAGAATGGCATCTTTTGACTTTCCCTTTTAAAACCGGGCAACCTTAAATGGCCTAAATATAGAGGAGGGGAGGCAGACACGATAATTCCCTGCACCTTGGGGGGTTGCCACCAGAGTACAGAATGGTGGGATACAGTCGAGGACTCCAATTAACAATGAGGGAGGGTCCAGCCACCCAAAATAATAAGGGAAATGTCCTCTCCTCAAGGCCCTGAAGGAGACATCAACTTCTTATCTTTTTTGACAGATTTCAACCAATTTTTTTCTCAGTATTTATTCGCATCTTCTTTGCATTCTGTTCTGTTCTGTCTCCTCTCCCCTTCCTCCCCGTCTGTGTGCAGTTATTATATCATTAATAATGTGAGAGTTGGATGATTGTCCCTCTAATACTGCTTGTCCGGTCTGTATTTCTACAGCTTAACTTCGGAGGAAGTCGGCAGGGTGCTCGTTTGTTTTTGTTTGCTGAGGTCGGCTCTTTATGAGCCCTCCTTAGAGAAGCAGACGACCCCTCTTGTTTTCTTTTACTCTGTTTTGACCGTCTGACCACCGAGTTAAACTTATATTGTTAGTTTATTATAAAGTTGTTGTACACGGACAACAGCTCGAGGCAACATACAGTAGGTGTGTTGGTTTTTCTCTTCATGCTGTCTCTCCAATTCCATCCTGTCTGCAGATCAGTCCACATGTGCAGTTCTGTATTGACAACGGTGATCACCCTTTAGCATCAAACTTCTCCCTCCTGTCATTCGATGTCTGATGCAGTTTTGCTGTGACTATGTGATGAAGTCTTCCTGTATTATGAGTAAAAAGTTTTACCCTAACGCGTTGGGAAATAACCCGCAGGCACCGCTCTGTGTAAGCACCCTTCATGATTTATGCAACGTTACTGTAACCAAAGCGGCATCCTTATGATGAAGTTATAAAAGGCTGTAGGAGGAACTGAACCCTCAGAAGGTATTTCTCATCAGGCTTTATTTTTCATTGTCAGGATATCTCTAGCATCACACGACATCGGTGAAAACTCGTTAAATAAGAGACTGAAGAGCCGTTCAAGTTATTACAGCCACTTGTTGATAAAATAAGCTCCTTTGTTCTTGTGTCCATTCATGATGAAGATAACATTCCAGCAGGAAAAAGAAGTGATGAATGAAAGAGCTTGACTTCTCCATACAGCTCTATTAGTTTTCTGCTCACTGTGCTCCTGATTGGGTAAAAACGGTTGTAATTAATATGTGTGTGCTGCTGTCAGATTATTTGCTTCAAAAACTCTCCCTGACATTGCGTGTTGGATGGGATAAGGCATGCTTCATGACTGGATAAGTGTTGCTGTGTCAAACAGCGGGTAAGTGAAATAATGACAGCCAGATGATAAAAGCTGCTAAGATTAAGTGTTAGTGGGAAAAATGTATGCGCATCTAAAAAACGCTTCACACACACATGCACACAAAGGTGCAGATACTCGCAGAAGAATGTGCACACCAACACATTCACACACACACACACACACACACACACACACACACGCAAATACTTGTTCTGATCTTACAAAATCCTTGATAACAATGCTGATAATAATCACAGCTCAATCATAATCACTCATAAAAACCAGCCTCAGCTTTTCATGGAGCTCCTCGCCAAACAAAACCCATTCTTTGTTGCATTTAATTTAGACTTTTAACAGTGAGCAATAAAAATCTCCAGTCCGGCATGCTGGCCAAATCTAACTTCCACTGGAAATGACTGGGGTGTTTGTCTTGAGTCTGATGGGATGTATTATAAAACTGCATGTCTAAATAAGGTGCAGATTACTGGTTGAGATTTCAATTCATGTGATAAGAGTTTTAATTGACTGCTATTGAGGTACATGTTGTGCGGTCGTCTGGATGAGGAACAACATTCTTTACAGTCTTGACCAACAGCCAAAGGCTTTTAAGAAACAACAGTCTTGTAAGTGACATGCACACACTCAAACACCCCATGCATACCTGACTGTAAGTGTGCAGAACTATTATCACGCAAAGAAACACAACCTTTAAACTCATTTATTTTTTTGCAATATGCACGCACAAAAATACACTTGCATGCAGAGACATTCACGACCAAATCACACAACTGCACTTCAACAGTTCATTTGTCTCATTATTTTGCAAATAATTTTATTTGATGAAACTCGCATATGAATAAAAGCCAAAAGAGATTTCTCATATTGTGCATGCTATTTTACAGAGAGAGAAAAAAAAACAAGCTTCTGCACTAGATTGCGCGCCAATACTCATTTGCAATAAAGGCACATTTCTAATATCAGAGAGCATGTTCTGAGCAAGTGACCAAGTTGAGGTGTGATCTGTTATTTAGACAGGTTGGATGCACTTCCCCACAGCCTGAAATTTCCCCCGGGCTGTCTCCCATTTCTCACTGTCATGGATTTGAATCTTTTTACCACTGAACTCTTACAATTACTGAACATTCATCACCTGCCTTCCTTCTTAGCTACCTAGATACTGTGTGGAGACCAGAGATATGGGGCAGACCGGTGCAGCCGGGAATACCAAGTAACACTGCCGCTAACACGGTAATGAGTTCTTATATGATGGGATGGCAGGGATCTTATTCTTTGTGTGTTTCGGTATCCATGTGTGCCTGTTTTTTCTAGATATGGAAATATTTGACAAGGTTTGATCTCCCGTATTTATCATTCTTTTCAATGTTCAGATTATAACATTTAAATGTAACATGGAATGTTTATATTATACATTAACAAGATGGCGGGCAAAACGTTGACCCAGTTTAGGTCCCAGTTTGCACACAAGAGTTAACTTTTGGTAGCAACATACACATATACATCAGAGGAAGTATAGCCTATATAGACATCATCATATTCATATTTTTGGGGAATTTTTCCTGTTTTCTTTTGCGTCATCCTTCTTACAGCTGTATTTTTAAGATGTAAAGATAATTAATGAAACATTCTCCAGTTTTACCTCTAAACTGTCACAAATGAATTGTTAGTAATACGAAACAACATCACATTGATAATCAATCCACTTTGAAGTATAGCACCAAATCACAGCAACATTTTCTCATGACTTTGTATTAAAAATCCAGTCTACACCATACTCTTTGTGAACAGAAACCCAATATTATTAAAACCACCAATGAGCAAGCCTTGCAGCAGTGGCAAGAAAAAACCTTCCTTTTAACAGGCAGAAACCTCGAGCAGAACCAGACTCACTGTTAGAAAGCAATCTACCTCAACCTGCTGGGTCAAGAAAGGGAAGATAGATAAAAGAATGAGAAGACATATGAACTTAAAACATTACCATCCATACCTTAGCTTTTCATTTGACCGCAGTAAAAAAAAAAACGTACACTGTGTCAAAACAAAAGGTTGCTGGTTTAGCTTTACAGTAGTGCATTTGTGAATTATTTATTAAATATTGTTGATGGACCGTTAGAAGCATTCATCTCCTTAAAAATGTTGACCTCTTACGTTTTGGTATCATGCACCCAACTGCAGCCCTGTATATCTCTGCGGCTTTCCCCTCATGAATAAAAGACCCTCTCTGTGAGGTGACACAATCCCCCCCCCCCCCCTCCCCCCCCCCCCCTCCCCATGGCACTCCAAGTCTCGCCCTCCAGTCCTTTGTGCTACTCACGCTCACTTGTAGAAGTCCCTTAACGCTAACCCAGAACGCATAAATATATTATAATCTCATCACCTGTCCATTTATACAGGTGTCACCCTGCCTCACAACTTGATTTCCAGGAGGGCAGCAGTTTCTCCTGTGGCGGTGGTTGAAGTCGCAGCGTTATTATCAGGCAAAATGTATTCATGATAGCAGAGGTCCGAGTGCCCTGTGGGCTCAGTAATATAATACCAGACCTCTTTATCAAATTTAACAGTTTATTGGAAACAGCTTGTACACATGATTTAGGCGCAGAACAGCACGGCGAGGCTGCGGGTATCCTTCTAACACATCTCCAATACACACCTCGACACAAACACACAAGCACACATTTAGACCAACACATTCCGCACACACACACACACACACACAGTGACGCTCAAACACGCACACATTTAATCACACATCTCCCTCCTTGTCTTCCTCTCAGCTCTCCGCATCATATCTAATGCAGAAGCTCTCATTGGATGAGGCAGCGTTTTTTTTTCTGTTGGACTCTTTTGTTGTATGTTTTCTCTGAAGAGCAGTGCGATAACAGAAGCGTGACGTAACAAATGGACTTTATGCCCCGCAGCCAGATTTAAGTGATAGGTTAGTGAATGGGAGCTGCCCTCCTATCTTATTTATACGTCTACATACACAAATGGGGGCACATGTGAATTGACACACTCACACTTGCATGCAGCAGGCCTGTGTACAAACTTAAAAAATGTCACTTTTATTTACTATTTCATCTTATTTCCAATTTGTTTTTACATGCACTTAAACCTTTAACTCTAAACTTATATCCTTTAAATCAATACAGATTTAGATGTTTTATATAACTTATTTACTTCGTTTTTAAGGCACTATCTGGCGCTTTTATTTTTACCAAATAAACATCATGATTTTTCCCACAAAATGTGTTGAATTTGAAAGCTCTCTTAATCTATTTTGATCCATTTGCATCTAAAAAAATGACAAATCAAAAGGACTTAAATCAACGCAACAACTCCAGTGTCACAGCATCCTCACGATGAGTCTTCCTCTCCTCCTGAAGGTCTCCTATGGGGACGCTAAATAGAAACCATCAGTTGGCCGGCTAATGATTTAAAGGGATGGTCAGAGGTCGAACGCCAGCTATTAATGATCCCTTTTAACAGAAAGCACGCACAGGATCTGTCCAATCAGAGGGAGCCGAGCGGACACCCGAGGCCTGGAGAAGAAAATCTGTCTGGTTAAGGTTAGACTGAGGAAGAGCAGAGGCTGCTCTGATGTATGCAAACTAAAGTGTGTGTGTGTGTGCGTGTGTGTGTGTGTGCGTGTGTGTGTGTGTGTGTGTGTGTGTGTGTGTGTGTGTGTGTGTGTGTGTCTGTGTGTGTGTGTGTGTGTGTGTGTGTGTGTGTCTGTGTGTGTGTGTGTGTGTGTGTGTGTGTGTGTGTGTGTGTGTGTGTGTGTGTGTGTGTGTGTGTGCGCGCTTTAATAAGTTAAAGGTCAGCCAACTGCCTATCAAAGTGTGAGAATGCATCTCTGATCTGTTTAATGTACTGTTCACTTCTTTGTTCTATTTATAGCTTTTTATGTACTGTACCTTTATTATATATATTTCAAATGTTTAGTCTTAATGTAATGTTGTGCTTTAAGATAAGTTGGTTTGTTGACATGACAACACACTGGTCTGTAGCCCAACTGCAGTTTGTCTTTGACTAAATCATTTGTGTACTTCATCTTACATGTCAAATTCTAAAAAAAAAACATCACTCCACATTTACCAGACACATTGCTTCTGGATAAACCATTTACATTCACTCAGACAAAACTGACAAATTCTGAATACTAACCCAAAACCTCGCTGGCCTGCCGTAGCTTGAGGTTTTCAGGTTATTTAGCAAACTCAGGGATTTAAGTGTAAACTTTCATTAATCCTTTCAGCCATTTCTGCCCTCAACAGTTTGTTGTATGATGGAGTTTATCTGTACAACAAGGAACAACCTTTGAGCATAACGGACCCCAGACCTCTGTCTGTCAAATGTAATCTTTGTCAGTGTTCTTGTGGTTTCAAAACACGTCTTCTTCTACCATTTTTCTACTTCTTCTATTCTAATCTGTTGTATTCTATTCCTGTTTCCTCTGACTAGGGTGCCCATCAGTCCTGTGGAAGTTAATTATGGGAGCCAAGCTGTTGAGGGGTTGAGGAGAAGCTTTTTTGCCTAAATACTGGATACACACCAAGTCTGGCAACGCCAGCGAGCATTGTCTGCCGTGATAAAATATGGACGGAAGTGCTGCTAGGCAAATCGTTTATCAGCCAGGTTTAGCATGCACATGTGAAAATGAAAGAGTGTGCTATCTGCATAGGTTGTGTGAGCTTAGTTTAGTGTAGCCAACACCGTTTGTTGTGTATAAATGGCGTGCTGGCTGTCGCCCCTGTGGGACGTGATCAATCACACATTGCCGGCTTTGCTCTCTTACAGCTATGGGCAAATCTATTCTAAATATTCAAACTAACATTTCAGTCCCACCTTAACTGCATGCTGTGTTGCTTTGTTGCTTTGCTACTGTGTGGCCGCTCGACAAGACTTTAAAAACCTGATATCCTCTTGATGCATATTCCAAATATTAAAAAATCATCAACTTATTATCTCTAATCTCTTCTGACATGCTCTGGAAAACTTCACCCATTCAGCACCACAGCACTAATGCTCTGTTATGATAATTAAATCTAACATATTTCTTCAACCCCGGACAGGCCATTATAGTGAGCATGAGCTGGCATGTTTGCTCAGTCACAAAGCGGCCTCTAAAATAACTCTGCATGCTCAGTTTAGTCTCCTATTCCCAATTTGCCTTAATGAGCTGGTTCAAGCTGTCAGACACGGGGAGAAAGGAACTGTGATGACTGTCAATCCACGCCGAGTGGAGGGCAAGACGGGGAGAAATGGATGGATGAAGGGAGGGAGGAACAGAGGGAGCTTTAAGGAGGTGGAGAAAGGTCAGGCACAGATTACACTGGCAGTCGACAAAGCTTCGGGCAGAAAAGGGCGAAAAGGATGAGAAAGAGTCAAAGAAATCTGGCTGTTGACAGCTTATGGTCACAGAAAAATCTACCTGAAAACTCAGATAGGTATTTGTCTATTTAATAAAATGAAACACATAAATATGTCGAGATTATTGTCGCTTCAAGATCACTTCACAGATTGTTGTATAAAAAAGCTCAGTCAGTTTAATAAAGGCAGCAGGGTGCAATAAATCTACATTTCACTTGAAATTCTCCTTAACATATCTTAATGACTTTAATCATTGACCCAAACAATGTCATTCTCATAAAAAGCCAAATTCTCAATGTTTTTGTCAATTTAGAAGGGGGGACCTTTAGTACATGGCTATTAACAAGTAATCACAAGAGGTGTGATAATGAAGAATGCCCTTCATTTTTGCAGAGGGCAAGGTAGACACCGGTGTCCAGCCCTCGTCTTCACAGGAAAATATGGAGGGAACTTAGGTGTTTGATGATGCGTTTAATTCACACAGGAATACATTAATATGATAGTCAGTGGAGCGGTGAAGCCCTCAAGTAAGGTTCTCTCATTAGTATGTTTCTCTATTTCTTTTTTTAATTATTCAAAAAAAAAAAAAAAAAAAAACGAGGAGCAGCATGACAGATGTATCGGTTGTGTCAAGAATGATTTGAATTTGAATTGTGCATAAAAATCGTGCAATTACGAGGCCTCATTTGTGTGTGTGAACAAAATGTTTGCGTCTAATGAGTGTTGACTAAAGAGTCAAAGGATGGAGCGTATTTTAATGCAATTATTCTTTTTGAAGAATTCTGCCTTACTTTGAGTTTTTTGTTGGATTCTAAAAATGAATGTAAGGGTTATGACAATATATAGTGTGCTCATAAACAGCATCCCTAAAAAGTCTAGCACACCCTTTGGCCTCTCTGACTTCAAAAGAATACCATTCAGAGTGTGCAATGCCCCCATGCAAAGTGTGACGCTCTCACAAGTCATGCTCAGATCATCTCGGTGAGCTATTATCTCACGTTGCTATTGTCACAACTGGTTGGAGAGCCTTTCATCCAGCTCGTAAGCTAAACACCTGATTGGCACACACTGCACCATTGTCTTCAGCGCTCTGCTTATACAACACAGGTGTGAACCTAATTTATGACACCATAATCAGAGGAAAAGTTTGGATGTAAACTATCAACGTTTCCTTACAAAAACTATATGTCCAGCTCATCTGCAACAAGTTTGAAAAAGTTGAATAAATCAAGGAGTTGGAGAATTTTCTTTTAAACATAAAACAGCTTTACAAGTCTGTAAACTTTGTGTATTTATGAGGGAGTTCATCACTTATAGTAAAATGTGTTGGATCTTAAAACACAGGATTTTTTTAAGCAGTTTTCTGTATGCAGTGTTTAATGTCAAAGCTTCCAAAGCAGCATCCTGCGCTCTCTTCTTACATACGCTTTTTTGTCATTTTCATTTTAGCTTCCTTTTTATTCCACAAAAGACTCTTTGGACCTTTGTCTTTTATGTGTCCATGCAATGAAAGCAATGTAAAAGCCTTCAATGTGTTAACACAGGGGGTTCCCAAACGTTTCAGCTTGTGACCCGCAAAATAAGGGTGCCAGAGACCGGGGACCCCCACTAACACGGGTTACAAGAAAGAACAACACAAAAGAAAACAACAGACTAGAAACAGGGAAATGATTTTACATAGTCATTTACGAAAAAAGGCTAGAATCAGATACAAGTTATTGCCATGTATAGACTTTAGCACTGACTGGGCATACAACACATAACAAACACACAGGTGTGTGCATCTTTATGTGTAAAGAGGAGACCGACTTTGTTGCTGTCATGTGCAAACTTACATTTGAAGTATTTTTACAAATTCATTTCAATTTGATGACACTTAATAAAATGGGTTTTCTTTGAAATTGAACTTCTTTTTTGTATTTTCTTTTTTTTTTTACAATAACGGGAAAAAATATAAAATTTAAATTATTTTACATTTTTATAGTTTTTCTTGGAAGGGGTCGCGACCCCCACTTTGGGAACCACTGTGGTAACATTCCTGGCCAATAAAGATCATTCTTACAAGTATGCATTTCTTTAGCTTTTATGTGTTACGAGGTCATTGATTACCTAATAAATATAAATGGTTCCTTTATTTTTTAGGGATGTGGATCTTTGCCTGACTCTCGTTATTGTCTCTTCTTAATTCTCCCTGACACTGTTAACCACAGCGCCTGAAAAAGGTTAGGCAGGTAATTCATTGCTTGATTAGACTCACTCTGCAATTAATCATGCTTAAACGCAAACCCTCACAGTGAACATTACGCAATGATGATTAATGAAATGTCAAATATTTCTCACATTTCACTTCTTATTGGGCAGTGGTATTAATGTGGGTCACAGCTGTCATGAGGTACGGAGCTGCCGGGATCAAGCTTAAAGAAGTGCTCAACACTTACTTATGTCTTTTTAAGTTGTTGTTTTTTTTTTAAGTTCGTGTGTCTTCTTCACTCTTTGAAAAGGCAGCTGTGTGAAGCAGAGTGCAGGAGGTGTTTTTTTTTTGGGAACGTGCAAACATCAAAATACAGGTGCAAGGTCGAGAGGACGAGCGGCGCACCTCGTGGGCATGCGGGGAGGACGTGTGAGATAGTTGTGTGTCAGTGATTGTTGAGTCAATTAATTATTGAACTTGGCATGAGATCAATCGTTCCAGTAAGGTGATCCCATTTCCAACTGGCAGCATATTGAGATGGTAACCTATGACAATATTAATCACTAGCACAACAGCAGGCTAATTCCCACATGTAATTAGTCTACATTTTAATTCATTGAAAACTAGCACTTTTCTAAACTCGCTTAATTATGTACTTACACTTAATTATACCCCTCCCTGGTTTGTTTTCAGTGCCACAGATGGAAAAACATATTTATTTTGGGGAAGAAAGAGATAAAATAAAAAAAGTCCACCTGGGAAAGGAGCGGCAGGTCTCTGCTGAGTTGTGCTGCGTCTGGTAGGAATTTACTGGATTAGCTCAGTCACAAAATGTGAGATGAACCACATTGTCAATCACCCTCAGGGCAGAGCAAGAGAGGAAGAGCTGTCAATCAAAGCGGGTCTTCAATCGTCCCATTCACATCGCCTCCTGGAATCAGTCTCTCCCGCTGACTGCTCTTTGACATTTCACGCACTGGGGCCACGAGGATGGAGAGGGAAAAACATCCTCAGATCCTCCCTTTTCCTTTCTTTCATTCTCTCTCTCTCTTTCTCTCTCTCTGTGCGTCTGTCTGTCCTCAATCTTTGTGCCTCAGCAGAGTCGATGTGTGTGTTTAAAATAATGACACTGCTCCTTTAGCGTGAGACAATGCAATAGCTGTGAGGAATAACTGAAACACAGTCTAAAGGTTGCAGTAACTCTTAAAATTCAGGGACAATTCTGTGCAATAAAAGCACAATGTATTGGACTTTGCTGTGTTATGTATTGTTCCCATTCTGATGAATTTCTTCTAATATTCTTTTGAGAGGTGGAAAAGATACGACTTTCCTGCACAGTATCTCTTTTCAGTTTCTACTTTTCTTCGGATGCATTATAAAATTCTCACAGATCTCATCAATAAAACACAACGCATTTACTAAAGCTGCAACAATGAATGCACCCACTTTGCTAGAAGTGTCCATAAAAGAAAGGAGGAAAGAAAACAAACGTCTGAGAAACTGCTAATCTTCTGAACAGATTATTCCTTCTTTCTCTGGAAGATGCTGCCGGATGAAAAATCCGACTGCAGTTTGTTGTCGTTTTTATGTGCTTTCTCCGCTCTTGTTGGTATTCCGGGGCGGCCGCCTGGCTCCGAGTGAGGCGTACAGAGTCATTGCTCTTTTGGCTCCCGCCCTGACACCTTGTGCCCTCCAGTGTGGACTCCTTAGCCGCGATCTGATCAGCATCTTTATAGTTTATCAGCCTTGGGGTTCAATTTTGGCTTGGATGCTTTTACAAATGAACGCAATCACTGGTGAGCCTTCGCATCCTGATTGCATCGAGAGGAGCGGGTGGAGGAAAGTTTAGTGGATTACCGTGCCACTTGAGGATGGAGCACAAACACACTGAGGCAGCCGCAGAGGGGGACGCCTGAGCCTCCACCCCCCCCCCTCCTCCTTCTGCCTCGGCTATTGGCACTTGCTGCTTGTACTCTGTCTTATTTGACTAAAATAATATAATTGTCTCCCATCTTATTGCTTGTAAAGCCATCTTGTGTCTGCAGGCGATGTGTGTGATCAATGCACTATCTAACAGAATCAATTCTTCCAGGAATACCTTGTGTTTGTGAGATGATTCCAGGCAGCTGCAGCACAAGACGATCCGGTGGTACCAGGATTAGTTTAGCGACTTGGACCCTCCAGTTCACACTGAATAGTGTGGCTCGGTGCCCATTTCTCATGTTGTTCGGGGCGTGTATGCGTATGTTGGTGTGCAAGTGTGCAAAACAAGGCTGCCAAGGGAATTCACATTCATATTGGGAGTTATGTGCATGATCCCTCGAACATCTTCTAAGCAGTTTATTCCACTTGTAAGTGCTAAAGTGTGGCTCCCCTTGAGATGTTTTCTTCAGCGCTGGAAAAATGGTAATAGACGTGATGTCATATGTTTGGTAATATAGAGAAAATGTCCAGAAGAACAGCAATTTTATTGTGTTTTTATCACACTAAGTATTTATTTCATGTGTCAACAATGTCACCGCTGTAATAACAATATGTGTTCTCTACAAAGGAGCACAATCTCATATATTTAGATGTATTTTGGAAAATGTACTTTATTCAACCAGGAAGTAAACGATTGAATCTTGATGTACTGGTAGTGAAATATTTTACATATAAATACATTTCCCAATATTACAACTCCCCTTGATGTAAAACATGGTTAAAAAGAACCGAGTCAATGTGAGTCAATCACTCATAAATCAATGTTCCACTGCCGATCTCTACTGTCTGTTCCCAGCGTGCCCCCCTCCTCTAATTCAACAACTAAACAATGATATCAGAAGTGAATTATGGGAGACCTCTGGGGTGAATCGGGGAGAGTAATATGCCAAAAATGTATTAGAGAAAGAAACTATGGGAATAGACCCCTCTGGAGGAGCAGGAAGAGAGTGAGAGGAGAGAGAATTGGGGATCAGGATCAGGCCAAAGGGAACCATTTTGGCAGGTCAGGACGTAATTGATTGTCAATGCAAATCTCGGTGGTGTTTCTGCTATCATAGGTTGTGTTTTTCTTTATTTTTACGAGGAAGAAATAAGAAGGAGAATGTCTTTTAAAACACCGGAGAAATTGCATGATAGCTGTTTTGAGCCATTTGCAATATGGTGTAAAGTACTGGTTTGAAGAGCCTTCAGCAAAAGCCGAATCTGTCTTAATAAGCATGGAGAATTTCCCAGGAAGTACCATGGCATATTGAGTTACTTCTACACGCTGAAAAAAAGCTCACTTTATGCAAATTCAGGCTTGCCGTAGCAATTGTCATTCAGTTGTTTAGTCCGGTGCTTTAATTCGATTTAGAGGAAAACAGCGATGCCAAATTGTGTCTTTCGATAACATCGCGGCAATGATTGAGTTATGTGTTATTGCATTTGAGTCTCCAGCTTGGCCTGTTGCTCTGCAGTTTGAGGCTTTACCTGAGAACAGCTCAACCAAGCAAGAAGTCAGTTCTGAAATCCTTTCATTTCCTCTGTAAACCACATGTCATGTTCTATATTAGCTGGATAAAGGACGTATGTGCCTTCATGTCTGTGCACCTTAGATCTGGCTGGAGATTTCACCCTCCCCTCTTCGGGTTGTTTCCTCCCCCTTTTTTTCTTCCGCTTTGTTTACTTTCCTGCGGTCTCATCTTTGTGTGTCTTGCTTTGTCTTCCCCCCCCATCCCCTCCTCGTCTCTTCTCTCGCTCTCCTCGCTCCGTCTCTCTCCGTCCTATACCGGAGCTCTGCAGCGCCCCGGCCTCGGTCCAATCTCTGGGTAGCACAGGAAGTGAAACTGTAACACAGAGTTCACTGGTAATTGGCCACGGTCACGCTAACCAAACAGGAAGGAATCTGCAACTGATTAGAATTCTTCCTCCTGCAATAATAGTCCCCCTACCCCCCCACCCCCCACACCACCACCCCCGTATCCCCGTCCCCCCACAAAATTAATTACATTCAGGGGTCTATTCCCACTATTGGTTTTCCTGTTTTGAAGCCGCATTATAGAGAGAAAAATCCCCAAGACAACACAGTCTAGCTAGTTTTTCAATTACAGTGAGACGGGTTAAGTCATAAAGCGCTGAGGAAGCGTAGACAGGCATCCGTCTCTTCATCCGGACGGGCTGGTCAGATCAGTCAGCGAGTCACAGACTGCTGAATAATCTCGTTGTGACTTACACACACAGACACAAACACAAACACAAACACAAGTGATTGTACGAGGACATACACACACACCTCCCTTATGCTTTTCAAGAACAATCTGTGGATCAGTTCTTATCCAATATGTAATACATATACTGTGAAATCTGATCTTTTTTTTAAAAAAAGAGATAATCGGCCATTTGAGTAACTTTAAAAAAAAATTTGGGAAAAAAAAATCCTACATTTTGTAAGAAATGTAGGATTCAACAGTGAACATTTTCAGGGTTTACTGTGGCATGTAAAACTGTTCTCTAGCACCCCCCCTTGAAACTTTTTCAATACAGAGTTCTGCAGTTTGAGGAACACATTCGTAAAGTTTTTGCCGATTTTATTTTCATGCATTGCATCAAACTCTAGAATCCTGTAAAATGTAAACGCATATGTACCCATGCATTAGGAATTGTTTGTATAACCATAACCGAGTTCTGCCAGCTGGCATCAGTATCACAGGATCCAGAGGAGTCCAGCGCGTTTGTGTGCAGCCGTGTGAACGCTGCCCACCTCAAATTGTTGTGATGTTACATTTTGAACAAGTGTGCTGCTTGATGTGACACATTCATTTTCACAAACGAGGTTAAGCACACAAGAACAGCGGGACGCCGTGGCGCACATGACATGTTGAAATACTGCCGTGTTCAGCACCTTTCACATGAAAATGAAAGTCAAATTGAAGAGATGCATTTTCATCTCATCTTCACAGAGAGACACGGAGAGCCAGGGCTGCCTCAAAAATAAATGAATGCCTAACAATGTTTTTGATGTCCTATATTTAAATTTGTACGCTTACTTACATTACTCCTACTTCCCTGGTCTTGGAACTAATCCGATTGATATGGAAATGGGGTGCTCTGTTTCATGACAGAGTTGGGGAGCAAGAGAGAGAGAGAGAGAGAGAGAGAGAGTTCCCAGGTCCGCTCCTACTCAAAATGTGCTGAAAACAGATTTTCACAATCCTCTGCCTTTATGTTATTGGTTATAGAGGATTACACAAACCACTTAAAGCTCGACAATGAGCTGCTTTTCTTTTTCAAACAACAAAAAAGTCCTTCATCCTGGACACATTCTCCACAGTGGAGGGGTTAATCAGGAGCAGGCTAAGTCAATGTTGTGATTGAGTCAGGTGCCATCAACACATGTCTTATGTATAATGATGCTCATATGTTAGATTTGTTAATGTTTCAGATGTAAGGTGGGAGCAACTTTAGGTAAAATACTTAGAAGAACACAAGAACCTTTTTTTCTTTTAAATATTATTTATTATCATTTAATCATAGTCATTTAAAGCCACACATGAAAGAATAAGAGAGATACAAACCTGTGGCAATGTCACACTCAAAATGAAACTTGCAGAAATATATGAAAAAAAAAATTAATAATAATTATGTGAACATTTGTTGTAACATGTTGAAAGTTTAGACATTCCTATATTTATTTACGGCTCCATCTTAACTATAATGTTTGAGTCAGTTTGACTCAGCTCTCCTCTTTCTAAATCGTTTACACGACTATGTTACGTTTTATTTTAATGCAAAACAAATTTCACGGAAAAGAAGCACCCAAAAAATAAGGGAAAGATTGTTTTCTATATTAAAAAATATATATCTTTAAGTCAAGAAATCAATATATAATCAATATTTTTTATAAATATTATAATTATTATTATATGTATTATTTGACATTGTAGTAAAAGAAGTATGTATCATATTCAAAGAAAATCACTTTTAATTTAAAAAAAATAAAACATTTCTTTTGGTTAATAATTAAGATAGTCTTGATTTTTTTTGTGTACAAAGAATTATAAAAAATAAACAATAAGTGACTTCTTTTTTTTTTACCAGGAGAACCTCATTGAGATTTAGAATCTCATTTAAGAGCGTCCTGGTTCAGAGGGGCAGCAGCACAATAAAGAAGTTACAAAACAGACACAGATCAACATGTCCTGAGTCACAGAGAAGAAAAGTCATTATTCAAAGCATCGACAACCTGAACACAGAAAACAGCTTTACAGTATGAGACAGAAAACATACATGATGGTTGAGGGCAAAATAAATTACATTCTTTTTGTATTATTGTTTTTGTTTGAAATACCAGCATAAACTTTTTCTATACATATGTAGTATGAAAAAAACACTACCAATATGTGACTTAAAACAGTTTGTCATTCTGTTCGTACAGAAATCTACAGCAGAGTGTTTCCTGAAGCTCATTGACGTAAATCACATTAGTGGAGCTTCTGCATCGACACATTCACCCGACTCACAGCTTCCCCCTCACCATACCCGGGCCAACCCTTATCTGCTGTAAACTCCTCTCTTTTTTTTTTTATCTTAAACAGCATTTAAAATCATCACTTACCAACTCCCTTCTTCAGCCCGAACAGCCATTCAAGCATGTGTTGTCTGTCATTGGGGTTGAAAATTGGGGAATGGGCTGGAAATTGGAACCACCGAGGATGTCGTCCTGGAAAAAAAGAGGAAATCAAAGTTAAATGAGATCATGCATGCCAAGAGAATGTTTAACCAAAGGGCAAAAAGGAAGCTGGAGATAACAGAGAAGAGAAAACCGCTTAATGTTGTGTTGCTGCAGCCTGTTTGGAGGCTTGCATGCATGTGTGTGTGTTTGTGTGTGTGTGTGTGTGTGTGTTTGTGTGTGTGTATTTGGAGGGCAGAGGGGGTGTAACTTGTCAATGCACATTAAACTGTCATTTTATACATCTTTATGTATATATATTTGTGCAACTCCATCTGAATGTTTGCTTCAGTGAATACATAACAAAGTTTTTGTGTCTGCATGCATGTGTTTTTATAGCCACACAGGAATTTACCATCATTACTTAGTGTGTGTGTGTGTGTGTGTGTGTGTGTGATTGTGTGTGGGTGCAGGTGTGTGTGTGATTGTGTGTGGGTGCAGGTGTGTGTGTGTGTACATAGGTGACGAAAGGCCTTGCAAAGGTTCATCCCATAATGCGATGTCTAAAAGGTGTTTGAAGTGGTGCACCGCACAAACAATTAATCTTGAGCCCGTGATTGAACTGAACCACGGTGATGCAGATTTCCCATGACAGGTTCACTTCAAAAGACTCGAGATTCCTGCCCCACCCAAGAGCGCCTATGGTTACATGATCGACAGGCAAACGCTTTGTTTTAACATGAGAGGACACGGCAACGCAGCGAGCGGGGGATACAGATGGCATTGCAATTTGAAAAGATGCAATTGTCAGACACTTCTTTAAGGCAATCACGCTGGAAAAAAAAAGATGAAGAAGTCATATTTGCACTTCTGCCTTCCTCAGAAACATAAGCAAACAGAAACAAGATGAAGCACTCGTGTGAATGTAAGCTACACATTCTGCTATCTGTCATCAAAAGATAACAAAGGAAGCAATAATACCGGTTCAGTAAAATCACAGATTATCTGGCAACTGATTAAAATTCTCTTTATCACAACAGCACTGAATAATCCTTTATCTGACACCGGCCTTTTGCAGCTGACATCTAATCTTTGCGTTTGTTCGTGCGCCTCCTTCCCCCGATGGGATCAGGGATCCCTGCGCAAGTTCTCCCTGACAGACAGCCTGGAATGGAGCATGTCTGGATTATGTTTATTCAATTTAAGCGAGCATTTATCCTCCCAGGTATTGCTGCTCCTCCGTGTGTACTCTGTGTGTAAGCTGAGGGAGTGATCATGAGAAAGAGAGAGATGACAGGAGCAAAGTTTCCTCTCTCTGAGCTGAGGTGAGGGTGCACTGAGAGGGAAGCACACAGCCAGCCTGCACATGTCAAGGTCAGAAGACACATTCTTCTGAGTAATAAAGGGAGAGGTAGAGACAGATAGAGATCTCCTTCTCATCGCGTTGATGTGGCTCTGATGTTCTTTAAAACAAGGGATCTTCAAAGTCTGAGTCACCCATACACCAGTCAAACACAGAAAGCTCAAATAAAGGTCCATTTGATTCAGATGAATACAAAATGCGTTGATTAATGTCGTTCTCAGCCTTCATTTCATGTCCTATTGCTTTTTATTAATGAACTCTTTTTTGCGAATAGATTGATCTCACCTAGTTTAAAAAAAAAAAGTTAAAGAACATGAAGTTGTCAATTTAACACAGGGTGATGTCATGTGAACAGAATACCTGTGGGTGTGTGCCATCACTTCACTGAATCATTTGGCGCTTCACTTTACTTCTTAATTCTCATCGCCATGAAACACTTCAGAAAGAATATCAACCCAGAAGCAATATTTTTTTTCTGCGAGCAAAAACTAGTTCAAAGACATTTTTTTTTTTTTTTTTTTTTACCCCGACTCTCTCCCCCTCAATCCTCAACTTACTGTCCTGGCACCTCGTCAATTTCCAATTTGCGTTGACTTTTACAAGATTTCTTTACTGATTTTGCTGCAGAGCTGAAGCCACCCGCCCCGGGCCAGTGGGTCATATAATTATAATGTGCAGGAAGTGATAAGCGTGTTTTAAAAAGTGAAAATGAGCTTTAATTGTGGTGTATGGTTGCAATGTGAGCATGAAATCACACAAGTCAATCATAGGAGACGTTAGCATTCTTTAAACTATTTGGTCTGATGTGATTTTCACAGAGCTCAGATGTTCCAGTATTACATGATGGTCGCAGTCATATTTAAGAAAAAAAATGTTTGTCTCATTATATTCCAATATGTGCCCTAAAATATGATCCCTATGCAACATAAATATATTTCTGTGTACATGTGTGTGTGTGTGTGTGTGTGTGTATGGGTCTTACTGTATGTCTATAGGCTATACTTTTGTGTTCTTATAGGCTTGCAATGTTACTTTCCTTTTGCTGTCATTATGAGTCTTCTCATAACAGATCCAACACATTCATAGGTTATTCATTACTTTAACTTTTAACTGTTTGTATGCCGGTAATATCTTTGTCATTTTCTCTTTTTGTCCTTTATGTCACTGTTTCTCTTCTTAGCTCATGAAAAAAGGCAAAAATAAATAAAGACAAAGTTTAACATGTTTTTGCAAGGTCTTCATTATCTTGTTACCGAGTGGAAATAAGAAGCAGATTGTAGTAATATCAAGCTGGCTAAAGACGTCACTCTACAGTTCCTGTTTCAAATAAAAGTAGTCTCTAACCTGGTGGTTTTACCTAGCACCCCCCCCCCCTTTTGTCTTTGACGTGTGTAGCAGCACCATCAGAAAATCAGGCCAGAGTCAGGAACTAAAAACACATTTTCGACAAGTCCTTTGAGTAACCAAAGCAACGGTGAGACAATTTCCTCCTTTGTCACTCTTTGTAGCTTTACAGTGAAGGTGAAAAAGCGAGCTGAGAAAAGAACGTGTTGTCGATTTAAACACTGTCGGCTCTCCTGCCCGTGTGCGTGAAGCTGACATCCAGTTTCCTGAGTGAAGTCATTTCCTCTGTAGACGTTTTGCACAAACACGGGGCTAATATCCGAGGGGGGTTAGAGTTGGGGGGGGGGGGGGGGGGGGGGGGGGGGGGGTTCAGGGGCACTTCTACTGATGACAAACATTCACCTTTAAATTGAATTTTACCCTTACAATGTTGAGCACAGATAAGAGAGTCAGTAGCCACGCTTAACCGGGAGGATATTATGACAAATAGACTTTTATTAGCACTTCTTCCCATTATTCATGACAATAACAATACAATGTTCTCTGGCGGTAATGGTGCATGTGTGTGGATGCACCAGCGAGAGAGGCAGGGGGACTTATTATGGAAACAGTGCATGATGAATGTGTTAGAGCAACTCAAACTTAATCTAAACTGCATTACATGTTGTTTTGAATATACCTCCCTGATACGCCTCTCTTTAATGTACCATCAAGTGCAGGCTGCAGAATTGCTTTAGTCTCCAAATTCAGAGCGGCGGAGAGAGCGAGAGAGGCTTTAAAATACTGTCTGTGAGAAATGCAAAATTTATGAATACCCCCCTCACATCTCAGCGTGATTTATGTGAAATAATAATACACTATTTAATGCTTAAACATAGCTAGGAGCGATCCCTGGCTATCAAGATGTACAATGGAGTAATGGGGCTGGAAGACAAATCACCTTGTGGACTTGTGATGCTTATTTAAAGGTGCTCAGGCAGATATATTAAACTATATGTAATTGTACACTAACTCTGTGCTGTAGGCAGAGGCGGCAAACACAGGAGGAGGCCGGTCGTGATGCAGATGGAGTGGTGTAATCAATTTGACTCGAGCATCAGCATCCATGTGCGGAGAGGAGGGTTGAGCAGGGGAGGAGACGAGGGAGGACTTTTTGATCCGCTGTGCTGTCATCTCATTTGTTTTTTTTTAGCCTTCATTCATACATCTGTCTCAGCTTATATTGGGTTAAAAACTGAGAAAAATAAATCAGTGAAGTAAGGCGTTTATAGGATAAAAAAAAAAGAGTTCTATTTTTGCATGAAGTTTAAGAAAAGATACCACATGCATCTTTAATTCAAGGTTCATTCACATGCTCACAAGCTACAGTATATGTCTGAGTCAAATGGAAGTTTTAGCAGGAGGTGTGTCAGCTTTAAAAAGAGGACCAGGTTCCAACAAAGCCAGTGGTCACGCAGACATGATTAATGGTTCACTGATTGCCTCATTTAATTAAAGTAAATGGCAAAGCCAGAGCAAGGCCAGATTGTCCTAATCTGATGAATTGGCCCTCGTTTTACCACCATAAGCAGGTAGGGTAAATAAACAGGGTAATTACAATGGTAAATGAAGCCTCTGTGAGCGCGCCCTGTGGGCTGCGGGTGGCTCACCCAGGATGCACTGAAGAAGTGAACAAACAGGCGTTCCAGTAACTTTCTTTTATCATCTCCCCTCTGTATCTCAAAGCCCAGCCGTGCCAAGAAAAACACATTCGAAATACACACAGACACCTCGCAGGCGCACACACACTCTCACTCGCACAGTGACACACAAACCACAAACTCCTCCCACCCCTATCCTGGTGCATTCGTGTACAATTATAGCAACGGTGATCCACAGGTGTTGAATTCTTCTGGCAAGCCATAAAACATGATATGCATGATTTGTGCAGTCAGCCAGGTCTGTAATTTCATTCTCCTTTTCTTTCATTTTCCCTTCCTGGGCCACACGATCCATTTCCCTGCTTTATGAGAGTGCAGACACCCAAAGAGACTTTCAGGATGATTACATGCCCCGTGCCATGGGGGGTCTGAGGAGCCAATGCGCCAGCCTAAGAGCCGTGTCAAACCTGGGTGAAAACATCTATTTGAATAAGGTTTTGAATATTCGAACTGCTCGGGGTGAGCTTCATTTATCCTCCTAGACATTTGCCGATCCCTGAGTGAAACTATCGCCTTCTAGACAAGCATTTGATCCTATGGTTCTTTTGATCCACTTAATATTAAAATATATATTATTGTGCCCAGCCGGCTGTCATAGAAGCGGTCCTGATTTAAGATGAGGACACATGCCCTTGTGGAGTGTCTGGCAGAATAAATCAAGCGCACCTCACATGTATCATGTACTTAAGGAGACATTAGAATCCACACAGACCAGGGCCTGATGTCACAGCACGTGTGTTTGTCTGCTGGCAAAGAACGGCGATGTCCTCCAGGGGAAACCAAACAAACTCTGTTTGACACTTTCACTGTGGTGCCTAAACGTGATCGGTGTGAGAGGTGGGTCCTGTGCAGCACACACACACACACACACACACACACACACACACACACACACACACACACACACACACACACACACACAAACATCAAACATTTTTTTGTTGTATTTTTTAAAGATGCACACCTAGAGTAAAATGGCCAAAAGAGAAAATAAGAAAAATAGGAAATGAGCTGTTATTATAAATTGATGAAAGACTCAGAAAAGCACATTTCTAATATTACACTGAGATTTACTGTGACTTGAAGTACACATAAAATGTATGTTAATATGTATGTAAATAACTGTCTTTCATGGATTTAAGATGAAGCCGTGGTAAATATAAATGGGCGCATTAGGATAAATAAATGTCAAAAAGCTAAATAGGCCACAGAGTGTATTTTTTGCATATCCTACAATCCTATAAAACAGAAAGAAGTCCTCCAGCTTCAATCCATACGAGTGAATAATATCCAGACGTAAAGCTCAGCATTAATCCTGGTGTGATTGACATTTCATATCTGTGACAATACTCCAAATAATTAAAAACAGAAATCTTGAAAGGTAATAGCTTCTCAAATCCATTAAGTAGTTAAAGGTTATGAGAAAAAAAAAAACACAACAGGATTATTGCTCACAGCAAAACTCCTAATTAAATGACACCACGTAAGTTGATTCTCAATCCCTTTTTCTCTTCATCAGCACGGTGCAGGTTAAACGAATGGGCAATGAAACGTGTGTCGTTTAACATCACTATGAGGAGACAACAAACATGTGTTTTTTTTCACACTTTCTGTCTATATGTATTAGAGCAAAAAAGCGAGTATGGTAGATTGGATAAGCAGAAACACAAATCCTTGTAAATTGTTTGTTTAATTACTTTTCTTTCCTTTTCTTGGGAGCACACTTGTAAAGAGGGATGCTTCCCCCTCCTGGCTGCTCTTAAGAAAGCTAAAGACTCCCCAGTCTTTAAGTGCCACACATTCACTCAAATGTTGCTGCTTATGACCTGTGTGAGCATAAAAGTCAGTTTCATTCAGGTGTCTGAATGTGCAGATTAATGCAAGAACTCATAAAAAATGTGCAAAAGCATTTTGGACTGCTATGCTCACTTTCATTTCACTTCAAAGTTTAGATTTTTCTGACATTCTTGTGATTCTTTGTTTGACATTAATTTACACACTGAAGTACAAATAAATATGAGAAGGGTTTGGGCTCTATGACTTTTTAAAGACACATGAAAAAGTAAAAAAGGGATGGGCTCATCTCTGCATCCTTTTCTTAGTTCTTGCTGTGGAGGTTAAATGTATCACTGCGATGTCAAATCAAAGCAAAACTATCATTAACAGAACAAAAAGTGTGAAATAATTTGATTTTTATACATACAAGCACTGGTAGTATAATCATGGTTCATGGTAGGCATTAAGGTGTCCATGATATATTTGTAATACTTTACACTTAAAACATAAAAAACAGGCTGCAACTCAAATGTTTCTAATCACTGGTTCATCTGACAGTTTTGTTGACCACACGGCCAAACAAACTCAACACTTTGTTTGGATGATGAAATGAGATGTTGGACTGTCCTCTGTGAATGTCGACTGTGAAAATCACAATTCACTGTTTCTTTAAGGCCAAGTTGACCTAAATACAAAGAGGGTTGATGCAACTTTAAGTAAACTACGATACAACAAAACTGATTTCCCAGTGTTGATAAGACACGTAGTTGAGTATGAGAAGGTTAGTATCAAAGGGGTCCGTATTAAATATTTAGTGAGATATCTGCAGTCTGAGGTCCTGGTTGGAACAGCCTGTTTACTGAATGGGAATTGACCTGAGCTCTGATATGAGCCCTCCTCTGATGGTGAAGCATACTAAATGGAGAATCTAAGAGGTCCAACCCACCATGCACCCCGTGCCCTCTGATGACAGAGAACAGATGAGCTGAATTTCAAACGTCCACAGCCACCGTGAGCCAGTCTGGCCGGTGCGTCTCTGTTCTCTGGTCACTGGCAAAGAGGATGGAGGATGGAGGATGGAGGGGGGTTGGGGTGGGGGTCGGTGTAGGAGGGGTAAGGAATTGAGGGCGTGAGACGAGGGGGGAAAGAAAAATGTAAGAGCAGTGAGCCTAGCAGATCAAAGAAAATAACATGGGAGAGGATATGAGCGCTTTGAGAAGTAATATAGCCGAGATAGCATCTGTTTTCTGTAGCATGCAGGAGGCTCGAGACAAGCCCAGGAAAAAGACAACGGAGAGCGGGTGCACTTTAGCCCAGGATAGTCCAAACACAAATGGCTTATTAAGGAGCCCTCAGTGTAATATCTGGCTGACATTAAAGTGTCTCCTTTTAAAATGATCCTCTGCTGGGGATAGGAGGCTTATTATGATACTGTTGTTGAATAAATAAGATGAAGGATTATTATAAGGGAGTGGGTGTTTATATGGATGGACATGTTTCTTTAAGGGAAAGAGTTTAAGAAGAAAAACAGAGATCAACATTACCTTCTTGGACAGTTTACTAAACCCCAGGAGTCTGGTTCTTTCACAAAAAGCCCCAGAACAAACACTGTTGATGCTTGTTAAAGATTCATACTCCTGAGTCTCATCTCTGCAACAACCACAATTATGTTGTCATGAAGAGGAAATGAAGAGGATATCTTAAACCTTTAGTTGCATTACAGGGTGTGTATAGTGTTGTTCAACCTGATCGTTCCAACTAGAAAGCATATTTTCAACTTAGTTTAATTGAAAACAAAAATGCTTATTAGTCTTTATTTTTATTGTCATATAAACATATTTTGTGGTTTAAGCTCAGCAATATTCAGATGTGAAACCAAACTCTAGGGAAGAAACTCATCCTGTTGTCTATTCTAATTTCTATGGTCCATATAGTATATCAAAACCATTCATAGGTCGCGCTCCCATATGAGCCTCCTGAAGATTGAATAATGTCCTTCCTGATCCGCTCTGCAAGAGGCCATATTGGATCCAGATTTCACTGGTTCAAAAGTCATTTCATTCCCCTTCATTTCTCCCCCCCTCTCCCTCCCCTCCCTCCCCTCTCTCCCTCCCCTCTCTCCCTCCCTCTGTTTTATTCCTCTATGTCGTTCTCGAGCCCTCTCTATGCCTGCTTTATTTATTGCAGGTCCGGTGGTGTGGTGCAAAGCCATTACCCGCGCATATGTACCTTTTTGAATAATCAATAAATAATTATTTTATTATTTAATAGGATCGTATGGGGAAAGGAAATGGGTTTTATTACATAAATCCATCATGCATGATGAATGGGTACACTTGTAAAGTTGGACGGGGGAGCGGGGAGAGTGCTCGGACAGGCCTCCACTCACAGCGCTGTGCATTGCTGAGCACTTTCTTCATGCCAGGTTGTAAATATGACATTTTTTGTCTCGTTGGGACTGTCAATTGGAGTGCAAGGGGAATGGGGGGGGGGGAAAGGATTGTAAATTCAGGGAGATTAATTAACCTTTTACATTTGCGATTCAGCCCTGCATCTTTTTCTGTATATTGTGACCCCTATGAACAGAGGGGTGAGAGACCTGGCCGCAGATGTCTCATTCCAAATGAGTTATTAACAGAATTTTTTGAATAGATGGAAAAATTGTAGCCTGGCCATTTAGTGTCATAAAGGCCGGGTTGGCGAGGCGGCAGGGGCCTCCCAGGGACAGGAGGCAATACCATTACAATCAAATCTGAGATGGAAGAGGGATTGAGCTGTCCATTCTGAATTTTTATATTGTCAGAGGGCCGGGGAGGAAATAATGCCATCCTGGAGTGTATTAACCTCTGGCTGGGGAAAGAGGACAGGGAGAGGGAGAAGAAAAAAGGCAGGTGGAGGGAGGGATTGGAGATTGGACAGCCAGGAGAAGGGGAAGACTTGAAGAGTGAGGAGAGGAATTGAAGGGGGCAAAAGAGTTTCTTGCCTTATGCTGAAAGCCAAACAGGGGGAGACAGGGATATGAGATGGCCAAGAGACAGGGCCAGAGCAGAGGAAGGGAGAGGAGGGAATAATGCAATAAGGATTCGGAGAGAGAAAGGCTGAAAGAAAAGTAGGAGAAGGGGGGGGAGATATGGACATGACTGCAAGGGGGGTAAAGTCCAGGGAGAGTGGATGAGAAAGCTAGTGGTAGAGGGAGTCTGGGAGGGGATTGACATGAAAGGAAGAGATAGTAGAGGGATGGTAGAGTATGGAAGAGAAGCTGCACTAAGGAGAATTTTAAAAACATTATAAAAGCTAAGTTTGTTTTCCTAATTCTGTGTGGATGTCCAATCAGTTTTGGAGATTCAATCACTTCATTCAAAGCAAGATTTGTTGAAAACTGCATGAGTCATGCTTGGAGTGCCTACATGTACCAGGATGCACTGCACTACAGCTGAAATTCAGAATCAATCAAATGCATCCTTGTCCATAACATCCTCTGCAATTACATTTTCTGATGCATTTCTTTGCAGATGGAAACTGAACTAGTGTGTAATACAAGCAAATGTAGAGTCTACATATTTAAGGTGCAAATGCCTTTAGCTCTTCAAGGCCACCAACTACATCACCACAGAGATCAGTGATACACAGAACATTAACCACAACTGTAGGAATTTTGTCGGACACTCTTTTTAAAAAAATAAACTTGAAAAAGATCATTATGATCAATGAACTCCTCACAAAAAGTTAAATGTTTGGCGTTGGATAGCCTCGTGGTCATGATGTGCACCCTACAGAGTCTATAGTCCTCATCACAGCAGTCATGCGATCGAAGCCCACCCCGGCCCCCTGCTGCATGTCACCCCTCACTCTCTCCTCCCAACATCGACTGCCTCACTTCAAAATAACTTCTTTTTTTTTTTTTTTTTAAGTAAAACATTTAATATGTATCTAACTCATTGTGGTAGTTTTTTGTTTTTTAAAAATGTGCATTTTAAATTAAAAAAGGATGAAATAAAATAAAATAAAATAAAAGCAAAACATTTCCCTCTTGAATTAAGTGGGATGTAAGTAGTAATTTAAAAAAATTTAAAGTACAGAAACATTAGGCCATAAATATTCAAACAAATGAATGGTATGACTTACCTTCTGCCCATTGTGAATTTTCTTCAGCTTCATCATCAGTCACTGCAAACTGCTCTTATGACTATTCATTGTGAATGATAACTGGTCCGTTGAATAAAGATGGCATGTATTTGTTTTCTGGGAAAGGAGGGAAAAAAACATGTGAAGAAGACAATTAGTGATGGGAACTATACGTACCAGCCAAGCTTGAATGTATAGTCCATTAGAGACAACAAACTCAGTATGTGCCTGAACATAGACTGTAAATATTATATATTATTATATATAATAGACCCTTCATCACATGCAGGAGATACAGCCTGAACTGTTTTACTATTTTATAAACGTTTTATTTCTTGTTCATTACGCATCAATGTCATTTGAACTAATTTACACCGATTGTAAAGTTGTGTAAAACTTAATATCGTGTAGACTACTGATTCACCTGCTGCAGCGCGTGTTTGTGCCGACCAATAGCATCACAGTTCAGAGGTCGGAGTGGACCGGAAGTTGTTGGCTGCAGCACCAGTGCAGCAGCAGCTAGTGCAGGCAGCTCCTCGTAGGCTAACACGTTTCTCATTGTGTTTCTGCTGTTCGCCATCGAAAGGAGGATCGCGAAAATGTCCGAAATGATCGAAAGAGGAAGCGGGCGCGTCCAAGGAAATGATTTTCAACGGTGTCGCCTCTGAAGAAGAGGACAAGCTAACGCAAAGAAACCCGGAAGTGTTGGTGAAGGTAACAAGCCTGCTACTGTTATAGATTGCTTGTTTGGCAAAGAAATCAAAGTCCGTGATTACATCTGTCGCTTAAAGTAGTCGTTTTTAAAATATGACGTGTACTGTCAAGATGACTGATTCTCTTTAAGTTGTGTGAATCTTAAGCTCACTTAAATCGTTAGCAACCTGCTTTAGATAGGCTACCCGAGATTACGTCACTTAATTCATAAACACGAGCCTCTTACATGCATCAAATACTGAGATACTATAAATATATCATCTGATTAATGGAGTAATGGACAATCTTAATGTGTTTTGTAGATCTTGTCTATTCTATTGTTGTTTAAGACTACATTTAAAAGTCTTAGAGTTAGGTCTGGTACTGAATACTTTCTCAACACTCCCCTACAACTCCTAGTTAAATACAGGCTGTGATAACTAATATTTAAAGAACAAACCATCAAGGAGGTCATTAGCGATTTGAAAAACATCATAACAGCTCATAAATGCAATCAGGTTATAAACAAACTTTAAAAAAAAAAAGAAAAGAAACTCAAGACACATGCTTTAAAACAGTTTTAACTCTGTGACAGTGTAATGAATCAAAGTGGTGCTTTCAATGTCATCTTGTGCCTCACCACAGTTTGTTGCTGATGTTTAGTGTGTCAGAGAAAGACATCCATCACTGACGGAGAAGAGTTTCTTTGCATAATCAACCATTTGTTTATTCAAATTTAAAAAAAGCTTTCATCTATTTTCAGCCTCAGCAGGTCTTACCTGTTCTTCACAACTGTCACTATCATGACTATTTTAGTTTTCAAATCATGAAAGATCTGAGCTGAATGTGTTGTGGAAGTCACCTTCCTGTTAGTTACTCCTCTCAGTCTGCGACATAAAGTCTTTACATGTATGCACACGATAAGTAACTACATCCCCCTTCTTCCTCAGCTGCCAGCAGCCACAGACAGGATGAGTGCCAAATATGGCCTGGTGGGCTACAACAGTTCACGGAAGCATATATCGATTTCCATCCCGTCATCCACAGAGGTGATGTCACCACACATCAAGTCCGTGGAGGAGCTAAGAGTCATAGGAATCAACTTGAGCAGCTTCAGTCCCCCCACACAGTTCTTCATCTGTGTTGCTGGAGTCTTCGTCTTTTACCTCATCTATGGATACCTGCAGGTAACTCCAACACTCAGGCAACAAAACCTTTTTTTAAGCAGCTTGTTAAAGCTCTGCCACAGCGATGAATATACAGAGTTGTATTTACTCAGTGTGTCAGTCAGACTTACAGATTCAGTGGGCCTCAGAGTTCTGTCTGCTTTGTAAGTCTTTATTTGTTCCTCCACCCAGGAGTTGATCTTTTCTGTGGAAGGCTTCAAGCCGTTTGGTTGGTACCTCACTCTGGTCCAGTTTGGCTTCTACTCTACATTTGGACTGGTGGAGCTTCAGCTCACGCAGGACAAACGCAGAAGGTAAACAATTCCTGCTCCCAGAGAACAGTGTGTACTTCTCCATTATTTAGTCAGCTTCATTCAGTCTTTGCAACATTTCATTCTTATGGTATTGATATATAACATACATATGAATTCACAGTGTAGGACACAATCTTCAGTTTTTGAAGTGATTTTAGTTTCTGAACTTGTCTATGTTTGGATGTCTTCCAGGATACCAGGGAAGACCTATATGATCATAGCGTTTTTAACAGTGGGCACTATGGGACTGTCCAACACGTCGCTGGGCTACTTGAACTATCCGACACAGGTCATCTTCAAGTGCTGTAAGCTCATCCCGGTCATGATTGGAGGAGTGTTTATACAAGGTGAGCTGACTGTTTACTGTGTGTGTTAATGTTAGCACAGACCTCACTGATGAGACCACGTATTCACTTGTGCTGGATGCTTGTGCTTTCTTCTTCTTCACAATATTTGTGTCCTCCTCACTGTGTGCTGAATGTGTGCTACCCTGCAGTTGTGACTATTGAAACTCTTATCTTTAGTTTTCTGTCTTCATGGAGGACTTCAGGGCTTTCCATAAGAACACTTGCAAATGGGAAAAATATCCAGCTAGGGTTATCATGGGGTCTTTTAGTGTCCTTTAACATCGGGGTGGTTTGCATGAAAGATGCCCCACTTAAACTTTAGAATCCTGTCTAATCATTTTCTGAATTAGCCAGTCTAACAAGTCGTTCACCTCTTACTGTCATCAACACAAAAGTTCATCTGTCCTCACTTATTATGCTAATATTTGTCAAAGTCGTAAGACAACTTAGCCCTCTCTACTGCACAGGTTACAACCTCTAAGTTAAGCATTCACACACACATATTAATATTGTGCATCTAGGGATGGATTTATATATTTTCACTATCTTCATACTCACGTTGTATTAAAGTGGGAGCTGGTGGTCACAAATTGCAACTTGTTTGTTAGAATTATTGAAAATATTTAAGAGCATACATGCAGAACTCTTGTTTCTAGTAACTTATTTCCTACTTCCTTATTTTAATTCTACCTTTTCCCCATTTACTTTGTGTTTACTCACAAACCTGACACAAAGTGAGAGTGATTGTCACTAGAAAACAGGGCAAGAGGCAACTGTCTGCTTATTAATCAATGGCGGGTGAGTCGGTTTTCTGGGCTTGATTTTAAAAAACGTGTTTGTAAATAATCAGAAATTTTAAGTAATTATATGATAAAATCTATAAAAAAAAAAAGCAAAGTTGCATCATTGCTTAAAGAGATGAGATGTCTGTTGTTTTCAGTTGTCAGAGCTCAGTTGGCTGTGTTTCTCCCTGCCTTTGGTTCTTTCTGTCCTTTCATCCGCAGACCAACCCCTTTAAAGGCTCAGTGTCCTCCCGTCAGACAGGGGTTCAGTATTTTGCCTCTCTACTTCTGTGTCTGTCTCTCTCTGGATAGGTAGATGTGAGGACCACGGTCCCTGAAGGGGTCGTGTGGAAAACAGAGTTTGTTCACTTGGAATGCAAAGAGGAAAGAAAGTGAGCGAGAGAGAGAGATTGAGGGACAGATGAAGGAAGGGGTGTGGAGTTGCATCTGATTTGAGGGCCTTCAAAGGCGAGGCAGGGAATCAAAGGCGACCACGGCCAACCTGATGCTCCGTCCCCTTGTCATCCTCTAGGCATCTATCCGTCAGCCTGTTTTTTTGGAAGACTCCTTCATCCTGTTGTTTTCCTCCCAACTTTTGTTTTCTTGCTCTCTGGTGCATTGTTACACAAAACCCCCCCAAAAAACTTCAAGTTGTTAACAAAGCCATTGTAAAAACTTTCTGTCAAATCTTTAACGTCAATCCAAAATCATCTCCTTTGATTTAAAAAGAGGTGTCTAATCATTTGAAGATTCCTTTGCTGGAGGGGCAGTCGCCTTCCTTTTGCATACCTTAGTTGCTTTGTGTTTTGGATGTTGCAAAAGGCTTAGGCTGGTTTAACAGGTTTCACAGATTTCTGTAGAGTTTTCATGCTGGTTTAACCTCTTGTTCATCGTTTAGCTTCTTGGAGATAGAGTTTAGACTCTTGATTTCAGAGTTGCAGACAGATGTTTAAAATGTCTCATTGTTTTTCTTTTCATGTTCCAGGTAAACGCTATAACCTGGCTGATGTGTCCGCTGCTCTCTGCATGAGCCTGGGACTCATCTGGTTTACTCTAGCCGACAGCAAAGTGGCCCCCACCTTCAACGTCACAGGTGCTTTCTTTTATAGCAGACTCCAGTAGTTTCATGGAAATTCTCTTGCACATAAGAATGTTCTTAATGATATATTCTCATGGTTATATTTGCTTTTTCTGATTTGTATCACATACATGAAAAGTGGAGACCTACATTGCATCTTTGGCTCATCTCTTAAGATATACACGTTTTTAGTTTTGCATGTTTATGTGTGCAGGTGTTCTCCTCATCTCCCTGGCGCTGTGTGCTGACGCGGCCATTGGAAACGTGCAGGAGAAAGCCATGAAACTCCATAACGGCTCCAACTCTGAAATGGTACCTAAATACATGCGTAAATATATATAAGTGAAGCAGAAAATGTCATCACTTGGACTTCTTTGGATTCGAATGCTAGTTATTTATAATTGATGATTCGTCTGTGTGTGATGTCACTGACTGGTCACATGGGCTTGTGTTGACAGGTGCTTTACTCGTACTCCATCGGGTTCGTCTACATACTCACAGGCCTGCTCTGTGTGGGCGGCCTCGGTCCTGCAGTGGCCTTCTGCTCAGAGGTGGGTATATATTAAGACATGAAGACTGGATGCTTCTGGTTGACAACAGACTGATTTCACTGAGGCTGAATGCTTCTATTATGCACCATGTTTTTTAACCTTAGAGGTTTCATATTTCCATTTTTAAGATTAGAAGACTAATTAACTGGTTACTGGTAACTGGGCTGTATTTGTAGTGCTTTTCTTCCCCTCTGAACACTTAAAGTGTGTTTTAAAACAGGAAAACATTCCTCCTATCACACACACATTCTTACACAGATGACAGATCGTGCAGTGGAAGATCCCTGCTCAACAGTATGGACTCTAATGCCCACCCACTTCTTTTGGAGTTTGCTTCTTGAAGCTGGCTGATCTTCAAATCAGTCGACTACTGCAGCACTTCATCTCTACCTCCAGAGACACAGCCACGTATAGTCTTCAGTTCTTATAGATATACCTCCTGGAATATGACAAGCGTTACCTTTCAGGATTAGACTGTATATACACTTAAAACATGATTTAATGTCTTATAGTGGGCACTTCATTTCATTACTGTAAGTCCAGATGTTTTATACTGACAAAGCGGTTTTCACCAGACATGTTGTGAAGTTTGATGTTGAACACTCTTCTTCCTCCCAGCATCCTGTGAAGACATACGGTTATGCATTCTTCTTCTCTCTTACGGGTTACTTTGGCATCTCCTTCGTGCTGGCCTTGATCAAGCTGTTTGGTGCCCTGGTTGCAGTTACAGGTCAGAGACACTTTTTTTTTTAATGTTTTCTTCATTCTTGGAGAGTTACAGACTTCCAGAATAATTGGCTTTACACTGTATATATTCTAAAAAGAAAAGACACAAATTTGGGTAAAATCAATTAAAATATATAAACCGACTGTGAACTAGAAATATCATTTTGAACATTTCTCACAGCTTTAGTTTTTTGTAATAAAAATTCTCACAAAGTGTATTTACTTTATTGCAGTAACCACTGGGAGGAAGGCCATGACTATCGTACTTTCCTTCATGTTCTTTGCGAAACCTTTCACTTTTCAGTAAGTATGGTCACCTTTTGACTTTGATCACTTTTCCCCCTCATTAAGAAGAACAAGTGTAGTCTATGCTGACCTCTCCTTTTAACAAACAAAGCCCTGTTTGGCTGCCCTGGCCCTGCTTTTTCATGTCCTCAGTCCAGTTCAAGACCTTGACCTCTCCACTGCTCTCTCCTCTAGTCCTTTGCTCTGTCTCACTCACCATCGACGTGGTGCTGTCAAAGTGGTCTCGTGTTGTGTTGTACCTCTGCTGCTATGATTCTGCATCATGACTTTGGACACTCGTACACATCAACACACACGAACACACATTACAACTTTTTTTGTATCCTCAGAGC
This sequence comes from Labrus mixtus, assembly GCF_963584025.1. Classification (NCBI taxonomy): domain Eukaryota; kingdom Metazoa; phylum Chordata; class Actinopteri; order Labriformes; family Labridae; genus Labrus; species Labrus mixtus. The sequence goes on from NC_083630.1 coordinate 7,089,162, forward strand.
CAACTTTGTTCTCCCTCCAGCTGGTGTCTTCCACCATTTGTGGACATACAGTAACTTTCCTGGCTGCAGTTTGTGCTTTTAAACCAAAAGAAGTGATTAGCGAGACATGCAGAGATTGGTCAGTGACACAACTAATTACACATAAAATCTACAATTTGTCTTAATTACTGTAAAACAGTATAAATACATTAAATGGAAACCTGAACATTTAGTATCTTAGTTAAGTGTGACTATCCAAAATGATTATCCCAAAAGAAATTCCCTCTTTTCTTGTAAGTGCTGCAAATGCATCCATCCAAAAAAAAAAAAACACAGTGGTGGTGCAAGGCCATAGCGTATTCTTTAAATCATCTTGTAACTCATTAAACAGTTCACTGACCATTCCTGGCGTCCCAGAAGAATCTGCATTATAAATTATTATAAATCATTTCTTTGCATTAGTTTGTCTTTTTTTTGTTTTAAACAACCATGATTTTTCTTTTTCTATCAAACAAATCCCAAAGATCTAAGAATAGTGTGAATTACATAGTTTACATCTATAGTATAAAGATAGGGCCTTTTGCCTTTATTTTGAAAGGACAGTGGATAGAGCAGGAGATCAGGAAGAGAGGGAGAGAGTTGGGAATGACATGCGGGACAGGAGCCACAGACTGAACCCGGGCAGCCCGCCTGGAGAACCATAGCCTGCGTACATGTAGAGCGACCTAACCACTAGGTCATATGCGCCCCTCACTTTCACATGCACATTGCTTTTTTATTGTATCTACTCATTGGAAAAGTGTGATGAATAATGAACTCGCCCATGCCCAAAACAACACTGCATAAAGTTAATTGAATCCTACTCAATTTCATACTTTCTATCAAATGATTACATCGGCATAAAGAAGCATATATGTTTGTTTGCACACACCCTTTTTTTTTCTACATCTCTGCCCCGTAAAAACATCTGATCCTTCCGTTTCTCCCTCCCTCCTTAGGTACATCTGGGGCGGCCTTCTGGTGCTCTTCGGCATCTTCTTGAATGTTTACAGTAAAAACAGAGACAAAATGAAGCTTCCCTCCATCAAGGAGCTCAAGAGCTTGCTGCTGACGGGAAAGAAAGTGCGATTTCTTTCACAGGACGTATAGAAGGCACCCGCCGGCGTAGCTGAAGACCTGAGCTGGCAGATTGTACATCTGTTCAGATGTAGAGTCGGCCCAGCTGTGCCAGGGGACATGCTGAAGCACATGCCCCAGCTACAAACCTCTTCAACACCACCACTGAGTGAAGGAGGGCTGAACGGGGGGTTGAAACGCCAATCAGATTCAGATTCAGATTCAGCAACAGCACGGACAAAGAGTGGTGACGGAGTTTCATCTAGTTTTCAGTACACAAGTGGTGTACTACTCAACGGAAAGAACTCAAACCATCTGCAACTAACTGAAGGAACTGTAACTATGTGGCTCAATGCCAGGGGGTTCTTTAAAAGACCAGCTACAGAGCTCTAAGAAACATTCCCAACATGATGACACTGAGGACTTTTAAGACTTTAAAGGGAAGCCAGTGCCTTAGCTAACCAAATCGCACAGTTTTGCACTGGAGATGACCTGACACTTAAGCCCTTGAGTGGTTTGGAGAAAAAAATGAAAAGAAACTGACATTTTGGAAGAGAAGAGCACAGAGCGACATGTTAACTATCATTTCTGAAATGAATGTTGCCCCGCCCCCCCACACAAAGAGACATCAAAAGACTAAAAGGCAAATCTGGCCCCCGCATGTGCCAGTAAGACAGAACAAAACACTTTGTTTCATATAATCATTGTCCTGATCAAAGTTTATTGGTCCATTTATATCGGACTGTGCCCTGATTCATAAAAAAAAAAAAAAAAAAATGTGGAATCTGTGTGATTGTTTGGTGGAACTTTGTGGAATTATGAAGACATTTGTTTCAGTATACAACGATGTATTTAAAGGTCAACTGCCACCGTTTGCTAACCATGTGTTTGTGTGGAAGGGTACCACTGTTTTTACATTAAAACAAACTGAGACAATTCTCCTCAAGTCCAATGTGTGTGTGTTATCAGCGAAACCCTTATTCTCTCCCTTTGCACCGCTGAGGGAAGAGTTGAAATGTTGCCAAACTGTGTGTGTGTGTTTATCCATCCTGTGGCCTTAGGCATATTTGATTAGGAGTCCTGAAAAAAAGATAGCACTGCTAGACAAAAACTAAACAGCACTTCACTGTGCCTGCTGCCCTGTTCGTTTAGCTCCATCATGTGTATACATGTGTGTCACTTACATTAATGCCTGTGTTTATTTCTAAGAAAGATGATGAGGCTAACACAGGTTCTTCAGTGATACACGAGGGACTCAGGTGTATTACTCATTTTGACATCTCAACGGATGAATACAGTTAAGAAGATGTTTCTTTTCAGTATTGTATAACATACATTTACATACACAGTTTTGAAAATCAAATGTTTTATTTTTTTTAACTGGTTGGAACTCTTCACAACCTAACCAAGGAAATACTAAGGTAAGCTCGGGATGGATTTGAAAGGTTTGCTAGTCTTTTGTCCTTGATGATCACATTATGTGTGTGTGCGTGTGTGTGCGCGCATGTCTGACTGTCATAGCATGGTGTGAAATGACAGCAACTTGCCAGCTCAGCAGGAGGCAGCTGAGTGTGGCTCTATCTGTGATCCTAATAGAGGCCCAGATATTACAGTCTCACTTCCAGGCGGGAAACCTAACGCTGGGCCAATTAGGAATATGGTATTTCATAAAACTTGGCAGCTTGTGTCTGATGACAAACTGACAGAGATCCTGTCTCCTCCAGGGAACCTTTGGCAGTACAACAGAACACACACACACACACACACTGAGAGCTGCTAAGGTTTTCTTCCAAAGCAATGTGGCGAGTGTTGAACATGTTAGTAGCACAACTCAATTCAAAACAGAAAACAACTTTGGATTCATGCATGTCTGGCTGAAGATTCACGTTTCACACAGGCACAAAAAAAAATAATTTTCCTTCAAGAGGCTTTTATTTTGACATACAGCTCCCTGCTAAAGCACTTTGTTTTATATGATTGATGAACAGTAAAACAGTCCATTTGAGGTGGAGAGGTCATGTTGCAGCGTTAAAACATTAGTTGGCCATTACATACACCTTTATTGTGTGGCGTACAGTACTGCTTCATCGCTGTGGGAATGGCTGTTCTCTTTCAGCTCCCTGAAAGGTCATTATGGGATGGGAAAGCCCAGTTGACCCAAGGCAAAGTACATCATTTGTCTTTTAGCACCAGGAGAACACACCTAACAAAGCAGGCTGACCCCTGTTAGAACGCTGAGGATTTGGACCATTTTTCAAAGCCACACAGGAATTTGCCTTCCTCTGAAGTCAGCTGTTTTTTTTATTGTTTAAGACAAACATTTAGCTTTTTCTATTTCAATACAAATGTTTTTAAGTGGTGACTCTTTAGTAAAGCGATAAAATATGAACAAATTCAATGTATCTTCAGTTGAAAAATGAAATATGAAATGAATTCATATTTCATCATTACTTGCTCTTTAATTCTATAAGAATCATTTTTGTATTTAGCTTTTCCCTTTATTTCTCATGCACCTTCTGTATCCTCATCTTCCAGCCTCATATTTTTACACACACACACACACACACACACACACACACACACACACACACACACACACACACACACACACACAAACCCACCTTGTAACCTAGGCCATTCAACCTCTGCTCTCATATAGCTACAGCCTTTTCTAATAAATAATGGGAGATGTCCAAAGCTCATCATCCCAGCAAATAGGCTGCTATATAATATGCGGTCCACTTCAGATAGGTTGCTATATAATATGTGGTCCGACCTCCGATAGCCACAGCGGGGAGGGCTGGCAGCCCATTCATTATGGGTGCAATCGGTTCAGCAGGGGCAGCAAGGTGGCTAGGTGAGCGATACACAGCCGCTCTCACAGAGACATGTACACACCTGCTCCCCCACACACACACACAATACTTGTCGTCCTTGGCTAAGGAGGTACACAAACAAACATAGAGCCTGTATGCACCTGTGTGGATTCCTATTAATATAGTCAGTTCAATTTAATGCAGCTATTGTATAGTTTCAGATTCCACTTTGGGTAACGCTCTGTAGTAGGGGACGTGAATTTTAGAGAATAAAAGCATTTATGAAACCATGTATTTATGATATCAGTAATGCACAGAGGCTATTAAAAGTATCTCATGTGCTCTGGCTTTTTTGAGGGGCCACAAACTTTATTTTAAATTTTTTTTGTGTCAACATTTAAAGTCTGTATTATTGATCTTCAGTTTATGTTCAGCAAGATGTTGGTAAATCCACTCATTCCCTGTTCCCTATACAGCCAGCAACCAGTTAGCTTAGGTTAGCATAGACAACAGACTGAAAATAGGGGAAAACAGTGAAGGCTCTGTAGCCTATTGGTAACTAAATTAGTTTACAAGTGGCGTTAGTTCACCAATAAACATTTAATGTCTTTAAAGTTAAACCACATTTTTGGTTTTACACTGCTCCTTTTTTTTGGCAACCAGTCGTTCAGCGGTTCAATAACTAGTTAGGCTAGCTGTTGCTACTGCTCAAAGTCTTTACTAATGTGTTGTTGTATGGTTATTTATGTTAACATTTATTAGCTCTCAAAGAAATTCCCTGGGTTGAAGTTGTTTTACACTTCAACAAACGACATAGAAAAGTGTCAGTTGCTGAGGTTTAGTGCTGTAGGGGGATTTTTTCTTTTACCGTTGGACTGAACCAGAGCTGTTCGCCCATTTCAAGTCTGTTTGCTATTCTATGCTAGTGGTATCTTCTCCTTTAATGCTCAGTCAGAAATCCAATAAGCCTATTTTTTTTTTAAATTAAAACTACTAAATAAGCAATAAATTGATTTTCACTTTATCCTTATTTGCCATCCTTTCTTCCTTTTTTTCTCTGTCCATTTTCCAAACACAGAAATAGGCCTGTACTTTCTACACCTTTTTTTCCTTCACTTCCCTCACTTCCTTCATTTCCTCCTTTCCTACCTTCCTCTTTTACCCCTTCTCCACATCTTTCTCCTCCTCTTACCTCAGACTCATTACACCCCACCCACCTGAACACCAGCCTCAGCGAGAAGCTTGCCTCGTATAATATGATGGCCATCTGCTAGGCAGAGCCACGCTTTCCAAAAGCCCCGGGGCGAGATGTTTATCTGTCGTCCCCCTCTCAAACTCTTTTAAGAATGCAAAACATATCAGCGATCATCGCCACTACAATTAGCACAGGTGCTGCTGAGCTGTAAAGTGATCGGGAGAAATGGGAGGAAACATAATTGAAGTGGATTAGAGCAGAGAGGTGGGAGGGAAAAAATGAAATAAAAATTCTGGAGGCTTGGACAGCGGCCCTTGTCTACACTGCTGTTTAAAATTCACTGGGCTGTGATTAAAACTGGTGCAGAGCAGTGGTGGAAGTCCTGGCAAGGAGTTTTAGTTTTTAACAGCTGTCTAGTGTTTTTTTTTTTTTACCACACTGTTTCTGTGAATGTGGTCCTGTCAGGTTGAAATATGGAGCTTGAGGGTGTTAATATGCATTGTATAGCCATGATCCTGGCTTTTTTATAAATGCACTGCATGTATTTTTCAGTTTCACTTGAGGAGTTTTATAGCAATTCCTGTGTCTGTGTGTGAATGTGTGAGCGTGTGTGTGAGCGTGTGTGTTCTGAGTGTACTGTCATGTGTTACTATAAGAGGACAACCAAGAAAATCCAAATCTGATTGTCTCCCACCTGTCAGAACCGCTGACAGCATGCCGGCAAACATTTTTGCACATGCATGCAAACACACACACACACACACTCACACACTCACACACAACATTTTGGTAGCTCGAGCAGGGCCGAAATATTCCGCAGCAGTCACTCATGAAGAGAAATTCTTAATAATAAATATCCAGCCAATAATGAATGTGCTGCTGGCTGCAGTTGTCTTGGGGGCATAATATCTAATTTCCTCCCAATGTTTCATATCCCTACTCCTGCATGTCGACACAGTCCATCATTACACTCCAATGCAGGTTCCTATCACTTTTATTTATTTTTCAAATCAATATATAAATCAACGCCTGGACAGATGAGATCCAATAAATTACAGAGTGGTGGACAAATGCAGAATGTTAACTGTGTACCAGAAGAGAAGATTCCCATGGGTGCTGCCTGGGCTGTGCTGTGTGCTGGAGGAAAATCTAAATGTCATATTAAATCACAGCTAACTTGAATATTACTCTGCGCTGTTTTCAATATCGGTGGAAAAACTCATACAAGGCCTAATGTGAATAAGTTTTGTAGATTTCATTTTTCTTCCTGGGGTTTTGTATATCTTAGCTCATGTCCTATTTCTTTTGATGAATATCAAAGAGAAGAAAGATAGATGATGGCGTCCATTGTGTTCAGAAATAATAGGTAACAGAAATGAGAGATAAAAACTGAGTCAAAAACAGCATTTTTACTCATGTTTTCTGGGATTGAGTAATACGATACAATTTAGCATCCCTCCATACAAGGTATTCATTTAGATTGCACTCAGGGATGCCAAATGGTACATCAGATCCCCTGCATCCTAGCCGGAATGTGTGAGTCCCCCTTCTATTTGAAGCTCAGCCACATGGAAAAATGGGCCGGTTAGTGTAAGAAGGGGAACAAACGGGGGCAAGCGGACAGAGAACCAGGTGAAATAGAGCATAGAGAACAGGGGAGGAGGTGTGCACCCTTGAAAACCTGCAGCTGCCATGTTGAATCCTCACTGCGGACTCACGTAGGTGCAGGGGTCTAAGTAGTCAGCTCGGCCGAGGACCCGCAACATGAAGGGCGGGCTCAGAGGGCACACACACACACATTCCTGTGTACCTGAGTGTGGAAATCATCGCTATCAGCAGGGAATATGCTACCATCAGGCCCCATAACATCAGAGTACACCTTGCTGCTCACACCACATGACATGCATATGTGCAGGGGCAGCGTGAGGCGATGCCAGGCAAGGCAGCAGCAGGGGTTTGAAGGAGATTCCCAGTGACAGTGGTCCAGTGGGGGGAGAGGAGACCTCCTCTGCAGAGTCAAACAGTAGACCTTCTTTGCTCCAGTGCAGAGGCAAAGGATACAAACAGAATGAGAGAGAAGTGTTCAAACCTTAGCTGTCAAGCTTTATGTAAATTGATGAGTGTAAAATATGTCCATTATGGGAAAGAATAAAGTATCACAGGTTTTTTTTTTTGTTGGTGCATTTAGTTTCTTCAATGTTGCTTATTATTCCTGCCAAAGACTCATATAAAGTTGTACAATGTTAAACATTTAGTCATATAATATAAAAGCTGCATTGTCCAAAAATGTACCATGATACGCAGGCCTACTTTTTCATCATCATCTAATCTGATGTTTTGATAAAACAATGATTAAAATAAATAATTCAATAAATAATTGAATCCCTTGGTAGTTGAATTGTATTCAGAGTAGTAAAATATGACTATTCAAAGGTAACCAGGTGAATTTAACAGTAACGTATGTTCTATCGTTTATCAGTCCACTACCACTGATCAAAACAGTCCGTGTTTACAGGGAGATCACAAAGGATACATGTAGGCTAATTCACCATTTTGGATTTGTCCCTTAAGTCTTCCGATCTCATCCGATGTTATTGGGACATTACAGAATTCATCCTTCCTGTTTTGATCAAGACTCTGGCAGCGGCACATGATGTAAGGAATGAAGACACTAGAAGCTACGGTTGGACCAAAGCTTACTAATCACAATTCACAGGGATCCTCTCTTAGTTTAGCCCACTTAATTAAATGTGAGTGGTCTGGGTTAGTAACACAGCAGTACCTCTTGTTCAAACATAATGTTCAGAGCGCTGGCAGTGTAACCCATTGTTCATCCAATATCTCACATTTGCTTATGAAACCCCCAGCCTTTGAATTTGTATTTTTTTTTTTTCAATTAGGTGATATTATCTGGCTACATGTTTTTCCAAAGGGGGGGCTTATAATAAAGGCAAATACATTTCTGATCAAACATGGAAAGACAGACTACCAAACCTCCAACCATGTGACATTTTGGAACATTTACACACAGTATCTTTTAACGCAACACTGGGGAACAAGATCTCATTTAAAAAAAAAAAAAAAATAGCAAGGCAGACGGTAGTTCTTCCAATATGGAGAATATAAAGAATAAATAATCCAGTTGTCTGCAGCGCCCAACGCAAAGCAATTTAACGCATCAGTGGCAGCCGCCTATTAATTTCGTGTAGAAGAAGAGAGGGGGGAGGCTGGGAGCGCTGATTGGAGGGACAACACAGCAGCATCATGTATCACTTCAGCTCAAAACAAGACACACAAACAAATGCACAAATGCAAACTTGTACACACACATGAATACACACAGGCGAACACATGCACCTCATGGTGCTGGTTTTTTTCCCACTGTCAGTGGTAGTACGAGCGAGGTGGCATTATATGCTTAATGATAGTGAATTTAAAATGAAAGCCTACAGATAAAGCGGCCCATATGTGACTCTTGTCCTCGGGGTGTTGCATCAATAATAGTCCCCCCAGGCAGGACGTCTCTCTACTATGCATTCACTGGAAATCCCAGTCTGCTTTAATTAGACACCCAGCTTCCGACCCCTTCCCGGCCTCCCAAATAACTAGAGAGGGCATGGCAGCACCAATATCACTGGCACTGATCCAAACAACAACACCTCTTTCAACATTGGGGAGAAAAAGGGGGAGACCATGGAGCTATAAATCCAGAGGTATTTGGACAGGAGCCACTATCGGTCCCAAACGACCACTGAGGTGGGGATAAGCATGCAGGGAGCCACAGCAACACAAATGTATGATCTAAAGACATCCAAGCTGCAGAACCTCTTTCTGGAGTGTTTATTCATCATTAATGTAGAACGATGTGTGTTCCCCATCCAACAGGCTAAATGACGACTTCCATCGCAGTTCCAGGATGCTTAAAAGAAGAATTATCTTCACCAGAGGTTTTAAATATTGGCCTTCAAACTGATTCTGTTTACCAGTAACAAACTGATTCTTCATCTTTGTTAGAAAACAGCAACGCTGGACCGTCCTCTGCCACTCTGCTAGCTATTCATTTGACCTGTCTCGTAGAATCAGTGTTTTGTTTGATGCATGGTTTTTCATTATCACTCGGGCCCATCATTACTTTCCTCTTATTATAGTCTGGGGGACATTCGAGACAGTTCAGAAGAGCTGTGGATGAGGGACAACACACACACACACACACACACACACACACACACACACACACACACACACAGTCTTTCTTTCTTTCTTTTGGGGGAGAAAAAAATGTGCCCCACAGACATAATGTCTGTGTTTTCCTGCAATTAATTAATGGGTCCCCAGCTAGTTAGCAGTAGGCAGCACTTGTTTCACCGTGGCGACTGAGAGAGGGCGAAAGGGGTTGGAGCCAGGCTCGCCTCGGTAGCTGCAGGCTTTTAGTTGTGAGCCACTGGATTTGGACTATTTTTAACAAAATCCTTTTATGGATAGATAAATCTGATTTTATGCAAGAAGAGTCTCCTGGGTTTCAATTAACTGGGGGTCACGCTGCAGATCTATCACAAAAAGAAAGAGGGAAAGGGAGAAAGAGAGAAAGGGGGAGAGGAAAAGATAGAAAAGGAAGAGAAAGGGAAGAGTAAAGCCTTTAATTAATACGGTCTAATTAAACATTTGTGAAATGCATTATCTGCACTCTTTTTTTTCATGATGAGCCATGGTTGCCTAATTGTCTGCTCAGCCCCCCTCCTAAAAGTTGTTTTTCGGTTACATCATGGTCGTTAATAATGCAAAAGACACTTTGGAGTTCCTTTTAGCTGCAGTTTTTCTTTTTACAATTGAGGATTCAAAAAACACTTGTAATTGGGAATGCTATGTTTGTGGCCCTTCAACTAGAGTCCTCTGGGTTCCTCTTGAAAACATTTTACTAACTGCAAAGATTTGGTGTAAGGGGAGGCGGCTCTGAGAACTAATTTGATTCCTAAAACATGCAAGATGACAGCTTCCCGCTGCACGGCGGAGGTAGATTTGACTTTGAGTCATGACACACTGTTTAATCACAGGCCACGAGGCATAGCAAGTCGCTAGACCTGAGGAGAGTCACATAAAGAGTGTCAAGCATGCGGGGGGAGAGATAGAGAGAGACAGAGAAAGGGCGAGAAAATCCATAACAGATTAAACAGTGTTTGGTCAAAACACACAGCATGATATGTGCGTCTATCACCTCAGCACGCTCTCCGTCTCATTGCGATGCATATTTCTTCCCAGCGAGCCCGCTCTCTCATTGTTAAACTACCCACAGGGCACTTCTTAATGTGAAGTTGATCTCAGGTTGTACTCGCTCACACACACACACACACACACACACACACACACACACACACACACACACACACACACACACACACACAGAGGTTTCACTCAGCACACTCAACCCCCATTGCTGCCACGACATTTCTCTCCCTATTCAATTCCCAGCATGTGCAGCAGTCGCAAAGCGTATTATGTCCATCTTCTCTCTCTCTCTCTCTCTCTCTCTCTCTCTGCATAGTGGGGGAATGATTCAGTTCAACAGAGCATGGAAATATAGTCATATACTTTTGGCTTAAACGCACACACATGCTGGACCAGCACAGGTCTATTTCATGATACTCATAGCTAACACACACACACACACACACACACACACACACACACACACACACACACACGTATAATGCTGATTAAGCAGGCAGGTTAATAAGTGAGTGGGTTACCTTTTATTATCTTAAGGACGCAGAACACAAAGTATGAACCCGACCAAGTCTTCTTTTGAGTATGGACATCTTGAAGATGAATATCATGGATTAACTGAAGCCTAAACATACCAAGCAGTATCATTTTCATTGCCAGTATGTAGGTTCATTTCTTACTAAGTCCATTGTCATGGTAAGTAATGCTGTCCATCTAACCTGCTCTACAGCTGTCACTGTAAATAGTAGATATTTGTCAGAATTGTGTTTCCTCAGCCTTCTAAATGTCCAAACAGTAAATATAAGTAAATGCAGGTTGGAAAATAACAGAATGAAAATAAGACAAAAAAAAGTCATATGACATTTTATTCAGAAATAGCTTATTATGATTCTTCAGGGCATCCAACCATACTGTGTTTCACCAACAGTGATGTCACAGTACAATGACCACCCTGGAGGACGCTTGTACATTACTGCAGAAGGATGATGAGTTAAACTATAAGAGGTCAGCAAAAACAAGACATTTCAGCTGTTTTACATTTAACTTAAATCCAAAAATGCCTATACCTACCTCAGTGTGTGACATGAAAAAATGTCACACATTGAGGTAGCTTACTGAGGCAGACATCTGTCGTGAAAATGTTTTACCCTGCTCTTTTTATCCTAGACTTTTCCTTCCACACTTTCCACTTTTTTTCCACAAGTTGTTACTCTCATCTCCTCCAACCCTCGATCTCTTGGGAACCGTTCCACACTCTCCAATATTAAAGCCTGTCATTTCTACTTCCAAGGTGCTCTAAGTGGTGGCAGTGTGCTAATGTGCTAGCAGGCTGCTATCAAGATCTGCACTGCACTGAGCATGCTCAGAGAGCCAACCTTACTAATTAGATCGCCAACCTTGATCAGTGCTCTCTCTCTCACATACACACACACACACACACACACGCACGCACACACACACACACACACACACACACACACACACACACACACACACACACACACACACACAACCTCTCTCTCTCTCTCTCTCGCTCTCTCTCTCTCTCCATAAGCATGTGTATCTGGGCCCAGAAATTACTTAATGTGATATATTAACATATTTCTGGCAGGAACGGCAGGAGGAGGGCGCTCGTTGGAGACAAATTATCTAAATTAATTTCTAATTTAAAATCCTATGCCTTTTATTATAAGCTGTGGGCGCCCTTTGTACCAGAGACACAGCAAGGCAGAGTGAAAAAGACAGAAAGAGAGCACTGAATGAAGAGAGAAGTCAAGGATGGAAGGGTGGAAGGAGGAATAAGAGGGTGCTTTAATAACCTAGGCTGGGTTTTGCCCACAGACCAAATGAATAAACCGAAGAGGATATGAAGACACAGGAAGGATTTAACTGTACATGGCCGGCTGAACTCAGCTCAGCTTAATTCAGCCATGAGAGAACATCCCCAGAGAGGAAGAAGGGCAAGAGGAAAATGAAAATGGGTCCAAAAGTTCCAGGCATACTTGGAATGGATCTCCCCTTTGCCCTAATTAGTGGCCTCACATCCTCACTTAGCCTAAGAGGTATGAGAAGCCAGCGGCCGCTAACATGGGTCAATCTTTGAGAAATTGTTATGAATCTGCACACAATAACCCTGGGTGCTAATGGGAAATGTAGGCCCAGAAGCCTGTCGGCAAATGAATGGTACTGGAGGTCTTCAGAAGCTCAAAATGACCAATTAGGGCCATCTCATTATGGCCAGAGAAAATGCAGGAATCAGTCAACATTTTCTGTCCATAATTCATACCAATTACTGCGGATTAGCCGCAACTCATGTTTTCGAAGGTTTTAGGGGCAACACGGTTAAAAGATTCATTGAATGAAAAGACATGAATTGTAATTACTGTGCATGTTTGTAAAGACATTGTTTTAAAGAAAAAGGAAAGTGTAAAAATGGGCATGCGATTTGTGTTACATTTAGGTCAAAAGTAGTTATACTTTGATTTTCATAAAACATCTCCTGGAAAAATAGTTTAAAAAAATGAAACTGACAGAGCTACACAGGCTCTACTTCCGTCCCTGTCATAGAAGTGCCAGAGTGCATATATTTCACAACATGTTCTTTCACTTTTTAAAACATGGAGCACGAGCTTCTGATGATGAGGTTCTGTAAAAAGTTATCCCATTGTATATTAAAAAAAGTTTTACCCAACTTAAAAAGTTTAGGGAGAGTAACTGGATTCGTTAGCTTTGACCAAAAGATAATTCTAGCCTCATGTTAGCGCCATAACAGCAAGATTCATGCACTTTTGCAATTTCTGACTGCTAAAAGTGAGCACGATTTCAACTGCAGATGCTTCCTTTGAAGAACAAATTACAGGAAAACTTTGTTTGCTAATTTGTAAAATAGAAGACTTCCTTAGATCTCACATATAAATAGCTAGTGTATCAGTCAATGTAATTCTTGTTAAGCTATTATCAAGTGACGCACCATGCAACACACAAGGACTTGTAACTGCATGTTTAATCACCAATCTACCCAGGAGCCTACAGCTTGTTTCCCACTAATATCAAATAATAGCACAGTTCACCGTGTAATGAACAAACACTCGCTTCCCTACACAAAGAAACGCACACACAGCCTCACTGCTACAACCCTCCAAACATGGCGCAGCAGCAGCAGCATATAGCGGACACGGACATGCGTCTTCTGTTTCGGCTCTTGGGGACGAAAAGGTTTGTGGCGCTTGGGTTTCAGCTGGAACACTGGGTGCTGTGTTGGCTCGGGGAGAGGCACAGCGCGGTAATTAAGGACAGAGGGAGGAGGATGTTCGTTAGATGTAGTGTCCTCATTAGTGTAAGTTCCACCCGGAGGTGCTGCTGAGTGCTGAACACCTAATGAGACGCATATTGTAATGAAAGCAGGGGACCAAGAACCACCAAGATACAGAGCATGGGCTCCCAAATTGGGGTGTGAGGAAGGACTTCTGATACACACTACACAATGTATATGTGTCTTGTTCTCAAGGGTATAAAATTCATACTAGAAATAAATCCAACTTTTAGGATTTTCCACAGTTTTCACAACAAGACTTTTTTGGCCACATTTTTAAGTGTATCACTTCATCCAGATCTTGTTATGTGATGAGCTGTCTGAGGAGAGTGAGCACATAGACAATTCTGGTCTACTTTTTCACTTTTTTTGTTTCTTTCCCGCTCTATTCATTAGACCACAGATCATAAACGCTGCATTTGTATGTCAGGCTACAAATCACAGTAACATACTGTAAGCAGCCAGCCATACAGACACTGTAGGGGCTCACCTGCCCTGTGGCTAAAGACGACTGTAGCTACTGTATGCACACACACACACACACACACACACACACACACGCCATACACACGCAGACAAAATGTCTCTCAGCATGCCTCTCACCACAAGTCCTGAACAGGTAATCTCACTTAATCATCTCAGAGGTCACCGCAAAGCGAGGTGGGCCGATAATTGCTGTGCTGAGCAGCAAAAAGTGAAGGATGGTAGGGCGAGGAAGAGGGAGAGCGAGGCAGGCAGGATTAGAAGAAAGGGAGAGCGAGAGGATGAGAGGACAGAATAGAGATGTGTGTGTGTAACTGCTAGAGGGCAGATTCAGAGACAAAGCATACTTGCACTGCAAGGACAATTGTCAGCCCTGATGCTTCAACAAAATATATTGTAACCTAAAATATTACAGTTGTAAAACTAGTTGATTCATTACTGAGATTTCTTCATGGTCTGGAATATTTTCCATAAACATTGTAGTTTTTTTCAAGCCAGCTCTTTGTCATCTAATTATTTTACAAGTACAATAGAACCAGGTAGAATAAAACAATCTGTTTATACCAAGTGATTGGGAAAGAAAGAAAGAAAGAAAGAGGAGTAAAAAGATGCAACAAGAGGTGAGAGTAATGTGAATGAATAAGAAGTGCAGGGGGAGAGAATGACAGCCGCGCTCCCCTGGGGGCTAACAGGGGCTGGCCTCCCTCGGCCTGTGACAGCCATCCAAACAGGTACACTGTGAGATGATTTAAGGCGATAATAACCTCCACTTTGGCGGATGGATGATGCCTCTCCTGTGGCTGCTGATGCTTAATGAATGAAACATTATTATTAATGTTTACACTACACTACTAAACACATGATTAGAGAGCCCCCTGTCAATAACAGAACAGGAGAGGAAAACTGATGAGTAGGCAAAAGTGCCTTTAACATCCACTGACACACACACACCTCCATCTCTGTCTCTCTGACTGGATTGTCCAATTCTTTTATTCCTACTCATCACTTGTGAATAAAATATGAAAGAGAGAATATGGGGACCTCAGGAGGCAAATATGTATCTGTGTGTGTGTGTGTGTGTGTGTGTGTGTGTGTGTTTGTGTGTTCTGTCTTCTGGGTCGGCTGCCACTTGAACAATGATATGTGTACAGCTAGGTGTGCTGCCTGCAGATATGCACAAGCCATACAAAGTGTTTTTTTTTTACAGGGGAAGAGACAAAGCTCTCCAGATGTGAGGTGAAAGAGGCAAGGACTCACTAAAATAGATATTCACTGTCACCGCCCATCCTACAAGTTTAGGAGAATTGGAATACAACCAATACTGCAGCAATCCCTGGGCATATGTCTCTGCTTTACTTGGTGCATTACTTATTCACTCAAGTTCAGCAAAACTGTAAACCCACTAGTGGAAGTAAGCCTTGCAGGTACAGAAGATTTGGCATCAACAGTTTTCAGTCTAGTTTACCCTGGGTTAATATTTTCCTGAAACATCCATCCATATTTCTATACCTACTTTTTCCATTCAGGGGGACTGGAACCAATCCCAGCTGTGATTGGACGAGAGGCGGGGTACACCCTGGACTGTTCAGCAGTCAATCCCAGGGCTGACATGTAGACAGACAATCAGCCACACTCTCATCCACACCTACGGCCGTTTTAGAGTCGCCAATTAATCTAACGAGCATGTAAGGAGATTGGAGGAAGCCGGAGTACCCTGAGGGAACCCACCCCTGTCCGATGGGGATTCGAACCAGGAACCTCCTAGCTGTGAGGCAACAGCGCCAACCAATGCACAACCCTGTCTGAAATATGTCACTGCACCATGTCTTTGATTCAAACAATAAAACATTTGGGTTGCATTGCTTCATAACTAAATGGTCACGTACCAGCAGATCTTAACAGTTGTAGTTCTTTATTTATGCAAAAAAAACAAGATTAAAGTTAAACAGAAATAGATACTGACATCAAAACGCACAGGTAGTACATTAAATCCACAGACCTGCAGTAACCTCAACGCCTCCTGCACAGACACACAAACACAGACAGGAGCCCAAACTATAAAGTGAAACCTGCTCAGTGTGCAACAAGGTCGGCACAAACAGCAGTTTACTGTCACCGAGGGGAAACGCCGGAGTGATATTGTTGGCTAACCACACTAAATAGGACAACATGAGTCAGAGGGGACACAACCAGAGGAAGTGCTCACTCACCTTTTTCTAATCATGGACATGTCTTTGGCAGACATGGAGAGGGACACTCAAGGACACACAAACAGGCCAGCCCTATCTTTGACTCTGGAAGGGACAGTTTAAACAAACAAGGGCAGAGAGGAGAGAGAGTGAAGAACAGAGGTTGGTACACAAGGAGTGGAGGACGGTGAAAGAAAGAAAATATATATATTTATTCTCCTCCATCTACATCGTTATTATAACTATTTTGGTACACATGCCAAAAGTTCCCTGCTTACAACTTTTAAATGTTAATAATTTACAGTTTAAATGCTGGTTCATTAAAATCCAATATGACAAAAGAAAGTGAACAGGAAAGATATTCAACATGCAATGTACAGTTTAGCTGATATATATATATATTGTGGTGGTGTTTTATTTAAACAACATTTTTGCTGTAAACCCTGTTGGCAGCATGTACATAGCAAAGATTTGATTTTTGGTTCTCTGCTTCATACAATTAAAAACCCCATACAACCTCAATTCAACAAAAACTGAACTCACTCCTCACAGATTCAACCGAACCTGTCAAGGGGACTTTTTGGTTACAGACCTACCAGAGACTGATGAGGAAGTCTCAAATTAAGCTGAATTGAAATCGCATCCATTAATAACATCAAAGATGAGAAATACATTTCCCCTGAAAATCGATGGTTACCATAATGTTCACATGTATAACACAGTGTGACATCAGAGTCAAATTAAGTTCACTGGGCTAAATTATGCCGGGCAGAATTTACCCATTTATATGACTCTTTTTATGGCTGATTCAAAGCCGCCTGGCTAATCAACGCTCTATTACAAAGCTTCTCCATGGCGGCACTTTGATTGGCTTCAATTTACATAATGGTTGAACGCTGAGAAAGTGAGGCCTCAACTGCTTCCCATTTCTGCGCCGAGCCGATTAGATGGGTTTATGGATTTGAAACATGTGCAAGGCATTGATTTTATTTATTTCATTATTCATTCATTGGTCTATTGCACCCGTGAACAAGCAAGTCGGTCTGTGATAATCATGAGGGGAACATTTCCCCCGATCTGGCCTACGCTTAGTGTCGGAATCCAATTTGTGTTAGGAATGAGAAAACTGTTTCATCTGCAGGTGTAGACCCCTGAAAGTGACAAAGATACACACATGCACACACACACATGAGGACTTATGCACTCACACAACACCAGTGTTGGTAACTTGTTACAGCTGTGTTATGTGTACATTTAAATGAGCAACCTTGCAAAATCACAAGCACCCTACAGATAAGGACAAAATGCAATTTTGCTTGTAAAATTTCAGTTCCTCCCATTCTGACCTGTTATCTCTCTCTAACTACAACTGACATCCTGAACATAGCTCTATGATTTATTTATATAGACGATGTTATCATCTGCTACTATGGTGCTCTGCAGATCAGACAGAGCAAGTGTGGTGGCTCTGTGAGGCTGTACTTCACAGCATTGCTTTGAGCTTTATGATAATGTCAGAATGCTTACTTAATCACAACAGGTTTAACACATATCGTCTTTTTCCACCATCACTATCTCTATTTTGTATGTTAGCATGCTGACATTAGCTCATTAGCACTAAAAACAAAGTAAGAGCCAATGGGAACGTTTGAAGTGTTTTTTTGAGAAAATGAAAGTATTGGATATTACTGGTCGGGTTGAAAGATCGAGTTTATGGGATCATTCAGTTTATACATTTTTCTTGAGGCGCACATTGTTGTCTGTACCCACTTTTGTGCCTCTCTATGTAATTAAAGTTTTTAACATTTTTACACAGTAAAAATTTGGACCTGGTGTCACAGGAGAGGAAGTCAGAAGAACATCAAAGTTCAACTTCTGGACATAAATGTGTCTACCAATGTACATTACAATTCATCCTGAACAAAGATGTGGAACAACGTGTTGAACCAAAAAAACAAATAGAAAATAGTTACAGTGTTGCTCAACTCTCAGAGGAACATTTTGCATTTTAATTTGTTTAAGAATTCAGATAGCACAGTTAGAGCGTTTACAACATGTGGACTTAGACTGCTTTCATTTGGCACCATGTCGTTTCAGCTTTAGACAAAGTTAGCAAAGATAACGTGCAGTCATTCCTGTCGCAGACGACCATTTTTTTTTGCAAGATAAGGAGTTTCTACACCAGCTGCTGCCACACTGTATACAGTGGGCCAGTAAAGAAAACTGGGTTATAGAGATAATATTTCAATAACACAGTGGTCTGAGCATCAAATACAGTGTGCTAGTGTTCTTGTGTGCGTGTGCTTATGTGTGTGTGTGTGTGTGTGTGTGTGTGTGTGTGTGTGTGTGTTTCACAAGCTGCCAGAGGCACCCCAGCAGGAATCTCTGCAGTCAAATGATTTCACATTCCCTTTTCTCCTTGGCTGCTCGTGCTGCCATTTACAAAGAGAAACAACAGAGGACGGTCATACGTGCCTTTACCACATACACACACATTCATGCACAAACCCAACTTGCGCACATGACAAAGAGTCAAGGGGATGAATAACACATACGCATAGTTATCTTGGTTCTATTGTTAGAGGCCTTGTGGCACTCAGTCAACAAATTTAGGTAGAACTGGGGTAAGCAATGTCCTGACAGGGTCACAAAGTTAAAGCAAAAAATTGTGACTTTGTCAAAATGAGATTTCATCTGTTAAAAGTAAAGGTTGTTGGCTTCCTTATCCAATATTTAAATATCATTTATGTGCATATAAAACTCTAAGTAACACCTTCAGCTGTTTGTTTAATCATGTTAATCTGCTATATTAAGATCTTTGCGCGCGCACACAGAAGCACACGTGCAACCCATACACGCACAGCATGAAAAGTGGACGCCCCAAACACAGCACCTCTCCTATAGTCTCTGTCTCATGAGCAAGCCTGAGAGTCAAGCGTTGGAGGAAAAGATCAAAATTATGAGAGAAGCCGCAAAGCTGCAGGCGCAAAGCCCTGACGTGTTTCCCCCTTCCTCCCTCTCACTCTTCCCCTCTCATCTGACGCCACATGAAACATGGTGCAGGTAACTGCACTTTTTAATGATGCCATTTGCCTAATGCCTTCTTGTGCTTGTCAATCTATCTCACATTAACCCTCATCTCGCCTGTCTTGGTGCATCACTGGCACCCCTTGACTCCAGCACACCAAAGAGCAAAGAGCCATGCCTGAAACATAGCTGCAGTGGCCCATTAGGAGGCGCATCCTCCAGACTAATTGGTGGGAGACGCCACGTAAGAGGCGAGAAGGGAACAACAACAAGCAACAACAAAAACAGGGCAGAAGAGGCCGGTGATGGGCATATCTTTTATCCTGACTCTGCCCTAACTTCCCTTTTCTGCTGATCCAGGAGGTTCCACGAGGGCACAAATTGGGATGAGGGAGGGAGTCAAAGGGGAAAAAAACTGTTAAGCTATAAGTCGGCAGCTCATGTTCAACCTGCCTTTGTTGTTCCCTCTTAGTTGCTCTTTCCATCAATGTGCTGTATCCATCCTTGTTGATCCCCTCTGTACACTATGTCTCAAACTTTCTCCACCTATGTTGTTTGCTGCTTTGGACTCTCCATCTCAGTCTTTAACCATTTCTTCACCACGTCTCTCTGAGGTGTCAGCATTCAAACGCTGAAGCAAGTCAACTAACAGCAGGGCAGCTTTCCCTGAAGCACGACAATAAACTGTGAATTCATTCATTTACATTCATAAAGGGCCAATGTTGCAATGACTCTTTAGAGAGCAGGCCTGGACCGTACTCTTTGTTATATTAGTGAGAGTGACCCAACAATAATCTATCATGAGCTCGCACTAGTTGCACTGTTTACAAGAAACAGACGCAGAAATCATGGACAGAACCAAACTCATTGGTGAACGGCCAGCTGTTGTGACTGGATGGGCAGAGAAACTAGGAAAATACTCTTTTTTTTAAGGGCTGCAACAACATCAAGGTATGACATCTCTATCCAAATACTCAAACTGAGCACGTTTATGTTTTCTATTCTGTGTTTGCATAGTACGCAAAAAGGCCAGCTGTTAATAAGTCAAAAGGGGAAGCAGGGCTTAGATGTATGCAAAAGACTTGGTGTATAGATGGTGTATAGATTTGAGCTTGTATAGTGCTTTTGACACTGCAGGTCAAACCTACCCATACACACCCATTCTCACACCGATGGCAGAGGCTGCTATGTAAAGTGTCCATCAGTATTAACTAATCCATTCATACTCGTTTAAACATCTCCAGCGAAGCAGCGGGAGCTACTTGGGGTTGAGTGTCCTGTCCAAGGACATTTTGACATGTGGCTGCAGGAGCTGGGGATCAAACACTCGACCTTCCAGTTGAGAGACGACCAACTCTACCACTGAGCCACAGAACACACCAATCCTGTTGTTCTACAGCTCTGATTGTATGTGTGCAGCTATACACACATGAAAACATGTCCACTCGTCATCTCAACAATAAACACACACATGCAGCTTCCATCTGCACACACACACACACACACACACATATCTCCTGCACAAATATCCTAACAGAGGCTTTTATGAGAGGGCAGGGTGACATGAAGTCCGCCGGATGAATAGTTTGATAGCCCCGGGCGGCGAGAGGGGAAAGGATAGGCCGTAAATAGGATTGAAGTTAAACTGGAATAATGCAGCCAGGAAGAAGAGCCGCGGCCTGGAGAGGGGACAGACCCAGAGGTAACATTGAGGTGACGGGTTCGCCCGGAGAGCCACTGGAGCAATAATAAGACTTAATCTAGATAGAAGTGAGAAGATGGAGGTGTTTGAGACAAAGTTAGGATATGATACATCACTGTCAGGAGAGCGAATGGGGAATGTTGGTTTAGTTCTAAGGCGAGCTATCGCTTAAAAAAATGAGGATACCAATATGTAAACGTGATACCAAAACTAAGAGAGAAGATCTGAAGAATCATTTTTTAACTCTTTTAATCAATATCATTTGAAGCTTTCAGAACAAAAATGCTACCACCAATGGTCCAAAGGAAAAATAACTGCCTACAAAAACTGTTTAAGTATAGGCCAATCACATATCGAATTATTTTGATAAACACTCCCATGATTAGTTGCAAGTAAAACCATTAAAATAGCCTTTTCTCATACATCTGCGTTAAAAAAATGTTTTTAATTTAGATATCATTGACTCATGAATCATGTAAATGCTATTGGAACTGGATTGTTTAGGTCAATGACCTCAAGATGTCTTTAGTTCAACCCTCTAAACCCCTGTTGTGTCACAGTAAAATAGTTATACAACGTTGTTTAAGTGCCATTTGTTGTCTTGTCTGTTTTTTGTTTGTTGTGCGTTTTGAAACAAATGATTGTTAATCGGCTCCAGTTGCCAAATATTCAGTATTCCAATCAGAGAAAAAGTGGTAATAAAAACGATTGAAATGTCATAGTTGATATCTTTCTCGGATTCTTTTTTGATGGATTTGATGGTTTCCATGGTGATGCTAATATGAGTGCAGTTCAGACGGAAGAAAACAAAGAAACAAAGAGTTTCTCAGTTCAGCCGTACATTTTTAATTTTCGGGTTTTACTCTATTTGAATGACTACATGAGAAGGGAAAGGGACAAAGAAAAATGATCGCAGCGTTTCTCACATGTTTTCGAAAAAGGAAGGTGCGATTGTCCTTTGGAACTGATGAGTGGACAGCCTGGTGGTGGGGTACGGTGATCCCAGTAGGCCCACATTAAGAACAGAGCAGTGCCTTCGTTACGAGTCATTAGACAGCCTTAAAGCTGATGGCAGGGGCACCAAGAAGATTAATAAGTATCCAACCAGAAGGCAATGTGCACAACGTTTGTGTAACAATTGAATGCATTTTATATCTTTCATATTAACCAAACAATCAAGAGAATACCCCCTATGACTGCTCTAGTTGTAATATGTTGCTTCTTTATCATGACTTGGATTGTGTTGAAGAAGTAAGAAAATGGCTCATTCTGCTGTGGTGTAGCCGGTTGTGTTAAAACATTGGCAACACCCCGCGATATGTAAAATTCATGTTTTGAATAAACAGCTACATGGACCCATGCATATAAATTCACCCCTTCTTCCCTCCTCCTCTCATATACTTACGTCGATAAATAGCAAACACAGTAACCATTATGAGTCCTCCCCCAACAACCGCAGCCCGGGATAAGCTTCACAGTAAATTAGCTACAATTAGCGCTGCAGCGGACTTCGACAAGACCATCCCCCGAATGCTATTAAATGCCCACCCAATCATATCTGAGTTAGTACAGTCCACTGGATCATTTCTCAAATCAATGATCTCAGTAAGTGCTGGGTAAAAAGGCCTCCTATGCCTGATCAGCTGGATGTGGACAATTAGATTGGAGTTAGGGGACAGCCTTGATTAGCACTTTGCTCCAGGGCATGCAAGTCATTTATTATGCAACGCTGCACCAAGCCACCTTGAGACACAGTGACAGCAGCAACTTCAACTTCAAGACATGCAGGTTAATTGTCTTTAATTTAATTAATCGATTTCCAGAAGAACTATGATAGTCATTTTCAAAAATGTTTTTCCTTTTTCCTAATTTAGGATTCATTTACGTTGTATCATCTTGTAGTGTCGCTGTCCTTTGCTCGCTGATTCATTTTGGACCTTACTGTCAGATTGGTGCTAAACAAACAAGCTTACATTTAAGCTGAAATGATTTGGTCATGCAACAGTTTCAGGATATTTGGAAAGAAATGCATCTTTGGAAAATTTGCCACCAGTTTTGGTGAATCTCAGCTTTTATTTGACGTTTGTTTTTACCAAATAACCTCCCTCATCTAAGAGTTGGTCACTTGTTTGTTTCATTACAATGATATTTTTCATCACATGCTTTTACATAGTTTTAGGGAAAATGTTGTCATGTCAGTAATGTTTTGCGAGGTATGTGAGGTCTCTGCATGATAACAATAAGTATTCAGGTTTGAACCTGAAACTTTATTCGCTCACCCATCCCATCCAATGCCAGCCACTGCCATCAGGTAATAGTTCATGTGCACAAGCAGCATTAACCAGTCCTCACCTCCATGAAATTAAGCATAAAAGATTAATGGAGGCAGATTAGGTTTTAAAACCAGACTAATGTAGCATGAAATCCAGCAGCAATGCTCTGTCGATCAGAAGCCCTGAAAATTGACCTATTTTATACTGTGCATGTGAAGTCTCTCAGTCCTAGATATAAAAAAAACACAATCACATAATCATACAGAAACACATACATATACTGTATCTTATGTTCAGACATACACCCTGCAAGCACACACACCTGCAGACATATGAACACACATGGAGAAATGATAGACCTGAAGAGTCCAGCATGGTTTTTTGCTAATTTAATGTGACAAAGTTTGTATTTATTTATGGAGTTCAGTCTGATCATAACCAGGAGAGTGATGATCATTTTACTCTTAATATTCAATTTAAAGGAACTATTTAGCCACTCAAACATTTGTTTCAAGACATGGAAAAACCACCTCAAGACCAATCAGACCGGCAATTTGACCGATGTGACATTCTCATTTTTGATCATGGACAACATTTGAAGGCAGCTGAACATGAATCTCTATTCAGCGTAGGTTTTCAGCTTTGCTCTATGATTGAAAGCGACCTTGTCTTCGTAGGTAAATCCACTTCTGGGATAAACTGTCTGCTCGAAATGTAAGAACTCGGTTTAAAAAGGATTGGAAAAGACTCCAGATGCTCTGAACGGGGACAGTTCGACGGAAGAGATCAAAGGTTATTGATTCTGATGTTTTTATTTGTCAAGTGGATGTTTACCATGTTCCGCTTTAAAGAGTGGAGTCTGCCCCATGAAGGGAAACTGAACAAAGACAGATATAGGCAGTGAAGCAGGCAACAGCGCTGTCGGATGTTGCTGTTTATACTCCCCGTCACGCACACACTAAACACACACACAAGCACAGCAAGCACACCAACATACACAGAAAGGGAGTGCACATCTTCTTGACACACACACACACACGGGGTGACACAAACACACAAACACACACACGCTTTCAGCAGCAGACAGCAGGGCCCTGTCTCTGATCACAACGGAGCATAGATCTGCAGCGTCGTGAGAGCAAACGATTTGAGGCATATGTCAGGTCCTTGTGGATTCAAAACAAAGCACTGTCAGGAACGCTCTGCCTTGGTCGTGCAGCCTGCTCCGCTGTGCTCTGCATGCGCCAGGCGATACAATCCTCCAAGTCCAAGACGAAACCCATCATCGTCCTTTCACATCGTTCTGTTCTTTTTCCCCCTACAGACCGCTGCAGACTCCGTGTGTGCTGCCCCCCCCCCCCCCCCCCCCCCCCCCCCCCCCGTCTGAGCGGCTGCCGCAGATTTGCCTGCGAGGCTCAAGAGGGGGCCACGACACCCAGGAGACTGAGTCCATTCACATTACACACTGTGGGACAAGCTGCATGGCGGGCCAGGGAGGAGAGAGGGAGGACAAGGAGGAACAACAACAAAAAAATGAAAAGTGTGCATTTGTGAAGAAAGACATGAAGAACTTGCTCAGGTTGTAAGAGAGCAAGAGGTTCCTAAAATAACTTAAGAATAAGAAAAGGTGTTTTCTAGAAGTACAGGCTGGATACTGAAAAACTCGATCACAGCTTTGTGTTCATCTGCAGAAATTAACAGAACGTATAAATAATAAGTGAATAACCTTATATTTACAGTGTTGTAATGTTCCTTAAAAGTATCAACTGTATTGCTTGCATCAGGGTAAGTGCCTTTTTCTGTATAACACCATCTATTTATATTCAGAGTGTTTCTTTTAAAAGCTGAAGAGACACATTCATTATAACAATTAAATGATGTGCAAAACATAAATATAAAGGGGATAAAAATGCAATTTATGGGGCAATTAGTAGCTACCAAAAATACTATGGATTAAGAGATTCAAGCCTCACTAATGGCCTTTTCTTCTGTTTGGATCATAATGACAGTGTGCTGCTTAATTTAAAGAGCCCTCTGATAAATGGGAATTAAATAATCTCTAATTGCAGTATCATAATAGTCTTAAACGTCTAATTCAATTATCAACACAAGTGGTGTGAAAAAGTGGAGTAGAGGGAAGAAGGAAATCTTATTGAACATGCAGTGCCATGTCAAATGAGTCTCCCCATTATCCAGAGTCAGGAAGTATTTCCAGCCTGCCCCTGTTAAAAACAAAATGGTAAAAAAAAGAAGCCTTTTTTGTCCTGTTTGCTCCAGGGCAGTGTTAGAGTTTGCTTTGAATGGAGCTTGCTATCCTCAATAATCATAATCCCACATAGGCAAATAAACTCTTTCTCTATCGGCTACTGAAGCAGCTATATTGACTTTATTTTCTCAGGAATACGAATCCATCTGGATGCATTTTGTCGAGCATTTCAATCGAATAAAATGAGAGGACAACAATACATTTTGGTTTCTATCACAACTAAGATCAATGCATAACACATTTGGAGAGGAGAAAATAGGATATAACGCATGTAGGTGTAATGATTATTCATTCCCATAATATGCATTCACACAATAATTAATTGAAGGTATTGGATCCATTGCTAGGATTTAAATAAAACATTAAAAAAAGACAGATAATCCTCCAAACAGGACAAATATTCACAGATACTGATATGGCTACTCCTCCATTCCATCTTTCCCCCTAAAAAATGATGGATTGTTTTTTCTCTGCACCCCACAGGGAGATGTATGATGGGAGTTAAAACAGGGATTGTTGGGCTCCATATAGACCTCTTCTCAAGACCCTAGAAAATGACTGTCATAATCCTTCACAGCAGGCAGGACGGATCCACTCAGTATGGACTTGTCGCTCTTTGAACCAATATGGCTGCTTAGGCTTTCTCTGTTTATTTATCAGTCTGCTGTTTCCTACAGACTTATAAATGAGCTTTAAGTATTCATATTTGTCAGACGGATGTACGCCATGCACACAAACGCAGACAGTTTGTCCAACATCAAGACAGCTTTACTTGTACACCCCCTCGCTAAGCATGCTGCTAATGGTATTCTTCTTTTTTGGTCTTTAGTATGTAAAACTGATATGATAGATGATCATAGGGGAGACAGAGCAGGCTGGAGCACAGTGGTGGTGGTAATACACTACGCCCGGTTCACAACAGAGTCAACCCAAGGCCTCAGCTAACGACTCCTTGCCAAGGAAATGATGATAAACACCAGTTCTCCTTCCACCAGTGAGTGCGCATTACCTAATGATGTTCAATGGCAGTGGTGAGCGGTAAAGACAACAAATATATTATACCAATGCATCTTAAATGGGCATCCCTAAGGAAACCCATCTGAATTGTAAATTCATGCACAGGCCTCATTTTTCATATGCGGCAAGGGTAAAATTCCAAACAACTGTGTACTTAATGTGCAATGTTTTTTTTGCTTTTTTACATCTTTATAAGCACTTACTGGGGTGTGTATGTATTTATTTATATGAAATGTGCAGCACTTACCCGTTGTCTTCATGCAGTAGCATGCCACAGGTCAAACTTCTAACAGTTTGTAAGCCTGTTTTTAAAAAGCAGAGAATCTGAAATGTTTAGCTTATCTGTAATGAATAAATCTCACTATTTTCCAGCTGTCTCACTTAGAGTCTTTCAATTAAAACTGTATTCATTAAACTTTGTGCCTGATTTTTTTTTTTTTAACCGTTATTTTTGTCTTTCTCACTAATGATCAGTAACAACTTGTCCATGCTTTTCCTGTTCACTGTCTTGGAATCAGAAGTTTATGGGGATCCATTACAGTGTATTTTTCGAGACAATCTGTGCACTCAGGTGGCCACAATGCCCTTGTTTCTACAGAGGCTAGGCTATTAGCCAGAACCAGAGATGTCCTTCAGCCTCAATAAGAAGGAATAGTTGGCATCAGGTCCATTGCTTAGAAATCAAGCTGCCTTTGAGAGGCACAAATTGCGAGACATAGGGCCAGGCCGTGAATTAATGCTGGCTGGACTTAAAACGATTGTGAGATGGATACCTGGCAGCTGCTTTGGTGCTGAGACAGGTAGGGCCTGTTGGATGGAAGGAGTGGGGAGGTAGGAAGACAAAAAAACAAGCGTCCCAAAAGTGGAACATGATCTGATAAGCCTGGAAAAGACTGGGGACTGGTGACATCTGTACTAACGGCCTTTCAGCAGCTCCAACTTAAAATACCTGGACCAGTCAGTCTCCTGGGAGAGCTGGAATCGAGTGTATGCACACAAACACACACATAGACCACACACATACACCACACTATTACGAATGCATCCACTATTAAGTGCTAGGGTACGCAGTTTCTTGAAATGAGAATGATTACAGATCCTGAAATAATTTCCTAACAGCGTCTTCCTTCTGTTGAAAGTAAATTCAGAAAGACTGAACTGAACTCTGATACAGATACAGATCTTCAGTCACTTACCTCAGATCGAGAAAAAAAAAGGAATAAAAGGAGACGGAGAGAAAAAGAAAAATGTTTGATTCCCTCTGGGCCCTTCTCATACTCACTGTGTTGTAGGGACTGTGGATAAAAGCATCCAACAGAGGGCACGTACATCTGCTCCGTGAGTCAAATTTGAGAGAGGTTGAACCTATTCTATTTCTGAAATGGTGAACTGTGGGTTGTCTGGGTGGGTGTAGCACTGAGAGCCTCTAATGGGGAGGTTTAAGAGCATCTCACTCACACACAGTGCCTCATGGCTTAGCAGTCAAACACTGGAAAATAGCTGAGTAAATAAAAGAGAGCTTCCAGGGTTGCACGGTAAACATAAACTTGATAAAACTGGAAGCAACTTTCTACACATTTGTCACCATCTTAAAAGACTGAAGTGTCTTTTACATTGTATTAAAATCAATCTTAACATTTGTGTTCAAATCAGAAATTAGACAACATGCAATGGATCAAAGAGGAAATATGATTTGAATTCAAAGCTACTACGAGGAACTTTCAGTTTATTGATCAAAGTATTCTTTGCTGCATTCTTTTCCTGTATTTGCATAAGTTTGTTTTTTTGACCAGAAATCTCATCTTGCTATCTTTCTTTTATTTTTGTATGCCTTTAAAGAATCAGAAATCGGGGAGAGTGAGAGAGTGGGAAAGTAGCCCCTGGTCAGATTCGAACCCGGGCCAGTCGCTTCAATAACTGCAGCCTCCCTACCTTTGCATAACTCTTTGGGTGAACTCAACAAATCTTCCGTTCCTCATCTTGAATGTTTGTCATACCAAGGTTTGTCAGTAGGGCAGAATGGGTATGTCTTGTTGGATTTAAGGGCGTCTGCTGGACAGTTGAAGCTTAAGCCACCTTGGAAATGCTGAATAACACCCATCTGACATGTTTAATAACGGAGTGGCACTCAAATACATGCACATAAACACCTCTTTACTTTTCATGATCCCCAGAGTTGAAGGTATGTCAAAGCACAACCGAGGGGCAAGCTGCAAGCATGTCACCAGGGTGGACATTAGATGTCATACACACCCACATACATATTAGAACACATGCGCACTCTGACAGATGCCTAGGCTAATGCCCTTTCTGCTTCTGTCTGGAGGCTGCCTGAAAGACAAAGACCTCTACACTTTGGAACAGGTTTGAGCCTTTCTGTCACTGAGATCTTCTGAGCTTGTAGGGAATCTGCTGAGGCACAGAAAGTGTACTCTAGAGCGAAGAGACACACATGCTGGAAGCTTATGTTGGTGTGTTTGTCTGGGAACAACTTTGTCCTTTCTAAAAAATGTAAAACACCATAAGAAGTTATTTTTGTCATGGTAAGTATAAGACAGATATGTTACAACCATGGGATACTTCCCAGATACAACTGGTACTGCTCCAGCAGAGTCAGTCTTGCTGTAGGCTGTGCTGACCTCAGATGGTCTGGGTAGCGGAAAGGGCAGTCCGGAGCGTTACCGTACTTTACATTTCAGGCCCGGGATTCTACAGACGTAGCCATGTCAGATTCATGCCCAGTGCTGCATATGAGACACTGGCTTACGTAAAATAAAGGGCTTGGCAAGTCTCTGTACCTCGAGAAGTTCAGTTCACCATCCACCATACATATGAGCACGATCTTTTTGCAGGTTCAGGTACAACACTGATGATGCAATATGCCATCCCCCATCAAGGAGGTACCTGACTGAGTCCCTGTAGCTATGGTTACTCATTATACAGTACATAGCTGTAGCCAGTGCATTTATTTAGATTGGTGAACAGTTTTAATGGAACTTGGACACAGGTTACCAATTCACAGGAGTTAATTGACACCCTTCAGCCAATGAGAAAGGAGTATTCACCCAGACTATAACTTGAATTAATGTCACCTTTCTAAGCCAACATAATAGGATATTACATTGTAATTCTCCAGTGAATAATTGTAATTACCCAAAGCAACATGCAACATGAAATAATGGGCTCCAAAGTCAGAGGTCCTTGTACTCAGAGATGCCTCAGGTAGAATCAGTAAACAACATGACGTGAAAGAAAAACAAAGGGTTAATGAGAAGACTCCCATGGCCATCAGTTCCAAGCCAACATTCACTCCCTCTGAAACCATTCCCCAATGATGTCACACAGCTCCATGTTTTTCTTTAACTTTCTTTCCATTCACATCTCAATCTCTCCTATTCCTCATCTTGTTTGTATGGTACCAGGCCTCCCTTATCACAACCCTTTTTACCCAGATCTCATGGCCCCTGGGTCTCTCCTCTACAGCCCTGCATGGCCCCTTCACACCAGTCAGCCAGCAGCCATCTGTCTGTTCATCCGTCTCTGTGCCCGGCTCATTTGGCCGCTCAGTAGGACTGTGTGGATTCTCCATCGCTGGTGAGCTCTTCTTATCAGACCCATGTGGAGGGCCTAATTAGTCGATGGGCTTTTGGAAGTGCCTGGAAGGTCCTGGAGCAGCCTGACATCCAACGTAGCCGGGGTTAAGGGGTGGCCAGCAGGGCCTAAGAGGTGGTCCACTCGATCCCCTCCAGCAAAGCAAAATTAGAATAGAGTAGATTGATATTGGGGGCATGAATATTCCACTGTTTGATAATGAAAGGCAGTGGTGTCAAAAGTGTTTCCTCTTGTTGGTTATAGTTATTTCTTATAGTTAAATTTTGCTGTTATTGGAAGCCAACACCTTCAGCACCATAAAGAAAAGGTTTTATTGCCCTCGAGAAAACAAAGCTTAATGGAAAATGGTTTTAGAATGTTTAACATAATAAATGTCAGTGAACAGCTTTTTTGATAACACTAAAACGTTAAAGGTATAATATGCGACTTTTAGAGTTTAGATTTAAATTATATGTTGCACTTTAGCAACAGTTTCTCAATCCAAAACAAAGCTGTGCCTTCAGTGCATATTTCAGTGCAACACTTCCCCTCCTCCCCCAACCCTCCCTTCAGCTATTTCTAAAACTGAACTCCATTCTTATATGCAGCCCAAAGTTGATTCGGTTCATATTTCTTTTAAGTATCTTATACCCAAAAAAGTATTTCCTTGGTCTGGAAAATCTGTTGGTTCGTATTGTATTGTACTCTTCAAACAAAACACAGCCATTATGCCTCTAATAGCGTCCCTGAGTGGGCGGGGCAGTCTACCTTACCCATGTGATGGGTAACGGTTGGAGAGGGAGTGGTTCACTTGAATGACACATGTTTGAGCCTATGAGCAAAGCACAAACAAGCTGAAGGAAGTGCCCTCCTGTCCCGTATGAACACAGAGCCAAAAACAACAAGCCTAAAGGGAGTTTGACTTCACACTTTAGAATGTGCTGTAATAATGTTCAAAATGTCTCGTTTATTGTATCTTTAAATGTTAATTTATGCAGCTGGATTCTTTCGAGTCTGCCCTAGATTGATTGATTTTTGAACCAGAGCCTACAGTATGTTTGTCAGTCTGGAAGCTGCTGCCAGTAATCTACTGTAAACTAAGAAAATACAGAAATACTGAAATTCAGTAGATGGTATGATTACAGTAACATACCGTAAAGCTTACCACAGTTGTACATCTATTAGATTCACATTGACATTAACAATAATAATAATAATAATAAGGATAATAGATGTAAGGCTGATATCAATAGTTGTAGCAGTTGGAGTGGGGAGTCTAATCCTATAGCAGCATAACTATTATTGTAGAAAAGAGGGAAAGTTTTTAATGGGGTAGAATTGATGGACAAAGTTAGTAAGCATGGTGGATGTTGTGTTAAATGTTTCTACAGTTAATAATATTAAACAAGTTACAAAAAATACTATAATCACCTTTTTTATCAAAAAACACTAATTTGAAAGAAATTTGAATCTTTATTTTAACATTAAAATGCTTAATTTACCTATTTTGATGGAAAGGTGTAGTGTTGCATAATAAGTGGTGGATGACCTTACCAATATATGGAACCTAGCAATATTTAAGTGAACTCATTCCTGCTATCTGTTGTCTGATGAGGTTAGATTGGATAATTCAGAACCACATGTATTATTTTGTCTTTAGCTCCAGGTTGATGTCTTTACCGATGTCTGGTTCAAACCTATGCCCTTGTTTGGTGAAAAAATAAGTTGTGAGGATAAAATCAATCAATGTATTAATGTATTAAACCATGTCAATGGTTCTCTGCTCTTAAGTCCAATCGTATATTGATGTGCATGATTGAAAGAAAATGAGTAAAAATGGATAAGCGGGTTTAACATACATGCACACTCAAGCACACATCTCCCCTGCTATGTCTTAGAGCCACTGAACAATGAATTCTAAAACCAACAAGGTGAAGACAGCAGGGAGGTAGTGAGAGTGAAGAAAAGGGAGGGCAGGAGGGGATTGTTAAGAATAGTGCAAAGGAGCCCCCATAGAGAAGAAGAGGATAAGGGGTTACGGAATTAGGAGCAATAAAAGAAGACGAGAGAAGGGCTGAGGAGGCAGGGAATGAAGACCTCACTCAAACAATTAGGTCACTTTAGTGGAGTGTTATGTTGAAAGGGGTTTTGGGGTCACATCCTGGGCAACGGCATGCATGTTCACATCTTCATGAGTCTATTGACATAGAGGAATGGGAGGTTACAAGCCCCCCCCCCCCCCCCCCCCCCCTTTCCAACCACTCTCCTCTCGTCAGGTCACATTACATTCTCTGAACGAGACAACCAACAGACCCAAACAACCAACCACACCTCCAGTGTGACATGGGCACATCCAATCACAGACTGCAGCCCTGCATCACTTAACTTACCTTTAAGAAAATCTGCCCATATGTGCATTTTTTTTTTTTTTTTTTACAAAAAAGGTGCAGATACAGGGATGCATTCACTCCATCAGCCTATTTCAGATACATTTTGCAAACAGATTTTGACACAAATCCAACAGTATCATCATTAGGCATTAACTGTGACTCCTTGTCTGGACAAGATTTTGACAGGCCATGTAGGCAGACTTGATGGAAAATTATTATAGGAATTGGGTTATCTTCATTACAGTAGAGAGAGGAGGGATTAGAAAAAATAAAAGTTGTTAAATTTCATCAAAGTCTTTTTGATCTTTCACATAAAAAGCATGGAAATCTTTGAAACGGAAGAAAAGTTATTTGTTCTGGTAGACTGACAGTTTGTAGTGATCAGAATTATCCCTTATATATCCCTTGAATTTCCCCACTGGGGATCAATAAAGGATTATCTTATAAATCAATCAGTCTATTATATTTGATACACAACATGCCAAAAATAAATATAAAAAAATGTTAAGTTACTGTTTATCAATGTTTGTTATCATGTAGTCTGTAAGCAAATTCAAAAGGAGAATCTAACTGGCCACGTGTGTGTAGTAGTCGTACATTAGAAAGCCTCTGAGCATACACAAATTATAAAATACACACACACACACACTCACAGGTAAACAGACTTCCTCCTTGTCTCAGCCGATCAGAACTGTGTTTGGCTTCTTGTGACAGGGCCCAGGGTAAAATACAGCACTGCTGAGGTAAATTAAAGAGATGAATGCTCGTGCTCTTACTCACTCGGTGACTCTCCCATCTCGCTGCCACCATTCATGTGGCTTTAGGTGTGTTTGTTCATGCAACAAGGTCGTCCAATTAGCCCTCTCTCTCTCTCTCTCTCTTTCTCTCTTCGTCTCTTTATCTTCCCCCATCTCTACCTCCCACTTTCCTCTCGCTCTCTCCTCCAAAGGCCCATGGGCAGGTGATTATCAGAGACCGGCTCTTCCTGTAATTCCACAGATTTGAAAGGAAAGATGACTGTGGCTATCGAGTTATAAGTGATTCGTTCATCTTGGGAACAAGGGCTGGTTGTTTTGTTTTAAGGACTTTGTGGTGACGGAATGATGTCATCGAAATGCTGTAGGGTCAAGTCGCCCAGCAGTCTTTCCAGGAGCTTATTTGTTTTACAGCATGACAGATCAAACAATTGCAGTAAATTGCTGCGGTGTATTTATTTATTTATTCATTTCATTTTATTTTTGGAGGTGGATTGCTTGTATTTGTCTGCCAATTCAGCACATACATCCACCTACGCTTAAGGCCTTTTTACTAGACTTTACTCATCCTCAACACCATCTTTTCTCAAATCTTTTACTTTGTCAGTGTGTAAAACTTTGGTTCTTTAGATGTTTTAAGATAAAAGAGTTACTATAGCCGGCTTTAAAGGGACTTGGTAGATTTTACCTGAGGAATGAAAAGATTTCTCACTCCTCAGCTTTGGAAGCCGCAGCTAAGAGAAGGACACACAGGCACCATGCTGGCGAGGTGGGGATTGATTTGAAGGGAAGATCTCCCTTTTAAGCTCTTTTTACCACAAACACACGTGCACAGAATCTTTCACTTCACACACGCGCACACACACTTACAGTAATCATTCAGCAGAGGATTGTGCAGGTGGCTCAGGAGAGGAGGCAGAGGAGAGAGTCAAAAGCCTGACTTAAATGAGAGAGAATGACCGCTGGCGCTGCTGTGTGGTGTCGGGGTTTGACAGCAGCCTGAACAGAGGCCACTCTGACTAATTGGGCTAATTTGGCAGCAAGGGAAGAAAAGAAGTCTCAAAGGACCAAGTGGCTACTCTTTTCATCATCTCTCTAGCCTCATCTGAACCCACTCTCACTCTCACCAACTCTCTGGCTCCTTCGCTCACTCTCCATTTCACTTTCTCTTTATCTCCCTTTAATAAGCTCTCCTCATCTTCCAATCAAGGCAAAGTCGAGCCATCTGAAGTTACCTGGTTGTCAAAGCTATCCATCTCAAAGACATTTGGAAACACAACTCCCAGGCGCATTCGAGTGGGCCTGCAGTTAGGATATGCCGCTTGAGGTATATACTTCTTCCAGCTTTTTGCTTATTTATCCTACTCTGTTTTTTTTGTTTGTTTGTTTTTTCAAGGACAATGCTGCCAGCGTGCCCTGCAAGCTTGGTGTTGAGTGAAAGATTAGCATGGCCAAGCCATCTAGTGAAACATGATACAATACAAAAAGATATAAACACACACCCTCCTGGAAAGCAGCACCAAGTCAGAGTACATGCCAAGGAAAAGATAATCTGCTTTGTGAAGGTTCCTCAAGGCAGCGCATAGACTATTCTCCTCCAATATCAATAAAACACACAGGCAATACATTACAGAGCGAGCCATGTTTGGTGGAGGTGGTGCTTCTCTGAATTTAATGCATTATGGCTCCTCTTGTGGGTTTTGATGGGGAGGATTTGTATTATTTTGCTCCTCACTCTGGAGATGAATGATAGTCTATGTGACATATTTCCAGAACACTCTCTTCTTCCTCCTGCCTTCGCTCTTCGTCCTCAGCCCTTGGCACTGGCAGACTCACTGGTCATCTGCACCAGTGGGATAAGGGGAAGAAGGGTGAGTCTGAGACACAACATATGTTATTCGCTTTTCCAATAGTGTGATGCCTCGCAGGGAAATTTGTGCTATCGCATTATGACACAGAAAATGAAAGAGGCTCCATTGTGCCCCAAGATGGAGTACGGACAGCCAGAAATAATATCTAGAATGTAGACATTGGGGGCTGGTGACAGTCGGACTGCATGGAGACATCACAAACAATATATCTGACTTCAACTTCAAAAACAATCATACCAAAGATAGAGAACGATATAAAAAAAAACAACACTTGCAAAAATGCGTCTGTTTGGAGTCAAGGAGAGAAAATTACAAATTGAGTTCTTTTGTTCTTCTTTGCTCCTCTGCGTCTGTCATTTTGAATTTGTACATGGATAAAAGAAAAAATTACATATCAATATGAGCAGGAGAATAATAGATGATGTAAGGTTTTGAGATAGGGCTGGAAATCGCCTGGAGCGTATACTCCCAGCCCCAGCCAGTCACAGTTTCTGGCAGATTGTCACTGTTTGCTATTCTTAGTGGTCGCTTCACTGAAAGGCTAAGGAAGATTAGCCCACTTAACAAACAGACATAGATCTGCAAAAGAACAAATTACTGCATTTAGAGCAATAATTAAAATCACAGCCCATATACCAAAGAATACAAAAATACATATGAAGCTAAATACATCAAGCAAATATTGTCATGTGCTATTCTCTCTTCTTGCATGCCTTGGTCATAAGAGAACAAGAGAAAGTTCAGAGTTGAACAACATGGCAGTGTGCCCATGCACTTAAAACGACAGCACACATGTAATCCTTGTATTTATGCACATATGTAATCGCAGAGATACCACATATATGCGCTACATGCAAGGATTTTTGAGGATAATCACTCGTAATCACCCTGATTTGCAAAACATTGGGTGTGATATATATATAACCTGAAATTATTCATGCTTGTGCATCAGAAAGCTCGACACCCGCATTGTGTATGTACGCTCATAATAAAACTGTAATACCCATGAATTCACAATCACTGAACACACTAAGGTGCGGATTGTATGGAAGTTTTTGTATGTTGCGTGTAGGAGCATTCAAAGCACAAAGAGGGAGGTCAGGATCTGACTCATACATGTGCGCACAAAAGCATGAAAGATACATACATGCGCACTTAAAATTGAAAAAAACACCACGGCAAGAGGAAACAAATAATGTACACAGGAACTCAAAACACAGACACACAACTGCAAAGAATGACAGATTTATTTTGCCTTGTTTATCAAAAGTCAAATTTTTGGAACCGCATACCTCATTAGTTACTATCTCGACAGATACTTGACAGAATTTGTTCTTTTAAAACCCTTACTGTCAAGAACATATGCTGCAAAGGTAGTCTTTATATTTTTAAGGATTTGGCATAATTACAAGTACTGTTCTTGCTTCCTTCCATAACTCACATGCAACCAGGTATCTTGATAGATAAGAGGAAAAAATAGCAAGAAATAGGGCGTCGAATGGACCTTAGAGACACTTTCTAACCCAACACTGAAATAACACATTTGTACACTTGTAGCACTTGAAGCAGAGAAGGTCAGGCAGGACTGAGAGACACACAAGCACAGCAACACACAAGGTTGTGCATAAACACACACACACACGTCAGGCAGGACTGAGAGACACACAAGCACAGCAACACACAAGGTTGTGCATAAACACACACGCCAAAAGAGGCTCGGCAACAACGCAGGTCATCTGCAGCAATCTGAGAGCTGTGCGGCCAGGGTTCTCGCAGCAGGGGACCGAAAGGGGCAATCAGTCCTCCATAACAGCGCTGTGCTGCCAAAAGTCTCGTTTGGTGTCACAGCTCTGAATTTAGCAGAGTCAAACAGGCAGGAGAGGAGAGGAGGGAAGGAGAGAGTGAGGAGGAGAACCACAAAGAGAGAGAGACCTAACAGAGAAGAAGTAGAGGCTGGTGATAGTTTCAGTTAAATTGTGGTGAGAACAAGTGGACGAAAATGATTACTTGTACGTATTGTGATAGTCTCTGGCCCCTTAAAATTTAACATGTTTAATATTTTCATTTGCAATCAGGGAGGCCTCGACATCCTTCACAGCAGATCGGATCACCTCACACCACAGGAAGACCTGCCAAGAGAATCTTAAGCACCATTAAAAAATCAGGCCTTTGTTTGGGATTGTGTACTCTGCTTTAGTTGATCCCAATTCTAATCTTTTCTTTGGAAAATATCGTTCTAATAACTGCCTTGGTTACTCTGTTATTCAAAAATGACTCAACTTTTTTATTGAGAAGCTTTCCTAAACACAACAATGCATAAAGTGTGGTGTGTG
Source organism: Labrus mixtus (assembly GCF_963584025.1). Classification (NCBI taxonomy): domain Eukaryota; kingdom Metazoa; phylum Chordata; class Actinopteri; order Labriformes; family Labridae; genus Labrus; species Labrus mixtus. The sequence goes on from NC_083630.1 coordinate 7,126,698, forward strand.
TTACTTCACTTGCCTAGGAGGAATTTTTGGCTCCTTGAAGAAACAATTAACTGGCCTGTGCTAGAAAGATAAAAAAAAAAAAAAAATGAAGATTTTGCGACTCAACTTGGCTACAGCGTCTGCAAAGGAGGCAAGACGTAAGGGGAAAGAAAAGGGGTGAAATTAAGAGCAGAGGGCACAAGGCATACACACAGTCATGAGCCATATAATAATGACACATTCTTGTATAGTTTCCATTGTTTCTATGGAAAATCAGTTCATCAGTGATGCATGCACAAACAGCAACAAACCAAAATAAAACATCTTTGAGGTGCACAGACACACACACACACACACACACACACACACACACACACACACACACACACACACACACACACACACCTTAGCTAACTTAGTAACCATAGCCACTCCTTTGCCACCTCTACACTGTGAAATCATTTGCAAGAGATAATGACCTGGAGTGTGTCAAGGCATCACAAGCCTACATGACTTACACATGGGCATCAGACACACACACACACACACACACACACATGCACATAGTAGTAGGGGCTGTAGTTGCAGGTCTGGGTCACCCCCTCGCCTGTCTCCGCAGCGACCAAAGGGACAGATGTGATTGGCTGTGACAGATCCTTGACAAGTAATTGCTCTAATCACTCGCCGGCTCGCGACTGACCCCCTCCACCGCTCCCTCACTATCATTGCGTTCCCCTATCTCCCTGGTCGTCCACATGGTAACAACACCGGTGTGTGGGCGGACCAAGGAATGCTTGTCTGAGTTATCTTTCGATTATCAAGGCTTCAGATTTGACACATAGACACAAACGTCTACAGTTAAAGGTGATCATTGAGAGTACCCCCCTTTTTTTCCCCCCCTCCGCTTTCTCCTGTCACTCCATGTTCACTCTCCATCCATCTGATTTTTACTCGTTACATGTTCTCTCTTCTCCTCTGCTAGTCTCCATGTCCGTTCCTGGCGTTTTTCTCTCTGGTGTCTCTGATTCTGTTCGGCCAGGATAAACTTCACTGCTCCACAAAGCAGAACTAAGTTAGCTTTGTTTCCTAAGCTCTAAACTGAGAAGCCGTATATTTACTCTTTTGTGTCTTCTGCAGTAGCAACATGAGGTCTCAGACTTTCTCCTCCAACCTTTTTTAGAGACAAGAAAGAAGATAGAAACCGTCAAGTTGAGAGAAGAAGAAGCATATAGCAACAATGCCAGACTATGCAGAGAAGCAGGCCGGGAGAAGATGAGCAGGAGATGCATGCACCAAGAGGGGGTGGGGTGATGGTGATGGGGAAAAAAAAGGGGGGCGTCTAGATTTCCAACCACCCCCCAATCTGAGAACAGCCACCCCCATGCCTCCTCACGCCCACCCAGACCCACCCACCCTGGGATAAGAGACCATCAATTAGGGCCAGTGGGTCTGCGACCGTCCCTCAGACTCCCCACCGCTCCACTGAGCTGCTGCTCAACCGGTGCAGAGATGGAAGAGAAGACGGAGGAGGAGGAGTGGAGCTATAGGTAGGCCTCTCGCTGTCATCTCCACTCATAGGTAGTGCTGCCTTCATGGCCCTTAATTATATGTGGGTTGTCAGCGCTGGTAGGAAACCCGGCCAGGGAGAGAGAGACAGAGAGAGAGAGAGAGGGAGAGAGAGAGCCTGGGCTGTGGGAGAGAATAGTTAGAGAGATTGGCAAGCATGGACAAGACAGAGATGACAGGCAGCCTACCCGTTCTAAAGACAGCGAAGAGGTCTCCATCCGATCCAAGCCACACAACCACAACCCCCACCCACCCACCCAACGCATAGCCATTGTCCCTGGCTTGACTAAGACAGTTGACTGGGAAGGTGAGATAGAAGCTCCCTGCTCCTCTCGCTGGGTAATGATGGAGCTGTCTGTCTCGCTCAGTCTCTGCTCCCCTTCAAAACCAAAAAGACCCAAAAAAGAAATCGATATAATGCATCCCTATTCCTCAATTTCTCAGATGATTTGTGTGTCCTTAGTCACGGCCACTGCACACATAGTCTGGTTGTCTTCAGACAAGTCATGTCAGGTAATATGTTGGCCTTTTCCAGGCAGTTAATACTTAATTGCCTTTAAAAAATCTAGGTAGTAATCTTTTTTTTGTTACATTCTGTTTTACTTATATTTACACTACCTTTTTATAATATGGGATCTGTGGTAAACATTACCAGTTGTCACTTTGAGTCGAATTCTGCTTAAGATTTCTGCATGGTAAAAGAGTGTGTTCCTTGCTACTGGTTTAAATTGGTAAATAAAAGTTTATGGTATGTTCTCGAACTGCTCTAAATGTAGCACCGATCAATCAAAAAATCTCATCCTGCTTTCTTTAACAATCAAATGTATCACTCTCCATGAATCCTCTTATTAAGAATGTAAACAATGCTTGTTTTGGTAGTGTGACGTAATGTATGAAGTGGTCTGATGGGGAGTTGGGAGCACAGAGGGAGGGACAGGAAAAGACTGAATAAGCTGGTCAGTTCTGGACTGGACTGTCTGCTGGACTCTATAGAGGAGGAGGGGGAGAGAAGGGGGAAGTAAGGCAAGAAACACAAGAACTACAAAATAAAACAGGAAACACTTAGGACACACAGACAACTCAAGAATGCAACAGTAATAATATACACACAGGACATAGATTAAAACAAGGACAAGAAAATAAGACAGGAAACACTAAAGACTAAACTTGATGGAAAAAAAGCAATAAAAAATAAACACAAGGGAAACAAGCAACACTAGCATAGAAAATGATCAAATAAGACAGGAAATGACAACTAAGCAACAAAACAAGGACTAAACTAACTAAACAAGAGTAAACCATGACACATTATTTTCACATGCACAATGTTTATCTGACTATATCCATGTGTGTTTTTAAAAACCTAATAACTCTGGTTAAATCGTCTGCCTTCTTTCTGATGGTCCTGTCTGCTTTTTTGGTTGACTAATATATTAATCAGGACATCCTGGTTTAGTGATTCCAGGAAGTGATTTATTATCTGGGTTGATACACATCTCAGCCACTCTCTTGTCTTCAAGTGAATAATGCAGATAGGAAATGAAGAGAAGTAGACATCCTAATTGGATATGTGTTTTTGTTTTTAAGCTCTTACTCCGTCCGGAGCCTTCAGGGTTCCTTCAAAATGTTCACACAGTCCCTAAAGAGAAAGCCATATTCATACTGTGCATAGCCTATAGCCTGGGGTTCTCTAAACTTTCTGGCCCGTGACCCCCAAAATAAAGGTACTATAGAGACAGGGAACTCTCATTGTCCCTGTAGGTAATACAGACGTTTGGCACAGCTGGGCAGAGGCACTGTAGGACTATTCTAACACTGTCATTAGAACAACACAAAAGAACACAAAAGCCTAAAAATCCATAATATTATTTTAGAAATGTATTAGAAGATTTGAAGATTTTTTTTTTTGCTGTATGGAGATTTTATTAGGATTGGGAGTTTTGACCAGAGTAACTACAACAATGTTTTCAAACAGGACAAACTATGGCAATTCTGAACAATAGCTTAGCGCGCAAAACTAAGTTGAACCAAAGTCAATACAAAGAAAAAGTGAAAAACCGTGAATGCACAAAACATTAGTGTTTTGGCTCTGGTTCAGCAAACAGTTTGCCATGTTTGGCCTCAGGTATGTTTGGTAAACACCACTAGATCCTATTGAGAGTGACGAGTGTAGTGATTGTACCTCAGAATAAATCTCAGTGCTCAGCCCCGGAGCCCAAACAACAGCCCCCATCACGGCCTTTAGGGGCTTGGTCCCAAAACAAGGAGGTGAGCACCTGGGTCTGCACTCTGCACCCTGACAGCTTACAACATCTACACACAAACCATTTTAACCAGGGTTAACAATAACTCACATGCAGGGAGACATTGTTGCCACACTAAGTCTTTTTATTTGTCAAATTGGTTGTTTGTCATCATTGTCTGACAGTTGAGGTTGGTAGGACTGCAGAAAGTATCTATCAGAAAGTACGGCTGGAGTTTGGCCAGTCATAACATGTTTGTTTTTTCAACCATTCTGCTGAAAATGAACTTTCTGAAAGATGACTTGGTACAAATTTGCTAATTAAAACCAGATGATGTACATTTCTCAACACAAACCAGCTGGAGAAAAAAGCCTTTAAACTGGAATAATGGAAACAAAAACAAGGTTGGACTAATGATAAATGGAAGATATGTAAATTAGTCAAATTCCAAAAAAAGGAACTCTGACTGAAAGATTCAAGATTCAATCTTTTTTACTTTGAATCTATTTCATTTTAAATCATAGCAACTTGAAAATGAATAAACTTTCTAATTATAATTCTAATCTTTTCATCTTAAATCACCTGTCTGTGTTTCAATGTATGGCCTATAGTGTATAGTACAGGGGCTGACATTGACCCTGATAGAGTCAAATGAAATTTGTTAGTGCCGGGTCATTACACTGCTAAACTGGGGTGTCACACAGAGGGCTATCGGGGAGATGACACGGTCAGACATCTCTCTTTCTTTCTCATTCCATGCCCATTTCTAGCCCTATATCCCTTTCTAACCATCTAATTCAATCTACAAATCTCTTGCTATGTAGCAAGTGAGCAAGAGTCACAAAAAAATGGATTTGTAAGCCAGCAAAGACAGCCTAGCTAGTTAAGCGTTTTTTCTTTTCTTTTTTTGGTCTTTTAGTCTGGCCTGGTTATTTATTTCTCTAAACTTGTTTGTTCTTCACAAAGAAATATGATGGCTAAATGTTACATCAAAGTTCTCAGTCAAGTAATGTCAATTTAATACTTGTTTAGCACGTATGTCCAGTGACACAGACGTCCATGCTATCAGCATCTTATTTCACCTTGTATTGGGACATTGTATATGTCAATCAAGTTCATGCTACCTTCACCTTATTGCATAGTCAGTGACATAACATTTCCCTGTTGGTTATTATATAACAAATAACTATCCCTGAGTGAAAACCCCAGAGTGCTATTTCTTATAAAAACCCTGAAAACAGAAACTTTCTATGATGAATAGATTCCCCTGATTCCCTCTCGCTGTTTCTCCCCCTTTAAGTTCTCTTCTCTTTATTGCTGTTGTTAGTCTCCCTGGTTCGGTAGCTGTCCACGTAAAGCCCTCAGCATGTTGGTGCGTCAAAGGCATCCCAGAGTAAATCAAGACCGCTCAAGATTAACAGTGGCAAATTATTCATGAACCCAGGATCTCCTGGCCGGGAATAGCACAGAGTGGCCAGGGCGACATGTCACAAAGCATCGGGCTGAAAGAAAACGTGCACACACACACCCACAACACACACACACACACACACACACACAAACCCCTCTCTCTTATACTTCTGCCACCAACACAGCTACGACATACAAGGTGTTTTGGTTCTGCTCTTTAGTGTGTCAGCCTAGACACAAAGATGTCATTCTTAACAGCCAGAGAGAAGGCATGAAGGAAGAGCATGAATAACACCACAGGTCAACAACACTGAATGTGGTTACTCCCGTTTTTACAAGCACAACATCTGCTCACTGATAACTACTCTCTGTTTATGTAATCAATAAACCAACACAGTTTCAAACGGTGAGGGATTTCAGCAACATGATTACGGGCTGCCTGACTGGCTGACTTGAGCTGATGTGGGAGCAGCAGCCCCAATAATGCAGCCAAGGCAGGGGGGGGGGGGGAGCTCTGGGGGAGTATCCGTTTAGCAGTGACCAGCTTCGGCCCGCGCTGATTCCACCGTAATAGGCTTTGGGCTCGGCTCCCACCGGAGAGTTTGGTTGACAATCTGACAAAGTTATCTCAAGATAAATGGGTTACGGGTTGGAGGTGGCAGGAGGGAAGAAAGAGGGAGCGACTTGACTTCTCTGTCAGTGATGTTTTGATGGAGGATGTGTATAGCCGCGAGCGTCAGTGCTAGCAGGTCCCCCCAGGTAGATGAGTAGATTGTCTTTGGCTGTATCTGCAAACAGAGCGCTGCTGTGTGTGGTGGTGTGTGTGTGTGTGTGTGTGTGTGTGTGTGTGTGTGTTTCTATGTCTATTGGGAAACCTGATAGCTTTATTAAGAGGGAGATTTGCAAAGACAGAACACAGTGCTTGTGAAGCGCCACCAGCCAGCCCAAAGAAACCCGAGGCAAAGGTCGCAAGTTCAACATTTTAGATGGACAATTTGTAGATGGACAACATTGATAGGCCTAAACAAGCGGACGCTCCGTATCAGCCTGTATCATGAGCCATTTAAGTAATAACTGGGCCTGTCTCTCACTCACACACACACACACACACAAATGCACAAAGTTCACACACATTTAGGCACAAAAACACACACGCCAACACACACCGCACAGGAGAGTACCTATCACCAAGCCAGGCCTCTTTTTACCCTTTAATTCCCCAGATAAACAGACTTTTCTCTGATCCTGTCAGTCCGCGTTATCTGCAACGCCGGTCAGCCAGTCCGCAACTGTGGAACAAATTAGGCCCCTAAATGTCAAAATTGCTACACTTTATTAAGTTAATTAGAGGCTGAGTGAACATGGAGGCAGGGACAGGAGGACAGACGCAGACAGACAGAATGACAAACAGAGCAGCACACAGTCACTGCAGAGTTTGCAACATAATGCACAGGAGCCAACCACTCAGAATCACATACAGTGTACAGTAGTATCTATGCATGCACTGATTTTACTGTTCAGATAAAGTCACACATACAGAATGTTCAGGACTACACATATCATTTTTGTAAAGAAGCAGACACTAACACGCACCTCCACACATGAGATTAAATTGTGTTATATAGTTTATTATCTTGATACATTCCTCTGAAATGAAATACCATAGGCCTGTGCACCTGCATGTCTGTCATTACTCCAAATGTGAAATTATAAGTGATTGCATGCTTGGAAAGATCTGGCCATTAGCTATACACAGTGTACTGCAATTAAAGAAAGGACCTAAAACACTGAATGTACAGTATCACACTTTATCTATTAATAAGGTTAAGATTAAAATAGCTAGACATGCTTAAAATTACTGAATATAAACATCTGACTTTTCTTTTTATTTTAATCAATTAAATTAAATGAAAATCTAAAAATATATGGGTAAAATAAATACATGGGAGCAGGAAGTTAGTTGTTTGGTGCATGAAATGATACCAAAGAGACCCCTTTGTGGGTGTCAGATTAACTTTAAACCATCTCTGTTTGGGGTAGCAAAGACCTACTTATGATTGCACACACAAAAAAATTCCCAAATAATTAAAATCCAATGTGTAGAAATGTATAAAGGCGTAACCTTCCCTATACTAAAAACTCGGCTGCACTTGAAGTGTCAAACCTGACAAATACCGGAAGCTGTTCTTATAACTTTGGACATCAAACTGACTATGTGTTAATGATAATAAATACTCATTCTGTCACTTAAAGATGTATAAATGCATAAATATTTATGTTAGGGTTGTTTCAGATAAATAAGGTGACAGAGAAGTCAGACTTCCTCTTAAACGTCTTGTGAAAAAGTTATTTATATTGGGAGGAGTAGAGCTGTTTAAAAAGCTTCAATCATTGTTATGCAGAATACAAATAAACATTGGTTTCAACCTTGTAGGATGGCTGAGCGTAAGATATACATTGTTTTCATTTCTCATAAAATTGGACAAAGCAATTTTTTTGTAAGTGTTCATTTTGTTTTTGAGCATTTTCAGGAGGCAAGGGTGTACAAGAGCCTTACCAGAACATTAGGGGAAAGATTTCTACAGACACTTCACTATACTGTGAATATACTTAAAGTAAAAAAAAAAGATTTTCATTATTCTCAGAATCATAGGGTGAAAACTCCTTTTCTTTTGTTACACTCCTCTGCAATACTTCATTCAGAAACACAAATGCATATTTCAGTTAGCTTCTTTTTAAACGCATTCAATTCTCTTAAATCTGAATTTTTAAAACCTCTCCACCATCCCGACACTTGAAAGTGAACTGCTGATCAATGCTTTGCAGACTGTACTAATCGATTAGGAGTGAACAGAGAGAGACGGGCCTAATGGCTGGTCCTGTCTGAACAGGCCTTCTCATATGAGAGCAATTGTTCATTACAGGGCTATTTCATGGTGTTCGTCGCTTTGCAAGCTTCTGTCTTTCATTCAGCAGCGCGTTGGATGGAGGAATGGCCTGGGGATATATTGTCTGCTCAGAGCTTGAATGTTGTCATGCTAGTTTCCAGTGATTTGCCTCGTACAATTCAAGACTTTGAAAAATGGGAAATGTGTTTCGCAGACTTGGGAGAGGAGGGCTGAATGTGATATCAGTGTTACCCAGTGCAGGATGTTAAGAAAAGTCTGTGGGAGAACGGAGTTCTGTTTCAGTTCAGTCAGAATGTTCAAGCAATGTTTTAGTACTTATGCTGCCTTTAATGTTTTATTACAATCACTGTTACATCCTGCTTTTAGAATGCTTTTTAATGTTTTTCAACGCTCAGAACAGAACAATATTCCTCTCATAGAGCCCAGATAGTCTTTGTATGGTTCGCATGCAGTGCAGTGCTTTGTGATGGAACAGGCATGTTCAACGGCCGTGTTACTCTGAAGGAGCCAAGAGCAATAAGTCAGGGACAGATTCTTGACTGTTGCTCTCAGTTGAATTATTTACCCTACATTCCGACAATATGTAAAGTATCCAAACCATCTCAATCGAAATCTGCCTGCAACACAGCTCGCTGAATCTCTCCATACTAAACAGAGACCTCTGGGCATGACAGCAGCCATACATTATTTCTACCACACACGCACGCACACATCCAGAGACAAACTCATGGCTCACACGTCTACACAGCACACATAGCTCCACATATAACCTCTGATGCATTATTTCTCTCGCCTTCAGTGTGAGAGTCACAGGTGAGTCCTGGGCCCTTTCATCATAGTCTGGCTGTCCGGCTGGCTGGCTGCAGTCTCATCTGTCCCTGGGTTGAAATTGCCAATAAAGAGGGTCTCATATAGATCACCCCCGACGGGGGATGGCGACCTGTCATGCAGACCATGATTCCTAGCTCTCAGAAAGGGGAAGAGGGACAAATAACCCTCTGAATCTCCCTATATCTATCTCTCCAACCCCCCCACCCTTGCCTCAACTCTCCAGCTTCTCTCTCAGAGGCACACACACACACACACACACACACACACACATACACACATGTCCCCTTCCAAGCCTCTCTCTCAGGCCATAAAGCGCCACACGAAAGGGATATAGTGGACACAGGCAACAGAGAGACAAGTGCTGGCCTGAGCTTTCACTTTCCTGCTCCAGAGGCAGTGAATCAAACTCATGGGTTAAAGACATGAAGACGGATGAGCAGGAGGATTCAGATCTAGGCACAGGTTTGCCAAATGTGTTCTCATACAAGCATGATTCTTACACATTTCAAAACGATGCACTTTTATCTGAATATTTTAAAAACTGCCAAAAAAAAAAAAAAAAATAGAATATGCCCCAGAGATCAGCATGTTAAAGAATGAGGGCCACCACAAAGCCCTTAAAACCAGAGCTGAACCTTATCTTCCTCTGATAGAGTGGAAGATTATTTTACCAAAATGTTAACACACAGATTTTTGTCTTAATGTTTTATTATAAGGTGATATCTTATGTAGGATTCTTATATATGTTTTCCTTTAAAGCCAGTCAAATTCGTCCAATTTCGGTGATATGCCAAACAAAACAGATACTAAGTTCTACAGGATCTCATATCTTCAACAGTTACTTTCTTCCCTCTGAAAATAAGTTCATTTTTACCAGACATGGTCCCTGGTCTAGCTGCAAGTGGACTGTGAACGGAGCTTGACTTGGGGATTTTTGAAAGACCCACAGTGCTCCCTGCTGGTGAAGGATGGTACTGAGCACAATAATGAAGCCGCACACAGAAGCTCCAGCTTAAAAAGCTTGCCCTTAGCATGTGTGTGCTTTAACCTCATGTGTGTTGCATGACTTTAGAGTGAACGCTTAGCATGTTTGTGTCTGTGTGCAATGTATAACCTCATGTGAGTTGCATGAGTTCAAACCTCCAACAACGTGGCGGTCTCACTCATCGACCTCTCCGCCATGGCAAGAGGCTCCAGGATAGCAGATTCCACCAAGATGTTGTCTGAATCATGGACGAGAGACACGGAGCAAGAATGAGAGAAAGAGAGAGAGAGAGAAACGGAGAGAAACCTGCATGGCCAGTGGGCAACTTCAATAAAAGACAATCTGACTTTTCAGAAGCTATAATAATCAAGATCCTCCCACCGAGGTTGTTTGTCTGAGGGGGACACGGATGGCTACGGGTAAGGAGGAGGAAATTCAGAGCAGTAATTAATAGTCCTAAGTGACTGCTGCTGGATGGGAGGCAGGGACAGGGTTTGTTGTTACTCTGAGCTGGTACTGTGTCCCCCAGCATGTCCCACAGCCTTGTGGGTTGGCATGTAAGCAGAGGAGGAGGAAATGGAGAAAGTGCCTTTATTACTTGTTCGTTTGTCTCCGGGGTCTCTCCTGATCATCCAGACTCAACCAACCTCCTTCTACACAAACACACACACACTTAGGAGCATGCCTTCCAATGCTAATCTCGTGTCACAAATGTTAAGGGAAAGACATGAAATGCCACAAAAATGTCATCACTCCACTCCTGTCACTGGCTCTTCCAAGCCTTCCATCCCCCCTGTAAACATATTCAAACATACACTCATTTGCATGTGTGTGCGTGTGTTTGTGCGTGAAGGAGTGGGGGACCAGCTTGTTGTTTTTAGCCTGTGGGGGCCTGTTTCTGCACGGAGCAGCAGGGTGGTTCCTATAATCCCATCACTGTTGTCGTCATGAAGGCCCAACGGCCCCGCCTAGAGGTGCAACATTTCTGGCATCCTCTGACTCTCCTCCACTACAAGAGCCAGCAGCTCCGGAGCCAAAAGACACACAGTGTGGACTACCACAAGACTTATAGTGCACTGGATGAGAGTGACTTACTGTGCAGTAGGCCATGATAGCAAATGAATGAGAAATGTTATGGAGATGAGATTTAGGTGTTTTGATAACATTTCTGTTAAGATATGATTACGTCTGGAAAGAAGTCTGTTTTTAGAATAACTGTGTGTGTCCAAATATCATCTGCTTTTTGAGAGTAAATTTCACTAACATTTGTTTGGTTCCAGATTCTTCTCTGAAGGCTTTGCTGCATATTTCCATTTTATGTGGTAGTGAACCAGCTTTTGGAAGTAAAGGGAATAACATGAGATCAAACTATTAGTCAAATGACTTTTAGCATCATCTATCTTGCTAGTTGTTCAACTATGTTGTTTTTTGTGATCCAGATGTTGAAATATTTTTTTTCAAAACTTTTGTGTTGCTAAATGTAAAGTTGACTATTTATAGCAGCCTATTATGATTTATTTCAATAGTGTTTAAATTACCTACACATTGTTTTTTCATTGTTTTTAGAGCTACTCTTCTCAAGGAGCTTTAGTTAAACTAGAGTTCTCCCATGTGGCTTTGCTGTAGTTCAACTTAACTTCCAAAACTAAGCTTTCAAGTCTTCACCAAGACTCCTAACTGAGTAATGTTTTGAATGGTTTTTAGACTGCTGTTTTAGCACACTGTTTTTGACAGGCTGTTCTGACTAATTTTTTACATTCACAAAATGGAACAAATAATAATAACACTACAAACTATAGTGGTTTATTAAAAGTTTAATTTGGTTGATTGTGCTCCATTTATTAAAAAGAAGTAAGACGTGAAGAAAATAAAGGGCCCAAGAATTTGTATTTTACAGCTGTTGTCTCGCTAAAAGCTCGTAATAATTGTTTTTATCTTAAAGCCAGCTCACTATACAATACAAACACATTTACCAATATGTATGTTTATTTTAGTTTCTTCCAAAAGTAAACCCTCCATAAAGCTTTTTGGTTCAGATCAAATCAAAAATAAAAACCTGACAGGAGTGAAAGGTACAGGCAGCACCCCGACCCACGTACATCTGCCTGTCTTCATTCTACATTTCGCAGCCTTTTCCCAAACTGTCACCCAGCAGCCTGACGCCCGTCCCCGTGTTCACTCCACGCCAGGGATCCAACCTAGCACCAATATGCAATTTCACCAATCCGTGCTGACAGTGTTCATGTCGACCACTCACAACCAATCCCTCCCCTCTCCTTCTGAAAGCATCTGTGTGGTTTAAACACAGTGTTCAGTCAGAGAGCTCTCACAGGTCATGAAAGGTAACAGAGGAGACAGGCGGAGCTGAGGCCCTTGCATCCCCGGCTAGACAAATCAGTGTAACAGCATATTGTAAGCTACAGACTAAGCACAGAGGGATATATCTACCAGGACTGAGGCTGTGTTTATGGCTATGCCTGCCTTGGGAAGCCCCACGGCATTATCAGTGACCCCCACTGTAGATTTCCTTACTAATGTGACCCCAGATTGCATATCACAATCGGCATGAGAAAACTCCCACAGGCTACAGTTAGTCCTGGGCACTGGGGATCGCTGTCCTCAGCCCGCCTGAGTACAGACAGGATGTGGCAGCTTGGAGGCATTTAGTTAAAGGAGACGTACTTTAACGCTGCAGGCATGCATTTATGGAAGCCCTACTAGGGAGAAAGTGTATGACGTGCTGCAGCCTATAAACAAACAGCAAAAAAAAGAGGTTGCATTAAAAAAGAATACAGAGAATTAGCTTTACCTTGGTCCACGGCATCTAATCATTTATGATAGTCTGTGTACTCATTCTTATAATTAATTTGTTTTCTGGGACAGCTTTTTCTCAACAAATTGGGTTTAAAAATATCATCTGTTCTATTTTATTAGGCACACTCTGTGAGAGTGGAAAAGAAGATACACTGGTATGTGCAAAGCAATAAATATCAATAAAAGCATTTCACATGAAGTAAAACTGAGGCCTAAATAAGCATCAAGGGGTCCCTAGAAGTTCAACACTAAGCTGCAGTGTTAGACTGCTTTATATATTCACAGTAATCTAATAAGTATAATCAGATACAGGGAATCTGAAGAATTAAATGACTAATGAATACAAATATATATATATATATATCTATATAGATATATATATATATAGTCCCTCCGTGAGACTATCAGTAACTTGTAACAAACGTCACACTTGAAAGAATGTGGTGCTCCACAAAAATGGAAGAATCTTTTGTACTTTGCCAAGATACTCATAATAAATACATGAAGGCCAAACAACATGTTTAAGCAGCCTACACTACTCCTCTCTAAAGGAAGTAATTAAAAAAAAAACATCCAAGATACATTTTACCATTATAACATTGTAGCCATAAATTTGTTTTATTCATTGTAGTTGTTTCTCCGTTTGTTTCTATCCGTCTCTTTCTTCCTGGATCTCTCTCCATCCCATTTTCCAAGTTCCAACACAGTTGCAGCAGATGGCTGTTCAACGTGAGTCCGGCTCTGCTCGAGGTTTCTGCCTGTTACAAGGAAGTGTTTCTTTGCCACTGTTGCTTTTGTTATCTACTTTGTAGATTACATTCTTAAACGTTGATACTGAACATATGAGTGTAACAGTACAGCATCACAAAATGATAAACTACTCAATGGTTGATAGAATAAACAACAAACAAAAAACAGCAACAAAACAAAAACTTATGGACAATACATTATATAATATTTTATATAATTGTACTTTTAAAGCCATGTTCATTTAATTGTGGTTTACCTACATTTACTGAAATGTAAAATCTGTCCATGGCAGGCACTGTAAATAAATAAACAGCAGCACAGAGTTGCCACAGTGGGCTTTATGGAATAGCTAACAACTGTCTCATTTACTCTTTATCTCCTGTATATTTTATTGCAGTCTGAATGAGGTCAATAAAAATCCAAAATATGAATTTGATTTGTATTTCTGAAGACATCACCTGGAGCCATGTCAGACAGGTGAGCTGTTCCAAAATGGGATCACTGGGGAAGACAAACAAAGCTTGTTGTGTGACACCTCGGCCCTGCTGTCAGTCTCTATGGTGTCACACAAGCATACACATTTGGACAGTACACGGCTAATAAGCCCAGTTTTGACTGACAGGTGACATTTCATTATGGAGAAATTGTTGAGGCACAGGGCAAATCCAAACAGACACGACACACTCAACGTCACAACCAGGACACACTGCAGAAACAGATCGACAGGACAGGGAAAGACTGACTGCAGGACCAAAGACTGAAACTCCAAACCTTGCACTGTCTGTTTGATTCAATTTAAAAATTAATCTTCATGGAGAAGTTCTGGGGGGGGAAAAGTTACATTACTGTCAATTTACAGCATCACTTAGGGCTAAGGAGATTACAGAGTTTATCTTAAAGAATTCAAGGATATGCACACATCCATCTAAGGCCTCACCTGACAGGCTGCAATTGGTATTTGGTGTTTGCCTGTGCGTTCAGTAAAATAAAATAAATAGACTAAGTAATTTATTTTGGTTTGTTGTTATCACAGATGTTTTATACAGGTTGGCTCTTTTATTGTGATGATCATGCAATTCATGCAAGTCTCTAAAATAAAAGCTTTTGTAACTTTGAAACTGACTTGTCTAATAATGTTTTTCAACGATGCCAGAAAGTAGAGCAATTTACGGAGCCCCTGAAGTCCCGAAAAGTAAAAAGAAAAATATGTTGCACAAGATATATATTTTTTTACTTTTCTGGACTTCAGGGGCTCCGTATCAATTACTTTCTCTTTAGAAATTAATCTTTCCTTTGTGTTTGAAGTTATAATTTTTACTATTACTAAAAATAAAATTCCTGCTTTCTTTTATGTAAAGAAATGTGAACTGTCTCGCCAACAGTTCTCCATTTTGACATTAATATTTGAGGGTGCTTTCATTTTTTTCTATTAAAGGGACGGTGGCTCATTCACTGATGCAATGTCTCGACGGATTGGTTTTCTGTGATTCTATTGGTCAAAACTACAGTCCATCAAACTGCCGTAGGCGGGAGTTGAGACTTTTACCCAATCAGGTCGCACGCACACTGAACTGCCCCTAAAACACTCAGAAACATGGCGCTACGGGAGCTATCATCGCTGGAGAAATATTTAGGATTAAAAAAGACAAACAAGTACAGCACACAGGGGGATAAAAAGGTGACATGAGCCGTTTTTATTTGTGGCGTCTGTGTTAGGCTTTCAACCGCTTTTGTATTTATTAAAAGCCTATAAGCTATTGAAATTAGCTCACAGAAGCTAGCTAGATAATGCTAACATGCTATTAATGTGTGTCAAAAATACAGTAATTTATTTATATCGTATCTATCTTCAGTTATTATCGAATATGTTGGGGGTTTTTCTACAGTCAGGAACACATTCACGGCAACTCCGAGCAATATTTGATGCCGGCTGTCTTCATTTCACAACTCGGCACATTGGAAATAGCACCATGCTTCGCGCATGCGCCGTCCATAAAGATGTAGTGAGCGGAGGAGTGGCTGTGGGCTGATATAGGACCGAAAACACCTTAAGTATTGATCTCTGAACAGGTAGCAAAGGAGTGACAGATGGACGGACATACACACTCTGACTTAACGTGATAAAGAAGTTATATTTGTAAGGTTAATGTTAGTGTTAGACTCTGCACAGTCTCAACTTCTTGTACTGAACATATAATAACACACTCTCCCAGAGCCCGAAAAAAAATAATCTGTTAAAGATATTAAGCAGATGTTACAGATCTGTCATTTATAAAGGAGACACAAATCCAATACAGTAATATTTGATATCTGGCGAATTTCTTAAGTATACCTGAACTTAGTTAAGATAAACAGTTGATTCAATCCTATGTCTTTTACTCTCTCTACCCATCTCACTGCTGTCTCTCTGGCTTTTCTCTCTCACCTGTCCATGCAGGTACCTGTGTTACAGAATAATAATGGTCCGCCACTGGTGGGGCTGGTGACTATCGCCTGTCACCTTGTGAAAGAAGCCAAGCGCCCAGAGCTCCTGGGTGACTCAGCAGAGGGCCGAGCTGTGGTGCAGCAGTGGCTGGAGCACAGAGTCACAAAGCTAGATGGCTGCACAAAGGAGGACACTAAGACCATTTTAAAGGTAGACAGGTTGATTTACAAGGGAATATTTTTTGGTTCTCAAAAGAGCTTTGATTTCTGTCTGTAGACTTGTGACTACATGTAGCATTTTGGGCCCTCGCCCTTCATCAGAAGGGGAAACACTACATGTGGTGATGATTTCCATTCAATTTTATTGGAACAGCTTCTGGTGTGCAGACCTAGTCTTTCTCTATGTTTGGATGTTTTTTTTCCAGCACCCAGTTTGATATTGTTCTCTGTAGACTTATCCAATATCTACTGTCCCAGAGTTGAATGCAGTTTTTGCTTCTATTTGTCTGATGCCAACTCAGATTTTTTTATTCTGAAAGGAAGCAGGTTTTGACAAACATACCCTACCTTTGAGAGGCACCAACGTATCTCAGTTTCCAGCACATTATTTATCTCTGTCCAACAGCTAGGCCTCTATGTGTGTTTGAATATGTGTGTGTGTAAATCTTTTTAAGGCAAAAGCGACAGGAATACAGACTGATGTATGGCCCTTTAGTGACATGGCCCCATGCGACAGAGAAAAATGCTTTAATGTGTTTGACGCCAGTCAGCGTGAAATGGATCACCAGCCACTGGTCCGCTGGACGCTAGGTGCCTCTTGGCACTGTTGTGTCAGCATGTGGTGTTTGTGTGTGTGCCTGCACACACGCACATCTCAGCATGACACGCTGTTGTGGCATGGCTGAGGAATCATGCTGTGCGGCATCATGTTATCTGGACAGGCCTCTTAAATATTTTAATGGTGCCACTTACAGAAGGAAGTCGCCCTGAGCAGCTCAGTTGTGTTGCCCTGTGGTCCCCTGTCCTGTCTTTTTGTTTTAGCTCTGTTCTTAACACTCTTCTTACAAGCACACAAGTCATCTCCCATTAAGTTATCCAGAGATGAAAACTGACACCTCCAGGAGTTCTTAAACTTTCTCACCCCTGGGTGCGGATAAGAAATTCATAATTTTTAACCTGACACTAAAGAGAACAGGATGTCACTCATGTAGTATGATGATTATCAAACAAGGCCAATCAGGCATTAACATAAAGTAAGTTAAGTGTTGAAAAGAGAGGGTCTGTCACTGCACCTTAAATAAGAACGAGGGACTTCCTGTGCCATAAATTGATTAAAATGCCTATTACTTGTTTTATCAAAAGCAGCCAGTTTACAGCCAATTACATTTTGGGTTGTTCCAACTTTATCTTAAGTTGACAGTCAGCACCATCACCTTGAAATCCTCATGTGGCATTACAGGCTTTATCATTTCTGAGTTTTGAATCTTCTCAGTTTATTTATCAGGTAATACATCTTTCATTTTTGAAAGATTGGAAAATATAATTAAATTAATTTCATGTTATTCTTAGTTTGAATACTTTTGCCATGATTCAGAGTTTTTCAATTTTACTTTTGCGTCTTGTTAATAGTTGCCTGAATTCCCAGGACTGGTATAAAGGGAAAGTAAAATGTTCTGAACCTGTATCTGGATAAATCATGTGGAAAGACAGCAACAATATAAAATAGTCCCTTTTCCAAAAGACAACTTAACAAAGTACATCCTAAAGTAATAAGCACAAGACTTTATGATTTGCAATAGTATTATAAGAGCATTATAAATATATTTTACACAGTTTTAATGATGCGTTGTTCCATTTCTGTATGATGTAAGAAGGAACTGGTGAGTTTCATGTCTGTACATGACCTACCCAAAGGTTAACAACAAGACTTTCCACAAGAATTCTTGCACAGTTCTTTACATTTATTTTAATTTCAGATAGACTTGGCCCCTCACTCTTTACTTGTCTAAATGCTGCTACAAACTTTGCCAGCATTTTTTTTTATTTGAATGTACCCATCATAGAGTGTGCACTTAAGGCAGGGGCAGGTAGGACCCAGGTTGGAGCTCCATGTGCTGGGTGGGGGTGTCTGGAGAGCTGTCCCTTTTCTGATGCTCGACTGGGCTTCAGCTCCATGGCTGTAGGCTAAGAAAAGCAAGGATCTGATTGTAGAAGGAGAGGAAGTCTGCAGTCTTCATGCCTTGTTTGGCATCACCCACTCTTGCCGCACAATAACTCCATTTGCCCCCAAGATGCTCTGTGTGCATGGAGTGTTCCCTTCACACAATGTACAAGTGCTAAAGATGGTCTCTTCCCCTGGGACCAGCACTTCCATGCACGACTTTGCACACACAGACATGGACTGAGAAACACGCATCACGATGCCCAAGTTTGGGGCAGCTTCATTAGATTTTCAAGCTAAAGTCATATTCATTTGGTAGTGCAGTAAACAAATAGACTGTTTTGAAGAGCATCTGTGCTTAGTCCCCAGTCATGGGCAGAGATGCTATACCCCCCCAGGTTACATATTATTCCTACACACATTGCACAGCAAGCAGACACACACGCAAGCTAGGATCCAGACCCATGCACCTCACGCACCCACAGATATATAGGTTAATGAACCTGCTGTCATGCATCCTTTTGTCTTTAGTGTTCATCAAGAGAGCAACATTTTGTTAAGAAAATATTGATTTGACTTTGCAGAGCTGCATATTCTCTTTAGATTGTCTTTTTTAATGCAGAATAAGTGATGATAGGACAATCAGCACGTCCTCTGTTACAGAAGGCCTCATTAGAGATTCAAATGAATGTAACCTTCTCCCTTATGTTTAATGGATTCATCTCTCGTGAACACAAGTCACATACGATACTGCATAAATGAACAACCTTATTTGCATAGCACCTTATTTTAATGAAAATTATTCTTGCAGGATCTCAACCTCTACCTCCAAGACAAGGTTTTCCTGGCTGGCAATCAGTTCACCTTAGCTGATGCTTTTATATACTTTGGAATCCATCCACTCATAGTAAGTCTCTTCTGTTTTCTGTCACTTCTGCACCTTTAAGATTTCACACGATCACGCTTTTCTAGTACTTAATATCACTGAAATGGTTATGTGTTTCTAATCAATCTGCTGGCTTTCACTTGTATGAGTCAAAGACAAGAAGATTTTTATAGATTAAATTGTTTTGAATCAGATTGATCTTGGGTAAATAAGAAACAAACATTATTTGTGGGGTGTCCTCAGATGATGTTTGTTGCTATTCAAAACAAAAAAAATATTGAGTCAGTATTTCTGTTATGAATCTTTCTGTCAGAGTTTCCAGTTTATTACTATTAAATAACTTATTAGATATTAGATTAGATAAACTGTTATCCATTCTCATGTCCTTCTATGACACGTCTAAGAAGCTTTTTGTGACTAAAACTAACAGATTAATTTAGGAACTTCTTCCAGAGTTATGTTGGGGATTGCCTATTCTGGGGTAAATGTGATTGATTTGTTTTGCCTCAGTCCATTTACCAAGGACTCTCTCACCCATCCATCCATCCCTTCATACATCCTTTTCCCTCCCGATCAGTGCTCACTTCAGTCAAACCACAACTTTAATAAGCAATTTGTCACTGTGCATAACACACAATCAGACCAGTCATATGGCCAAAGGCCATCAAAAGCAAGTTGGCAATAAACACACGGGTTATAAACACATTCTCACTTCTCGTTATAAAGTGATGTGGCACAAAGTGATATCTATAGCCTCGGACCAGGAACAAGCAAGTTTGTTATGCCTTCCAGGATTAAGTAAAAGTGATTCTAGAAATGGGAAAGACGGAATGAGAGGGAGGGAGGGAGAGATCACATGTTGAGAGATGTCAGTGGTTCTGGCGGAGATGGAAGGTTGCCTCCCGCCACCAGGCAGAGGAGCGTCACTTTGGTTTGCAATCAGTGTGCGTTTTAACCTCAGGGACCAGGGGTCAGCTAGCCCAACCCTTAACCAGCGCCTGTCTTGATGTTCAATTCATGGAAAACACCATTACACAAACATTAAACCTGACTGATGCTAGAATGCTTTTAGGCTGGATTGTTGCCTATATGGGGGATTTCCACATTCTGCTTATTAATTAGATCACAAAAAAGAAAAACGCCTAATACGTTTTTTTTTCCTTCAAGGACGTCCTTGTGTGTTCTGGTGTTTTGTACTTTGTCACCTGCATTATGTAGTAACAGGACAATATGTCTGTGTGACAACACCTTGTCAAACTTTTTTTAGAATGCTACAGTTGGCTTTGCCCTACAGTCACTTAATACTCTACCCATCATGCACTGCTTTTGGGGTACTGCTAGTCGATGAGACTTTTTCAGACCCCTTCAGCCATTTCCTTTCTTTTCGTTTTCCTCACCAATCAAGAGTCTGTGAAGGCCTGAGAAGTTTCCCCATGTCATTAACATCAACCCCACAGTACCTGTCTAAGACCTGGAAGGGAAGACTATCTCACATACATCTCTAAAGGATGGAGGGCAATACATGCGTTTGTTTTTCATTGTGCTTAATTAATATTGTGTGTTTGTTTGTGTGCACACTTCACATTTCAGGAAAATTCAACAGTTTGACTTGAAAGGGATTTTTTTGTCTTTTTTTTTTTTTTAAGTTTCTTTAAAGGCCTAAAGAATCAAAGACATTCAGTATTTTACATTCGATGAGTACAATTATTACAATAAACTAATTTAGTGTAAAAACAAATGAGCAGTAAATGCATTTCTAAGCATGATAAATCTACTCTAGATTATGTTTTTTTATATTGCAGTTTCTTACCTTTCTTTAGTTTTTCTTGTGGCACATTTAGTTTTTAAAGATCCCAGATAATCTAGTTTTTTTTTTACCACATTAACACAAGACAAGACATTGTTTAGTTACTATATTCATATGTTTCTCTTTTCTTAACCTCTCCTCTCTCTCAGGTGGAAATGCCCATCCAGGAGAAAGAGCAGTACGTGAATGTGACTCGATGGTTCGATCACATTCAGCACCACCCTGGTCTGCGACACCACCTCCCTCCCTTAGTCGTTCTAAGGAACAGAATTTACACCAGCAGGCACCACTAAGACCTGACCCCACCCAACCCAGCCTGACTCGTCACAAGCTCGTCTTGTCTGTCGGGGCAGACCTTCTCCCTAAAACCCAAGAGCTTCACGTCATCATCATTATCATCACACCTGAGGACAATTCCTCACTCCAACCTATTTTTTGTTTTTGACTTTATGGATCATGATTCCTGCCTTAATGTGTTGTCCTTTTCACATCCCTGAACTCCTGTTTGCTCTCTTGGTTTTAGGAAACCTGAAAATTCAGCGAAGATCAAAACAGCTCTTGATCTAACAGTTGTATTGTATGAGGTGCGGAGCCGCCATTAAGGGAATGCTTGCTAATAAAAGTCTAGTTCGGTTTATGTTCTTGAAAGCCTGTCAGTGTTCTTCATAATTATAATGCCTAGAACCCTGTATAACTGTTGGGCTGTGGTGAGGAGCATATATCAAGCCTTAAAACCTGCTAACACAATAAGAAGAAGATGGCTATCTTAATCAGAACTATGGAGTTTACATAGGAGACGGTTACATTGGTCTTTTCTGTTTGTTCGGGCCGTTCAGAAGTATGCTTTTATGTGGTTGTTTTCAAAGGGAATACACAACTGGTTGTGTGCAAGTGAATTGCTACTAGCATGTTAAAAATGGTGTTTTTCTATTTATTAATAATCATGATTTGTTGTATCTGAGTCTTGAACATGCAGCAGCGATTAGGTTAAATAAAGACTTAAGACAATGATACTTGACAGCTAGTACAGTGTGTCCTTAGGAAAAGCTGCCTCCTTCATGCCATATCAGTGCATTTTCAGCAACATTTTGTCTGTATACATGTGGTTGCTGGTTCAACATAACCCCATAATGATCACAGCTGAGTCCACATTGTTCCACCATTGTTGCCCTGATGAATATCGTTTGGTCTCATCTCACATCCTAATCTGGACTGTACTGTTCATTTTTTTTCTTGGAGGACTTTATGTTTCACATACTCCCAGACAGTTTAGTTTGTGTGTGTGTGTGTTCCTGATTACATCCCCCCTCTCTGTCCCACTTCCTCTCCACCAGTCAGTGTGGGCAGCAGTGAGCAGTTGCGCGTCAGCCCCAGAGTCAGAGATCAGAGTGAGGCTCCAATCAGTCCCACTACCACCACTGTTGATGCTGCAGGCCACAGAGAGGGCAGCGGGCTCACCAGCTGCCACACAGATCCAGCCAGCCAAGGCCAGAACCCAGGCCCCTGGGCGACAGTCAGCCACTGTGTGTCATTTCAACCCTCACGCTCCCACGGGGGCTACTGGAGAGGGAGGAAGGGAGGCCACTGAGAGAGAAAAAGAGCACCCAGAGGCCGAAGGATCTTTTTGTGACATGTGAACAATGATCCGTGCGTCTGAAAGCCTTTCTGCTGCTGGCTGGCCGTTTGCTATTAGCGCTATTAACAAGTCAAGTTGTTGCAATAGAACCTGCTAATGAATATCATGGAGGTAATGATACATAAACACATACACTCAACTGTTCCAACAGTTTAAGTCGAGCATACTGTGTGTTTTGTGTTTGCATCAATACTGTTGTTTACCGTCGTCCCATATTTAGCCACATGTGAAACCCTTCCCCTCCACATATCAGTGTGTGTACCTCATAGCTTCAGTGCTTTCATTACCAGATGTTAGCATGATTCTCACCCTCTGTCAATAAATCAAAGGGATACACAGCTCATG
Source organism: Labrus mixtus (assembly GCF_963584025.1). Lineage (NCBI taxonomy): Eukaryota > Metazoa > Chordata > Actinopteri > Labriformes > Labridae > Labrus > Labrus mixtus. The sequence continues at coordinate 7,149,444 of NC_083630.1, forward strand.
ACCTCTGATTTCTCTGCAGATCTTTCACTGTGTGCTTCTCTTTAAGAATTTGTCTTACGTACAAAGGCGACCAGAAGACAGAGCTGTTGTTCAGCCGCAGCTCCTTAACACGGCTCACTCTGTGTTTGTGGCAAGTGTCATGAAGAAGATGTGAAGGATAAAAAACAGCTCGCAGTCATTTGAACAAGCCTTGTGACTACTCTGCAGTTTATGATGTGGTCTGCCGTTAAAGAGGCCCTTGTTCTCTGGGTTATCTTAGTGTTTGGACAGAATGCAGTGTGCAGGATCCGACAGTTGGACTTATTTCTGAGGTGTAAATAATCAAGCTTGTGCCCGCAAAGAGTTTCTGCTTTATGAACTGCTTTGGATTCACTGTGTTTGTGTTGCTGCCATGGTAACAGAAGATGGTTAAAAATACATTTAACTTTTGCCGCTACTAGTTAGCACTCTACATGAGAGTAGTCAGAAGCCTAGAAAAGCACCGTACAAGCTCAAATCCAACTACCGTTTATTGTGTCAATTAAGTAATTCAAATTCAAGACAAAGCAAAAACAAATCTAATATTCATGAGGGTTTAGCATTTCAGAGCACTTTTTAAGGAGGTCAAGATGATGTCTGATTAATGTCTGAAAACATAGGCTACAATCTAGCCTATATAATTAAATATAAATCAAATTAAAACATGAGACCTTTAAGAATAAATGTTACCTGCCATCTAGAAGCTGTGTGTCGATTTGAAGCTAAAACAGCAACATTCTCATTCATTCACTCTTAAATGTAAAATAATTAGGTCATACATTTCAAAACTAAACTTCATAATTTGTCTCTGTGCTAACTGTTGGCAGTCGCTCCTTGACAGTCAGGTTCTTCTCTTATCCAACCTGAGTGCAGTCAGAGCCAGACGTGGTGATGAGGCCTCAGCAGGTGATCGGGACTGAGGGACCAATTAGAGCCGACCTTGCCACCCACTTCTGACGGTGAGGGGAGAGACACTTCATAGGGTCGGCCCGAGATCGACCCACTTATGACCCAGCCATTATACTAACTGTGCCCCCACCCTCCAGGGCACTTATGGACTTTGACATCGCCCTCATTGCCTGGTGAGGAAGAGGTCAAAGGTCATGGTAAAGTTATCATCAGTATTTACTGATGAATTCATCTCTCACCATGGAGCTTTGGCACTGCTCACTCTCACTCTCTCTCTCTCTCTCTCTCTCTCTCTCTCTCTCTCTCACTCTCTCTCTCTCTCTCTCTCTCTCTCTCTCTCTCTCTCTCTCTCTCTCTCTCTCTCTTTACTTCTATAATTAGTTAACACTATTCTAATTATATGCATAGGGGGCCTAATTCATCAAGTTGACAGGAAATCCTGAGGATGATGATTGTCATATGTGTAGCAGAAATGTAATGAAATCTTAAAGTTTCAATATAAAACAAAAGTTTCACACACATACTGTATTGCATTTGGACAATGCAAAGGGATCTTGTCGAGATGATGAGACCGTCAGAAATAAAATATTCTTGCTGGTATCTTCTGCTGTTATAAACCAAGAAATTACATCATGGTATGGAATTTAGCATATAGTACTACACTTAACAATACAGCAAGTTTTTGATTTATAATGAATAAAAATGCTATTTTACACAGTCATGACAAACACTTCTAGTTTGAATGGTTACATTAAAGTGTTTTTCACAAGACAGTCAGATGCTATAAAATTTAAGTCATACATAATACCATACCAATCATTACATAACTAAGCTAACCTCAAACACTTTAAAACACAATTCACTTGTAAAATCTGTGATTAAAAGCTAAATAATAATCCATAAACATTATGCAATGAAACATTTCCATAGGAATATTTATGGTTCAAGTGTTTGAATCATAACAGGGTAACAGTCACAGAGGCAGTGTTGGTTTCTTGTTCACAGTAAGCGCAAAGCTTCATGATGAATTTGAAGAAGGTTTCCCTCTGTAACGAGGTAAAATAGACAAGCGTTCTGCTTTTACCCATGTCACCTCCTCATTGTTTCCCAACACCTTTGTCTCCTTGAGTTTACCAACCCCATTAGATCAACGACCCCCACTCAACTAACGCAACAGCATCCGCCACCACCCTTCATTAATTCTTATTAACAATGTCAGGATGACTTCAACGCATCGTCCCCGACATCTGCTAAGAACAGGACTCCGTGTCTCTGGCTGACTGATTCAGAGGAGAAATCAACACTGTGCGGTGGTGAGGGGAGCGTTAGCATGTCATAAGCGCTTTTGACAGGATTTATCGGCTGCGCTTTATCATAGCCTTACACATTATGACAGTTGTACCATGCGCCTATAAAGATGGCATCTGATTGTCTATTGCAATTACATGAGTGTGAAAGCAGGGATGCAGCTAAGATGGACACAGGAGGGAGGAAGGGCATGTGTTGTTCACAACATGTTCCAGCAATGAAATGATTCTTGTAGACGTGAAGCAAAAAAAAGTGTCATAAACTTTGAACATTAATCTATAAAAATGTGTCTTATGATCTAATAATGTTCCAGTATTTATCTTTTTTCACTGAATCACAGCTCTCTTTCACAATAACTGAATTGATGTAAATAGGCCAGCGACAGAGAACAGTAAGATGTAACATATAATTACACAGGGCAGATCTTTGCATCTGGTGAGATACAGTGCTTTTATTCAAAAGGTAAACAAAGCACACATGAGACCTCCTGCATCGAGCTTAAATCAGTCCATTTATAGATGGACTTTGAATCCACATGGACATATATTAACGGTTATTGTGAATGCAAGGAGGAATTACTAAATATATTCAATGACTATTTACGGTTGCTTCAAGAAAACCTTTTAAAATTTTGAAAGCTGCATATGTTCTGTCCTTACTTAAAGGAGGTGAGCCCTCGGGGTTGAACAACTACAACCAATTTTCCTGGCTATGAATCTTAAATCAGTTTTTTACAAGACAAAAATGTTTTATGTCATGTTCAGTCTGTTTTTAGAATTGGTAACAGTACCATTACTGCTGCTGTGGTCATGTTCATAACAAATGACCTTATTGGTGCCTTGGACAGAAAACAGCATTGTGCTGCTTTATCTGTAGATCATCCAAAGGCAAATGACTCAGTGGACCATGAATTGCTGCTAATAAAACTTAGAAATGCTGGTTTCACTCTTTAGACAGTAAATTGGGTCAGAAATTAGTTTTCAATTCAAACTCAGTGTGTCAATGTAGGCCACGAATCATATTTTTTTAATAGCACTAAAGGTGTCCCTCAGGGCTGCGTTTTGAAACCTTTTGTGTTTTCTATTATATGAATGATCTGGATAAGGACATCGAAGAAAAATACACTTTTATGCTGACAGCACTTTCATCTACATCGCAAAATTAATTCAGAGCTTCAGACAGCTCCTCAACATATTTCATGGTTTTCACAAAACAAGTTTACAACAGTCAAAAGATTTTAGCATTTTTACTTCTGACGATAAACCCATTGAAAAGCTGAGTATTTTGGTTGGTGAGATGAGAGGCTTGACATTTTATGATATTTTGTATATGCTTGCATACCTTTTCACTTTTTGGGCCCTTGATTCAGTGTAGCATGTATCCTTTTGCTTCATAACTAGCGTCACATCTCTATTACGTTATAATTTGGTGTATTGGGCATCATCAACAATTCACAGACAAAGGCAATTTCCAGAGTACTTCTGTACCTGGTTGGGGGGGGTGACAGGATTACTGAAATTGTTTATATTCACAACCTTTTCTTCTCTGTGCTGGTCACTTTTAACACTTAAACTAGAAAGTTGAGCAAGAATGGAATAGGTCTTGAGAGGCATGAATGTAATGCATTTAAATTTAGATTTGTGGTTTTGTTATCCTCCCATAGAATGTACATAAACATGAACGTAGTCTCAGGGACATTGACCACTTGGTTTCTGAAGTTAACTTTTGAAGCCCATTGGTGGTGGTTGCTAATGTTGGAAATGCTCTCGCAAACTGACATTCGGGCAACCAAATAACAGGCAAAGAGCTGGGGCATGGGCGACCTCCTGACAAACAGCTCTAATCCACATTAAAGAAATGTATCCCTCCCGTACAGATTTGGCATAAGTGTGAAGATATCTGTTGAAAGAGATTATCTCTACCCGTCTATTAACTTGGTGCTCAGAATGTTATCACAACCAATAGAAGTTATAGCCAAAGCTAAAAAAAAAAGGCCCCAAGATGTAATAAAAAGAAGTATCCTTTAAAACGTTTTGGTTAGGGGCCCAGCAAATGCCTATCTTATGTTCTTATGGGTGGATGTATATAATGATGCTCTCTTAAGTCACCATCTGAGAAATACCAAGTCATTATTTTTTAAGACTGAATCAGACATCTGTTTGATTGCTTACCTCACATTTTGGCTCAAAGGGTTTATAACACTGTTGTGAATCTGGATACACCAGTTTACCATATGTATGTTTTATTTCCAGCAGAACTTCATTTTTTATTTTTTTTTACTCTTTCTATCTCTTGCGAGACGAAGCCTCACCTTGGATTGCATAAGGATCCCAGGTGTGCAGTGAGACCAGAGTTTTACGAGATGCTCAGATCATCAATCAGAGAGATGGGTGGCTGATTCGGTACGTTGGTGCTAAAGTACACATGTGTAACCTCGGGCAAGGAGATTGCACAAGATTGCACCTTAAGTCTGTCTCTCACACACATACACCGCACACACACATACTAAAGGATAACTGTTGTTGAATTAGCCGCCTCGCTCGCTCCTCACCCCTTTTGCTGATCTACCTCAGCTGCAGCATCCTCGCATTTTTCTGTCTGCACGTGTGCGTGTGTGGTTTGTGTGTGTATGTGTGTGTATGTGTGTGTGTGTGTGTGTGTGTGTGTGGTCACGCAGCCATTCATGGGGTTATGGTTTTGGCCTGGGGGTAAGAGGTGAATTAAGGGTGAAGAAGGCAAAAAAGCAAAGCAGATGAGTTGACTCGCTCAGCTGAATGAGTTAAAAAAAAAAAAAAAAAAAAAAAAAACGGGCCTGTAGCTGTATTTTAAAAAATGTAAAACATATTTTCTCTCAGAATTTACATTCACAAAATTTCAACGATTCTTAACTCACTTTTTAAAGTGGTTCCTTGCAAAAGCACTCTTGGTCTCGGTTGATTCAAGGGCTTGAAGTCTGCCGTGCGCCCACATTGTGTGGCCCTGTCACAATCCTCATCACTTTATTCAAATGTTCCACAAATTAGCCATACATTTAAACCCCCCCCCCCTGCTCCATCCAACCCACAGGTCATGCCACTTAACTTCAGCCTGCCCCCCCGCTGTAATAGGTTCTGATAGGAAGCCTCCAGGGAAGTTGACTTCTCACTGAGAAGTGATACTAAAAGTAATTGCAGCTGAAACCCTGTGACAGGGGGGTGTACATTGAAAAAAATAGGGGAGTGCAGCACAGGGAGGATGGCATTTGAAGTGAGCATAGAGGATATTTGGAGGGGTTGAGGGGGGGTGAGGAGCTAATAGACAGACTCCTGGGTGGGCAGAGAGCAGAGAGCACTGCCCTCAGCACTTTACTGTAATTTGACCTCCATGGGAAAAACAGCAACAGTCTCCTAATTTGCATATTCTTCCAACTCATCTGCATATGTCATCAGGATGGTGAATTTTTTGTCCCCTTTCTCTTTTAGTTAGAACAGTGGGCTTTTAATTTGAGATGGCTAATTTATTTAAACCTGGAGTTAAATGCTGAGTGCTTTCTCTTCTTAACACATCTCATTTCCCTAATGAATAACGAACAGGGGTCTGGTGACAATGTTACAGAACAAGGTCTCATATCATTTACTTTAAATATGAGTTGATATCTTAATGACCCCACTGACTTTTTAATTCTCGTGTGAAAACATGCATGTTATTTTTAATAGAGACGTGGATGTGGTGCTGGTGGTGTGGGCTGACACAGAGGAATCCAGGAAGAAATGAGCAGAAACAATACATCCAGCAAAACTAAAGATTTTGTTCTCAAGTGGAAGAGAGAGGATAGTGAGTCCATCTGCAGACAATTTAACAAAGTGCTTAGGTTTCAGTCATTTAAATATACACTCTTAAGAATTACTAGATTCCCCTGGGCAGGGATTAACCCAACAACTCGGATAAGAACTATTCTCTTCACAATATAGCAAGCTGCTCTGTTTCCACTTAAAATATTCATTTAACCACTATGGCTATGTTAATTCCTTTTTCAAACTTTTAAAATTCAACTTTTCTTATCAACTCCATCACAACACTGACCATCCCCAGCCTCTGAAAAAAATGAATGTTTGACATGTGACTGACTTGATCCAATGGGTTTGTATCATACTGACAACACTGTCCAATGGCTTATATTATTGCAGCTCTTCATACAACTGAAAGGTGAAATGAAAAACCTTGAATAAAATGAAAGGAGAGTTCTGCTGCCTGCCTCTACATGAAGAGAATTATTCTATATATGTTCTCTTTATTGCTACCATATTGCAGGTGTTGTACAATAAATAGGGTTGTTTCCTTATATATTCAATCATCATATTGCACTCTGAAAAACATGTGGTCTGTGCATAATGCATTTTGTCGAGGCAGTGGTAATCCAGTTTAAATCTAGTCTGGAAGATGATTTTCCTAGATAAGAACAGAAATGGAAAGTTTGTTGCAGAGATGAAGACATTCACTTATTTATAACTCCAGCATGCCCAGCAACACAAACCAATACAGAGGTTTCAGGAGCTATCTAGGTTAAATTGAGTGTTGCTTGCATGAGTGTTTAGCAGTGACAAGCATGGAAAAGCAGAAGACAAACAGATCAGTGAAAGGTTAAGGGCAAACTAATTCTCTAATTTGCAGGACGTATGTTGTTAAGAACTGCTTTCAGTTTTTTACTGGATGTGTCCCATGAAATGAATTACAGCCTCTCTGTACAGTACAATAGCTAGGGGGGCTTTTTTGTCAAATCGAGGGACCAGGGGGGGTTTGACTTACACCCTCAAATGTTAGTGCCAGTTGCACTAACAGAGATGTGACAAGGAGACACTGTGTATTACAAGATTGTTCAATAGATAAAAAATAACTGATTAGGCTTAACTGTCATTAAAAAAAGAAGTTTGCCCAAAAAAAAACGACAGCTGCTGTGTAAAATTGGTGTCCCTGAGGCGCATTCTTCAATTTGTGTGTTTTTGAGCACAAAATGTTTTAGTGTTAATAGCATTTGATCTTGAAGGATGACCAAAAAACAGCCTATATTCAGACTAAATTTAACAGCACATGACACACAGCTGATCACTGGGCTCTTTGAAAAACTAGCCGCAAATGAGGGGGTGTGTGAAATCGACATTTAGTCAGGAAAACACAGTCATCTCTGTATCTCCTGATTTTCTAACACACACACACACACACACACACACACACACACGGTGAACTATCTAGCCATCTAAAGTATGCCTCAGCATTTCAAAAACTCTGACCGATCCAAGACCATTTGTCTTTGAAGTAAAACTCTGGGGATACAAACACACAGACACATACAGTGCTTGCCTGGGGATTGTAGGTGGGAGGGTGAGTCTGCATTAAAAGATGCTGTTGACGAGGCAGAGGGATGGTGGAGGGGACAGAGGATGTGGGGTGCTGATAGAGTGCTGATAATCTTTACAATAGACGGCAGTGTGCAGCCTTTAGCTTCAGGATCAACTCTGTCTGCAAACAGTCTGCCACAAACGCACACATATATATCCAACTATGCTTTTCTTTTAGACATGGCCACCCTGCATACACTTAGACTATTGTACTTCACAGAGATGTCACACACACACACACACTTACAGGTCATACCCAGAGGGAGGGAAACTTTGGCTTCTTTACGGCGCTGGCGGACTCCCCTTGTGACTTTCACGGCTGTCATGCTCCTCTTTACAACCTTCATTCATCCACTGACCTCAGGGGCAGGAGCATGTGATGATGCCTCTCTCAAAACACACATACACACACACTTAAAATCTATACACAGATGAACAGATACAAGTAAAAAAACACACGCCAAGTGCTGACATGGTGTTAATGCGCTGTGTTATTTGTCCTAATGCAGTTACACACTATTTTCTGCCATTGCTACACTAATGATACGGAGGTTGCTCAGGCTAATTGTATCAGGAGCTTTATCAATATGTTTTTTTCATTGGAGGAAAAAGTCTATTTAAAAGTCCATTTTGCATTTTTCCAGTAAAAACAGAACATTTCCAATCGTAATGGTTTTTCTGCTATGATTTCAGAAACTCAAAATCTGGAAATAATCCATCATCTATGTCTGCAATGTTTCAGTCACTGTAAATAAAGGCACCGCTTTCATCAGAAGAGTGGATTTCATACAATTCAATTACCCCTGTATGGTTTCAAAAGAAGCCAGACATTCATCGTTTTGCCGACAGAAGAAGATAATGTCACCTTTCCATGAGACTTTTATATTACAAAACTCCCCTCTGCAGCTTATGTGACACCACAGGCCACACTGCTTCAGTGGTGAGTGTGACACAACGGGAAGACAGAGATGAAAATGTCCCCTCTCTCTACAGCGTCTTTATAGAACAGTTGAATAGATTATAGGATTTTTTTTTTTTTAAAAATCTGTGTAGCCAGGAGTGTTCTGCACCCCGTCAGTTTTGCTTTTGTGCTTCTTATAGGTGACACAGTGTGAAAGACCCTGCCCGCAAACCCTCCATTACAATCATATTGGTCCCCTCTCAACTGTGCTCTTATGTGGCAGCGTCACTGCCAAGACTGGCTGAAGTTTAGTCAAAGACATTAAGAGAGCACCTCCAGGGACACACAGCAGCAGAGAGGAGGAGGAGAGGAGAGGAGAGAAGGGGGATGAAGGAGGCAACGCAGAGGTGCCTTAAAGCTGCAATCAATAACTTTTGGTATGTTGAAGAACAACAGAGAGTCTGGTGTGGCATTGGTTAAGAAGTTTTAACATGCTGATAGTGATGCATGCAGATATCTTATTTTATAAATGATGTGCTAATTAATGTGCTTTCAAACCAAGCATGGCTTTTAAACAATGATATCACCATTTAAATAAGACTGTGACTGAATCCAGACCCACTTTGTAACATCATGCAGGAAAAAAAATAAACATTTCCCCATTTGAGTGGATGTATGCATCAGAAAATCACAGTAACAGACGTCTATCAGAACACTGTTACTTGTTGCACACACCATTAGAGACATTTCTTCATTGATAAGAGGAAAAAATTACGAGATCACCAATTTCACAGATAAGAGGACAAAATGTTTCCTGCATTATCAAAATAGCTACTTTAGGGAATTTTTGCTCTTATCTGCTTTTTTTTAGCTGCCTTGAACATGAGGTTTCTAAGCTTAACGACACATTCCTTGGTAAAAATGAAGGTTGGGGGGCGCTGGCAGCATAGTGGTTAGTGCACGCGGCCCATATGCGGAGGCTACAGTCCGGGCGGCCCTGGCTCAAACCCGACCTGTGAGTCCTCTCCCGCATCATTCCCCACTCTCTGAGTCCCCGATTTCAGACTCTATCCACTGTCCTCTCTAAAATAAAGGTTGAATGATAAAATATGAACAACTTTATATTTAACATTTCTGGAATGTGTTCTGTTATCCCCTGGACACCTTGGATATTTGTACTCATTTCATGGAAAAATGTGGTAAAAGATATTTCAGTTTAGACCAAAGTAGTGGAACAACCATCCAACACCAACATTTGTGTCTCTAAACTCTAGGTCACCTGACCTCAGAATCAGAATCAGAAACAGAAACACTTTTATAACCGCAGGGAGGAATTCGACCTGCATCTCTTATTGCATTTTACAGTGATCAAGTTGCCATGGAAACACTTTAGTTGCCAAATATGAAGGTATACCATAACATTTCTTGTCTACTTTTTATTATCTATAATGTTAGAGTTTACAATGTTACACTTTCATTAAGCAGATGCTTTTGTCCATGCTTGTCATAATTAGCCAGTAATAGTTTCGTCCAATAAAAGTATATAAAAGTATACTACTTCAAAAGTCTTCTGCCCCTCATGCTTCTTCTTATTGTTGTGTGAAAGACCAACCACCATTCTTTCTCAGTGTTCATATTACTGTGAAACATTATGCAGGATGCCAATTATTCTTTGACAAACTACTCCTGCACTTAACTTGGTAAAAACTTGATCTCATACTGAAGTGTGTAACTCTCCACATACTCTTTAGAAAGCCTGGAGGAGCGCAGCGAGTAAGAACAATCACACCCACACTCATACAAGCATACAAGAGTGACAGTCTCTCCCTGAAGGAGGAGGGCTGCCATCTCGCTCAGTGGTGGTCATCAGCGCTAAACTCCTGTCAGGTTCCATCTTACACCCTAACGTACAAACAACCGCCCACCCACCCACCCACACACACACACACACACACACACACACACACACACACACACACACACAGACACACACACACACACACTCCCACAGTGGTCTGTCTCAGGGTAGGACAGGCCCTCCGAAGGGGTCAACATGTTGTCACACACACTAGGGAGCAGCGAGCTTGTTGGCAGTCTCTACCTCCTCTCTATTGTCCGTGTCACCTCACACACACGAAACCTGCTGTGGCTATTAGCGTGCCAGCGTGGCAGGGACACTGTGGGGCCCGGAAGGACTTCACCCTGGCACAAAGTTGACAGCCATCTTTTATTTATTTATTTGAAGAAGTGAGCAGTTCTTTCTCCTGCTCAGTTTGCATGCAACGCAGTGACAACAAAAAAAAAAAAAAGAGGCTTTAATAAACAGCAAAGAACAAAACCTTTTTTGTACCAGTGAATGATAAATGGACTTGAGCTTGTATAGCGCTTTTCTGGTCTTCTGACTATTCAAAATGCTTTTACACAGCAGGTCACACCTACACATTCACACACTGACGGTAGAGGCTGCTGAGTAAAGTGACCATCAGAAGTAACTAATCCCATTCAAACACATTCATACACCGCTGACGGTGCAGCAGGAGCAATACAGGGTGTCTTGACCTTGACATCAGACATGTTGCTGCAGGAGCTGGGGATCGAACCCTTGACCTTCTGGTTGAGGGACAACGACTCTACCAACTGAGCTCCACAGTGCAAATCTTAAAAGGATAAAATAACAGTCACAGGGGGCAATTCATCTTTGCATCACATAATGAATGAATGAATGACTTTCTGTTTTTTAATAAACTTTTGTAGTAATCCTGGAATGATCAATGTGATTTGGTTAGAGAAGATATTCATGGTAAGAAAAGTTACATGGCCACTAAAGGCTATCCATTCTTTTTTCTTCTTCTTCTTCTTCTTCTTCATCTTCTTTTGGAACATATTCTCATAGAGATTGAGCAGAAGGTTTGCTTTTGACTGTTTAGCTGAAATGTTTTTAAAATAAAATGTTCTTATTGAGATGACAGAGAAGGGAACTCTTGAAGGATGGGAGGGGAACCTTTGTGTATTTTCTGTATGTCCATATTTAGACAACTGAAGAGGACATTGAGGTAGGACATTTCTGTTCTATGAACATCTTTTTTAATTTGATTGTCTTAAATGTATTATAACTGAAGAATAAGTCATTTTACCTTTTTTTTTCTTAAACTCAAAGAATGGGATAGATTGAATATTGACTCAGAGGAGGGCAGTGTACTATAAACTATTTTAAAATGTCTTCTTGATTAGTGAATAAAGCAACAACTCATATTTTACAATTTGTTGTTTCTATCTATATCAAACACTCTGTTTTAATATATTTGAGTTGATTGATTGCCTTCTCTATCCTTGTGTTTCTGCACTGTGGAAAACTAAAATAACTTTCACATTTTTTAACAGTCTCCAAAATTTGGCATCTTAACGTTCAATCACACATCTTGATTCTCATTCAACAGTTGTTTCAAACCTCCCTTTTTCCGACAGGCACTTCCTGTGAAGTAAATGTTCACTGAGGAAACATTTAATGTTTTGTTTAATGTCATCTCTGATCATGTGCCTGACATTCACAGCTGTCTCACAACTGGGACAAGAAGAGGTAAAAAAAAAAAAAAAAAAGTCTTGGTGGAAATGCCTTTCCACTCAAACACGGTACATCTCTCCCAGGTGACTGCTTAGCACTGGCAGTAATTGAAAACTTGCCCCTGGCACTGTGAATGTGTGTATATTTGTGTGTGTGGGGTGCATAGGTGTATGTGTGTGTGTGCAACTCGCAAAGCGTGTGCGCATGTAATATTTTTTTCTGCATCTGAGCGTGTGCATCTGCTAGTATCAGCGTGTATGTGCATGTGTGTATTGGATCAGAGTGTGTGCGTGTCTGTGTATGTGTGTGTGTGTGTGTGTGTGTGTGTGTGTGTGTGTGTGTGTGTGTGTGTGTGTGTTTACTTGTAAACATGTGTCTTGTGTGTGTCTTCATTACAAAGCCTCCCCGTCCACAGGTTCATATTAATAAGTTCACCTTTACTGAATAATGGGAGTTTAACAGGACGATGAATTGATAAAAAAAATTTAATACCACCCTCCCCCCCCCTCTTTTGCTCTTCCACGACGAGGGGCCAAATCTCTTCAGCATTTCCAGCCCTGTGAGCTAATTTGACAGCTCACGGGGGTGACGCTGATTCCACTTCGCAGAGACAGGTACCCTAGGGCTAGCCAGCTGGATCGCAGCGGATGCTTACAGATTTGGCTTTAGCTTCATGCTGGGTGTCATCTGTCTCTTTGGTCTGGCGCGGGATAATTTTTGTGTATGTGTGCATGTGTGTGTGTGTGCATTTGTGTGTGTGTATGTGTGTGTGTGTGTGCCTGCCCTGACATCATGTGCCTGAGCAGTTTGTGCCTGGCAGGCCTTGTCTGTCCAGGTTGGCCATCAAACACAGCCAGCATGGCCCTAATCTGACGAGGCACTGCTCCAAACATGCCACAGCAGCCCGAGAACTCTGTATGTGTGTGTGTGTGTGTGTGTGTGTGTGTGTGTGTGTGTTTTGGTTTGAGTTTGTGTGCATGTGTGTGTGACCCCAGGGCAGACCCCCTTTTTTTTTTTTTCCTACTTCTTGCCTTTCTCCTTTGCTCTGTCCCACGTCGCATACCACCGAGCACACACACTCACACACACAAACTGAAGCAAAAACTTCAAAAACCATCAAGTTAAGCTCAGTCGACGCTTCCCCTCCACCTCCCTGTCTCAACTCCGCCTCTGCTTAAGTTTTAGTGTGTGTGCATGCATGCGTATGTGTTATTTAAGTGCATGTGTGTGTGTGTGTGTGTGTGTGTGTTTGAAGAAGTACAGACAAGAGAAGCGACTTTTGCTAACGGAGAGATATCCTCATACTGAGCTCCCTCCACCCGAACATCTGTCATTTTGATTGTGGGCACTTTGCGGGACACTTTGCCTCAACAGGTCTGGAGCTCCCCCCCCCCCTCCCCCTCGCCTGTTGCCCTCACTATCCTTTGACACTGCCTCTTGGAGAAAAAGACAATCCCTCCGCGTGTACAGGAGAGGACAGGGGGGACAGCCACCCATGGGAGAAATGACAGTAGAGGTCCCAGTAATCTCCAGGACGAGCCCCGAAATGGCGGCAGGCGCCTGTTTAAATACTAATCCGAGCAGACACCTCGGTCTGCACCTACACACACACACTTCCAGTCCTCCTGTGATTCCTTGGTGCAGATGGGGCAGTTCACCGTCATGGCAACGTGAGCCTAACAAGGTTTCGTTCTGTTTTGCTGTGAAAGAGGGAAAAAAAATGCTTCCTTTCCTTCCCTGAAAAGCGCAGGATGATGAGTACATATGTTGATTTTCAGGCTGTGAGCCATGTAACGCCACTGTGCCGTCCCATCAGGCCTTGGGACAGAGTGACAGCAGGATAGTGTCACGCTACACAGTGACTTCTAAAGTGCCACTGCATAAGAGCCTTGAGTGTGTTTATTTGGGTCCTTACCTTCCTGGTAACACCACTCTTCCGTTTTTTCACTGTCCACCTTCTATTCTATTTTTTGTTTTACCCCCCCACCTCTTAGTCATAGTGGAGAGTGTGAAGCATCCTCCCTGCAGCAGTCGCAGGGACAAAAAAAAAGGGTGGCGCCAGGACCAACAACCTGCTTCAAGCCCAGGGACTAAAAGAGTGAGACAGTAAATGAAATGAGAAACTGGAAACGCAGGGAGAGAAGGGCAGAAGTGGGTAGGTGGGTTGCTGGGCAGCAGGTCCCCCCCCCCCCCTCCTCCACCTCCACCTCCCCTCTGGCCCAGAGGCCTTGGCATCCAGTGAGTAACACCCCCTCCTTCTCTTCCCTGGCCCTCTTTCGCATCACCACCCCCCACCTGTTCAGATCCACGGTGCAGTGAGTGGCGATCAGCACGCTGTGAACACAAAGCAGTGGCCCCGCGGCCCTCCGCCTGGACCTCAGTGTCAGGACCCAGTCGAGCTGAGAGAGAGAGAGAGAGAGGGAGCATTAGAGAGCATGATAGAGGGAGAGAAGGGATAGCAGTAAAATGCAGAATAATTATACCCAGTGGGTAATGCGAGCACCGTCGTTACAGGGGCGGTGTGGTCGGGCCGGGGAGGAAAAAAAGACAGAGAGGCAGGAGCGTCACCGGGGCGAGCTTGCAGGGCCAGTGGGCATGTTTGGTAAAGCACACTCACAGACCTCCCACTGCATGGCTGAAGCTCCGTCTGTAGAAGCGCTGCAGGAGATCATCTGGATACTGGCGAGCAGGAATGCACGGGGGACGAAACACTGCTGCTGTGGTCCTGCATTCTGTGTACAGATCACATGTGGAAATGTAACACAAAAAAGAGATGGGGGAGAAATATCTTATATTATATTTTATATATTTTTTACATGACAGTAAAATAGAAACATGTGATTGTTTGAGCAGGTAGATAACTGATAATACAATTCAGAAGGATTCCACAATGAAGTGTATTTTAGCCTTTTGGATAGTTCAGAAACAGGAAATGTCATGTATCATAAACACAGTACATAGCCTACTATAAGGCGTTTTTCATATTAAAATAATTTATTTCTTTGCAAGGAAAATCTGATTTTACAGCAGTTATTGAGTCAGATGTCTTAGTTTAATTTACATTCATATTTTGAAGCCTTAATTTGATGTGCAGAGATTTAACTGAGTCATAGCATTTATATGCCTTCTTGTTTAGACCACTTTACTATATATTAAATATGTCAGTAACAGAAATAGGAACATGTAAGAAGTGTCGTTCTTTATTAAATTAAAACGTTTTTCAGTAGAATTAGAACATCTAATGTAACATCTAACTGCAGCTGAAGAATAAAAAAAAATCAAGTTGTAGTTTTTAAGTTTCAATTCTCTGTTGTAACTTTTAGTGACAATTTTGTCGAGTGTCCCAGAAAGGCTCAGTGTTCTGTGCAGGGGTGTCAAATAAAAAGCAGAATTCACTTAATAGACCTGTGGGTACAGAATTCATGATGTGCTCTCATGCAACGAGCTCTCGCATGCAAACTGCAGCCTAACATCAGGAGGACGCTTGCAGATAATGATGCAGGAGGACAAATATTTCCTCGTTATGTTGATGTCGGCTCGGCCCTCCAAAATCCTTTAATGCTAATCTAAACTTTAGATAAGTTTAAATGTGGTCGAGCAAAATCCAGCTATTCACACTCTGTGAAATCTTTAACTTCCAATCCCAAGTAAAAATGTGCAAAATCTATTTAAAGCCAAATATAAATATGTAAGAAATTCCCAAATGATATGTACAATAGATTTATTAAATTCAGAAATTAGTCAAATGTTCTAAATCACTCACATTTCGCCTACAATTCAACATTAATTCATTTGAGACTTGTAACTTATAAATCTAGTTAAAGTGTATTATTATAGGTCATAAAAATATAAATTTTAAATAATGAGTTGAACTGTTAAAACATATTTATTATTCTTCTACAGAAATAAGATATAATGCTTAGTATACAATTAGAAAGTGATTAATGAGCTGATCTTAATGCATCTCGTTTTTAAATCTTATATCACTTTAAATCTCTGATTACATTTCAATGATAATTTGCTTTAAACATTGTAATAAATGCTGCATTTATCCAGCCTCTGTACCAGTCTCAGAGTTGATCTTAATGTTTTTAATTTCACCCTGCAGAGTCGTGAATAAACACAACAACAGGATGCACGTTCCTGTCATGGTGCCTTTGCTGCATCTGACATGTTTTGTTCTAACAGATACTCTCTTGCATCTTGTGACAAGCATGAGCTTGTTTTGAACCCTCATGAGTTGATCAATCATTTAATCTCTTTAATAGGCCCAAATCAAAACTAATGGTGCATGTAATAAGTGTTTAACTAAACTGTGTGGACAGTGGGGGACTTCAGTGGTGCTGTAATGATTTTCTCATAACTGAGTATGACAGTTCTAATGAATTTAGGGCTCACAAACAAACTTTTGACAACTCATTTGCAATGTTTGCCTCTAACATTGCCTTCTCTCACCCTGACTGAAAATCTGCATGTACTCTGCTCTTGCCACAAGTGCTGTGTTTATTAATACATTTATGCCAATATATTTGCATTTCATAGAGTGTATTAAAAGCATTTGCTAATCCTAGATAATTCACTCACAGGGCACTTTGTCAGACTTGGATTTTAAATTTGGAACTAATGCGAGGGATTTGGTGCCCCCTTGTGTTGACTGTGGAGAACACAACGTATCAACAGAATCATTCCTTCTACATATCTCATAACTTATTGTCGCTCATTTTACAATGGTGATATAATAATGGTTAAAAACTGTGTTTAAAATATGTTCCAACAATAACGCTGAGATGTTAGTAAAAAGGTAAACTTTATTCTCTGTACTTGTTCAAAGAGTGTCCTCCACTTCATACCATCATTATTTTACAATCCTAAGGGACACATAGCCTTAAAGTCTCTTTACACTATGATGATAATGTTGTATTTTAATTATAAAATAATATTTTGCAATAGATTTATCATTAATTATATTTTGCAGAGCTTCTTCATTATGCACTATGACAGGGAATGTTGATGTGCACCCTATGTTTCAAAAGAGTCAATTATATTGATTTACCAACTTTGTATACAACAGTCACTGTAAATATCCTCATATTTAATCTTTTATAGAACTACAAGTCATCACTTTCTAGATAAAGGTTAATCATATTTATTATTTTGTTTGTGTTTATTTTGGGAGGGACAATGTTCAGCCTATCAGCTGTACCAGAGTTAGCTATGAGCTAATTTACATCTGCAGTCCCTGTGGGCAGGAGACAGAGACGACGTCTTTGTTGAGAAATAAAACATACACTAAAATCATCTAACAACAATACACAACCCCTGTACAACAGCATCAAATTCATACACAGTGAAATCCACAGCTTATATTTAAACAGTAAAAGGCTGTGAGCACTTCACTTTAAAAACTATCAAAACAGCTGCAGCACAACACCCCACATCTCCAAAGCAACACGTTAAAAACACCACAACATTATCAGAGTTCATGAAACGTCATGTGTTTATGTGTGGTGAGGACATGATTGAGTTGATTTGAGCCATGATTTCATCTGACAGTTAAATTCAGAAAAGCTGGAGCACTCTTTGATTTTGCTCGGTGTGGAGTTTCAGACGTGTAGCTCTAACAGAGAGGATGGCCAAACTCTGTATTACACAATCCCCTCTGTGGGCCGTCCTATTGTTCTTCCACTATGGTTTCTATTTGGTAGTATTAAATTCATTGTACATTTATTGAACAGTGCTTTGCTGGTGTAATATTTCTAATAAGGTACCAAGAAGTCTATGGAATTAAATCTGATCAGTTGATTCAGACATTTGAATGTAAGTGGCACCCTGGAGGGGAAAACTCAAGAAACAAAAGAGCTAAAAGAAAAAAAGCAAGACATTATTCTTTTGCTCATATGGTATGAACTACGCTACAAGTTGTACAGTTCTCAATAATAATATATTTTTTAAAGCTTAGAAGTCATAAAACTCAGCTTTATGAAATTAGACGTTTTAGTAGATAGTAGGCCAAACTGAATTGTTTCTCACATAGGAAAATACAATGTTTCATTTTTTTATTTTTTAAACTTGCATTGCTATGTCATTGGTAATTTAAATATATTTTGACCTGATAAATAGCGTGTGTAAAGTGTTTAAAAAACATAATTTCTCACTTTGTTTCACAGAGCAACACTGACACCTGCTGTCCTCATTTCAGAAAAACCTCAGTCTGGGTCTTCCAATAGATTTCTCACACAGCCTGCAGGTAGAAAAACAAAACAGACATTCAAGTTGCTGAATGAACAGTACATAATTGTAGATTTACTGAAAGCTAGCCTTTGGACAATGTAGTTGATGTGAACTAGTAAAAACAGCAAAGCGGAAGTCTCACTGAAATTAAAGTGTCACCCCTCTTCAAACATTTGGTTCAGTCCACGGCCTCGTACCCGGAAGTAGTAGTGCATGTTTACATAGTCAGCTGACTTCAGTTCACCTGATAGTGATTAGCAAAAGAAAAATGCACTTTTGCACATCGTATTGCTAAATTATTGAAGTATATGCTACGTTTATGGGTTTATTCTGCTAGCAGCTCTTTCGCTTTAACAATTAGCTGCCAGTTAGCTTAGCATTGTGGAACATTGATCAGGTTTTTAGTAAACTATCAAAGCTCTGCTGCACAGCAGGAAACCTTTTGATTCATCTTTTAAAATAAACCTTTACAAATGGACAAGATAGCTCAAGGTGAGTAAAACACAGAGCATAATGCAGGGTGTGTAGTTCTTTAAAACTATATTGGAGTCATTGGTTTGTTTCATGTTTGTTATAAATTTAAGAAGCTCTTTTGTTTTGGTTTTACTATTTTTTTTTAATCTTATTTTACTTCTTACTGTTCTTTTATTTATGCTCTTATCTTAACGTTTTAACTTGGTATTTTCTTACCTTACTTACTTTGTCTATTTATGTTTTATATTCATATATAGTTTATATTTTTATTAATATTATAGTTTTTGTTTTTTTATCCTTTAACCACTTGTTTCTACTTCTTTTACTGCTCTTACCTTCTTATTGCTGTTATCTTTTTCTTTTTTTCAGCTCTTTTAGTTTCTTACATCTTTTTAAATCTTTGCTCCTCTTGGTCTCAGCTCGTGTTGTTGGGTTCTTGTGTTTCCTGGGTTCTTA
The DNA here is from genome assembly GCF_963584025.1 of Labrus mixtus. Lineage (NCBI taxonomy): Eukaryota > Metazoa > Chordata > Actinopteri > Labriformes > Labridae > Labrus > Labrus mixtus. The sequence goes on from NC_083630.1 coordinate 7,168,678, forward strand.
TGATGGTTCTTGTGATGGTCGGGTTATATATGTCTGTTGGGTATCGTGCACTTTGGGTTCTTTTCTTTTGAATTGTATTTAATTATTTTTAGTATTTTGCATGTTATGTTCTTGCTGTTGTTAATGTTCTTCTGTGTTTGGTTTAGTTTGTTCTTGTTTGTCAAAGCACTTTGTAAACCTGTGTTTTTAAAAGGTGCTATATAAATAAAGTTATTATTATTATTATTAAAGCATACTCCAAGATTTAACAACAAGGTTGTTGATATGTTCTGTCCTGTGCTTTGTTGCAGATGTGGGTGATATCCAGTCTCGGCTGTTAGACCACAGACCAGTCATCAATGCAGAAATCCGCTACTTTGTGAGAGAGTTTGAGGTACCTGACAGAAAACTGAGTTCAGTCAGACAACTCACATTTGTTTTTGTTTAAAAATGTAATTGCAGAAGCAGAACATAGTTTGTGTTTGGTGTCCAGGCTCCGACCTAATCACCCCTCGAGTCCTCGCAGTTTTAGAGCCTACAGGTGGATGCTCAGGTAGTGGTGGGGCTGGTACAGGTCAGAGCGGGCAATGAAAGAGCAGAGGAAGAGACTGGAAATCTTGCAGCCTAAATAGACCTCTAATTGAACGGAGGTGTTGTCAGGTGATTGTGGATAATGACACGTCAAGTCATTGCAGCAAGTTGACTGAACTGAACTGGTTTCAGGCGTCGCCTCATTTGTGACTCTGTCCTGAACACTGTAACAACTGCCATGGCCCCACAAACAGCTACACCCCTTAAACTTAGATGTTAAAGGCTGAAGATAATTTTAAACTGTAAAATGACAGTAGTGGGGAGGAAACAGTATGTCCTGGTGTTTGAATGGTCAGACTCAGTACAGAGACACTGGTGACAAATATTACAACTTGTCCATTAAACTTTATTAAAGCAACATGTTGAGAACCACTGACTAAATGAATTGTAGTGGTGAGTGTGTGTGAGAGACAACACTGACGTTTTCCCATATGCTGTTTAGGAAAAACGTGGACACAGGGAGAGCAGACTTCTAGAGAACCTCAATAAAATGGTCACTGAAAATAATGACCAAATGATGCCCACTAATTTAGAGACCATCAACCAGCAGCTGTCTGATATCACCAAGCGATGTAAGTCCCATTCTCCTTAAATTGGCATTTGAGACTTTGTTTTAAATCCTGATAAAGTTTTTGTCACTTTAAGATTTATTTGTGTGAGTTATCACTTTATCTTTATTATACGGAGTTTCATTACATTGTAAAAAATAAGGTGCTAACTGTGATGACAGCTTTGTATTTGTGAACCAAGCTTCATAGTCCTAATGCATATTCAGCAACACTTTATGTCAACTAAAAATAAAAGACATTTGACTGCCACTATGATAAGAAGTCATAGTAGGAAGCGGAATAGAATAGTGTGGTTCAATTGTACCACTGTTTTCATTCATATAATAGTAAGTAGAAAACAAAGAAATCTTTAAAGTTTGAATTCATCTATATTCTTTCAGAGTCCATTTTGAATATGTGTATTAAGAATATTACTTTGCTTTTTTTTCCTGCAGTAGAGGCTGCTAATCACATGGCAGAAAGAGTCCAGCAGAGGGAGCTAGAGGCACAGCAGGTAAAATCCACTCCAGGCAAAAGGATTTGTAGAGCAGGTGGACATAAAGTCATAGCCTTGAAAAAGCACATTAACAGATCATATAAGCAGTTATACTGTTGTGTCTGCTCGTTGTTTATGCTGTAACTGTTATATGAATATGATAATGATATGAAAATACTTTCTTTCCTCTTGTCTCTCAACTCAGTGTGAGACATTTGCTTACACTATATGTTGTGTTATTTGTGGTGTGGCCCCCCAGAGCAACCAGCTGCAGGTGAACATGGAGCATTTGAAAGAAGAGTGGGCAGAGTTTCTGAAGGAGCAGCAGAGATTAAAAGAGGAGGTGGACGAGGAGCACGCTAAGGCTGTGGGACAACTCAGCATTCAGTACAACGAAATGAAGAAGGAGTTAACCAAGTTACCATCTACTTAATCAGTCGTTTGTAATGGTGTGAGTGAAAACACACTGTGTGTGTTTATCATGAACTGTTCAGCACATGCAAAGCAAAGTTACTGGCTTTGATTTATATACCTGCTAGTTAGCATAAAGAGGTTTTGCTGCAGCGCAACAGCCAACATTTTCCAAATCATAAATCTGGAAGTGCGATAAACAATGTGACATTTTCACAGGCCATCAAACTCACAATGTTCTGTCTTTTAGCACATGGAATTTTCACAACACCTAAAAGGTCTGGAATACGTCATTTTTCTTCAACAAGCAAGCATTTGATTGTTGCATGGCTGTGAAGTTTTCAACATTTCAAGAATTTTAATGGATGACTGCCTGAGGGGAGCAGATGATAAATCTGCCCCAAGTTGAAAGAAACCTGGATCTTTTAAATGTTGGAAAAGTCCGTCTGAGCAGGTGTGTTTAAAGCACAGGTCAAGTGTTTGTAGAAACGAGCAGAAACAGAACTGTTTCCAGAGAACATCATCCCTCACCTGCTCACATATGTTTGGAACATTTGACCTGTGACAATAATTCATGTAAGCCAACTGCCTATGAAGTCCCTTTGATAATAAAATACCTTCGCTCGGGCCAAATTTGAATGATCAGCTGCAGCTGTTTCTTGTTTGCTTTGCCACCTTAAATCTGATTTTAATGAGTCACAAGTCCAAAATGTTTCAGGGATTTTTAAATAGAAATTGGCATGTACACCTCTACATGTTTTCACTGGTTGTCATGCTTACATTGCCCCAAATTGCACTGTTTTGTTTTTGCTCCCAATAATGGGGGACAGGTTAGCAGAAAGGTGGGCACACCAGGTTAATCTCAGACAACGTAATAAAACAAATATATTATATATTCCTTCACAGTCCAGCACACTCATTCAGACTACCCGGACAACCTGAACTGTAAAAGAGTAAGCAGATTTTCAATTGGTTTGTGAGCTGGAGGAAAATACAAACGATCTAAGGAAATTAAAAAGAGACAGCAGTTGTCCTTCCCCTGTTGGACAGAAAGACCTGAAGTTGACTCAGTTCTGGTTCTCTTCTCACAGAAGCTTCTGCTTTTTTCATTGACCTCCCAGCTCTCATACAAACCATTCTGTAGTTGCTCTGCTGTGTCCGTGCATAAGCCTGTGTGAGAGAGAGTCTGGGTGATGGCTGGCAAGACATGGTGTTTGGCATGTCATCAGAGGTCACAGAGGGCACAGACATGGCAGCAGATGAGTATGTGTGTGTGTGTGCATGCATGCCTTCCCTCCGCCTCAGTGACTGCAGCTGTCCAGTGTGGAGACAGCCCATCATCGGCTAACAAGGAGCGACAACACGGAAATATGGCCCACCTCTGCCAGCAAGGTACCTTTTCATCTGCTCTTGTTTGTTTTTTTTGTGGTTTTGTTGGAAAGACGTACACGAAAGGTCAACACTGAAGTTGTATGTGTGGGAGCTATTCATGAGAACAGAGAAATAAGCTCACAGTAAGTTATTGCAAGGCCTGATAAGAAGTACAGAGCGTATGTCTGGATTACGAGGTCAGGGATAGAAAAAAAAAAACAAGTCCGATGAATTTCTGATAGCTTAGATTTCCCTGAAAGCAAAGTAAACGTGGTTTTAAAAAAAAAAAAAAAATTATCTAACAGGTCCACTTACACAATACTGATGTGTCTGGTCGCTTCCTGGCCTGCTCTTTGCCTGTTCAAATCCAAAAGCATACCTGTATTATGACCGGGCTGAGGCAGGGTGAGGAAGCCCCAAAGTCAGAGTGACCTTCCAAAGTCTGCAACGGCACTAAAGGACCGGTGCTGGTAATAGTAAAAAAAATTGACAAAAGCAGGATTTAGATTGTCTGTTTGTGATGGAGGCATTTCAACAATAACAGATTGCAACATTCATGGGAATTTGTGTTCTAAGTTTATAGCCAAAGTCAGCATCTGGTCAAGTATTTGTTAAGTGACACATCAATGTAATAGGGCCATATTTAAAGGTGAAGAACACTAAAAGTTCGATCGTATCAATGAGTCTAAAGCTACAGTAACATGTATCGGATTTATCAGCATAGATGTCTGTCTAAACATGCAGAGGAAACGGTCAAGCATCCATGCCACAACATGTGCAGGCTGCTGGCACACGATCCTACAACGACCGTGACATACAATCCTGTGAGGTAACTTTGTGTCAACACCATGTACAACTCGGTCTGAAATGTCTTGTTATCATGCTCCTCAGTCTGCTACCTCACTCCCACCGGACCCTCGCGAGTATGTTTTTTGTCTCTAGTGTGAACTAGAGAGCAGTCTGTTCTTCCTGTTTTTGAAGACGGCGCAGTGCTCTTGGGCCATAGAGCTACCGTTCCCTGTGCCAATAAAAATGGTAACGGAGACGGCAGCACCCAGCTTGAGCCCGATTGGGCAAGAGACGGAGATAAGAGGTTTGTTGGTTAGCAATCTGATCCTCTGTCTGAAAAAGAGCCTTCACTGAAAAGATGAAATATAACACAGAGATTAAAAGTGTTGATGACATTTAAAAAAGACATTTACTAGGAAACAGGATCTGATCTTTGAAAATAATTGTGGCGGGCCTGAAGAGAAGAGTTATCTTTGCTGGAATACAGATCAAATTCAGGCTTGTTTATCCTGGTTTATCAAGCCAACATGTTCGGTTTGGCTGTTCACTTTTATCAGTCAGTTTAATCAACCCACAACACTTACCTGCACAAAACTGTGGCCTGCTGCTTTAACTCCATCTTTAGCTAGCCATCACCAGAATCCTTGTTACCCTCTCTGTTGGCACCTTTGGTTACTGCAATTGTTGATTTCACACCTGCAACTATGGCAGCAATCTCTGAACCTATAAATTGCTTTATAGTCGATATAGATGATTCTAGGAGCGATGGTCACCTTTAAGTGTAGCCAGCAGTTAGCATTGCAATTCTTCAGACCATAACTTCCTGGTTTTCTGTATACATCCAATGTCCACTGTAATGATACCACAGTCTTATTACAAATGAAGTCCGGGACACTTCTGGGACCAAATCTGGTCCAGATTCTGCATTCTGTCTCTGACTGTATACGTCCATGTTTCTATTTTCTGGGGTTTGTCCACACTGCACTCTTTTTGCAAACCCATGATTCTAATCTATTGTATCTTTATTGGGAGATAAGGAACGATGTACACGTTTATGAGTATACAGCAGGTCAAACATAGCTGATGTTATGGCTTGGTCTTAAAATATGTATTCCACCTTGTGTAGCTCTGCATTGTTTGAAATCTAATAAAACAGCAGGCACACCTTGAACTTCCTTAAAGAAAACAAATAAAATACACATAGCCCCATAGGACTGCTTAAGTTTCTATGAAGGTGACAGCATTTGGCAAACAAGACTTCTTTTTTTTGGCCCAGTCACCTTTCATTTTAGTTGACTTGTGAGAAAAAACAGGCCTTAAAGAAAATAATTTCTCTGTTTTGTGTTGGAACAATGGAAGGCGAGGAGAGGAGGAATTCATTCACGCCCGCTTTCCTGACAGCTTATGGGAATTTTCAGCCTCTGCATGCTCACTCTCTTTCTTTTGTGCTACATGATGGGCCCCCGTTACTCAATTACTAAAGGTTTCAAAATGAAAATGCCAATGAACAAAAGCTCTGCGCTTCCAAGTTAATAATCCAGAATAAAACCACCCCAGGGAGTTGGTGATGGGTCCTTGGTGGGCTGAAATGCAGGTGGTTATATGAATTCTTTGGCAATAGCAAAAATTCACCCAGTGGATCACTAAATAAGAAAAGGATTGCATGCTATAAAACAAATTAATACATTTATATTTCTCAGAGGGAACGTTGCGAGGCATGCTGGATAGTCTCAGAACATGGCTGCTTAGAAAATGAGCACTGGGTGGCACATAAAACACTGAATGAAAATTAAATTTCCCACCTTTCACCATAAATGGAAGCACTCGCTATTAGCAATTCATGAAACATTTAGTTACTATTCACTTATAAACATCCGATTAATTGTGTTCACATGCCGTCTTTTTGCAAAAGCAAGCCAAAGGTCTAATTAGCTGAAATGTGCGTGATGTTTTGCATCTGTTCAGTTTCATCAGACAGCCTTGCTAATACAACAGCTCTGTGTTCCTGTCAGGTCCAAGAAATACAGATAACAGTCCAGCAACAACAGTCACCTTCCTCAGTCAGTCACAGGGCGAAACAATAGCCAGAGAGGACGCAGAGAACAGCCTGTCATCAGCCAGCGGCCACCAGCAGCAGCAAGGTTTGTTGTCGTCTGGATTCCTGAGCTGTAGAGGAATGTTTGGCAGCACCTCCAACTACATACCTTCTCATTGGCTTTGATTTGCCCTGTTTAGTGCACATGGCAGGTATTTAACAAATGTTATCACTATGTGACTATAGTGGTTTTAAGTGGTGCCAAACCCTAACACTAAAACCTACAATTCATGGTTAACAAATAGCAGCAAACACAGATTATAGTTTACCAATAAAAACTATATTATAACCATTTTCAGTTGATGGCTAACTTGTCAGCTAGCATAGTTGTATTTTGGTCATCCATCACCTATAAAGCAGTGTTAAAATTAATTTAGAGTAATGTCCGTACATGTAAAAGATTTACATCAAATATAAACTGTTTTGCTTAGTTTTTTTTTATCTCCACCAACTTGGGGAAGTAGCTAGCTTCTAGCTTCTAGATGCTTATCTATCAAACTGATTCAATTCAATTTAAAAAATGTCATTTGTCCCTGGGGGGCAATTCGATTGCTACTTGTTATAAATATAGTCCCATACTGGTTATATTAAGTGGACTTTTAGTTCCTTTGTTAAAGATAGAGTAAGTCCTGAAACAAAAAGAGACTTATAGAAAAGTAGTTCCGCTCAATCATGACTTATGTGGCTCCATACTGTACATGTGTGGTGGTGATTGTGTCTGCAGAGACTCTGTCCTCTGTCTCTGTATTTCGAATGACAGCGCTAAGGTGGGTTTAGTACTGGATTTAATTCAGCAATTGCATGCGATTAAAACCAGCGAATATGATGGACGTGGACATAGTGGTGAATAGGGGAAAATATAATCATAGAGAGGCGAAAAGCCACACAGAAAAAGCTTGTCCCAAAACGAGGGCGAACCTTGGGTAAACTTTCACCCACTGACGCGGAGTTGGCCTGCTTTCAGTGCGACAGGCAGGAGCCAACACAGGTGGTTAGCTTGTGCGGTAGCTTGCAGTGAAGGTAGAAGCAATATGTGCACTATAGGCCTTACCGTACGTACTGCAGTAAGTGTGCACTTCTGGGGGCGAGGAGCCCAGGAGGAGGGAGGGGCCCAGATTGAAATCAAACCAGTGAAAATGCACAAAACAGAAACAGTAAGCTGAAAGAGATGGAAAACAGTAAAATAAAGGAAACTGCAAAGATGAGCAATTATTTTCTGTGGGTTTGTCTCACAAAATATCATCCCTATGAGCCTTTGACATACCTCTCTTTAAGTGGTCCATTGTAAATATAACATTAATACAGCAGCTTTAAATCTCCTTTGTTCTCCAGGTAAAACAAGCTGAAGAGATTTCACTTGAATCAGTTCCCACTGACTTTATTTCCACCTTATTACACTTGAGAGTTCTTCTTTCTTTGAACTATTCTTGGTTTGACATTGTAAAATAAATTTCTAGAATTTAATTCTAAAATGTTATGAGAAAACCAGAGTCTTTTGATGAGTTATTTATGACTTATTATTTGGGAACTAATTTAAGGAAATAAATCGAGGAACAGAAAGGAGAAGTAGTGAGCAATAGAAAAGATGATTTAATGTCAGTGTGAGCTGAATGTGAATAGAAAAGCTTTGCCAACTGAAAATAAAACTCAAAATGTCCAAGTACATTGTCCAATTGTTCAATGTTCAGTTTATGTTTCTAAATGTGGCTTTGTGAAAGATGAATCCATAGCCACAGGGCTTCTCCAAAAGGTTTTTTTTATTTTTTTTATCTCAGTGTCAGTATCATAAAGAAAACTATCAAATAAAAATCCTGTGCTGCTCTAAAAGTTTGAATGTTCAATAAAATCAGACACCATTCTCAGTGAAAAAGGCCCAACAGGTGGTTTCAACATTTGGACATGATGTTCTGAGGCACAATGTCTAACTTATCAGCCCAATGTGATGTCAGTCACCTCTGATGTATCAAGAAAAGGGCGCCATGACGACCTGATCCTTCAAACACATTTTCCAATACAAATGACGACTAACAATTTCAAGTTTCCTTAGTTTGTCTTTGTCGAGGTTGTATAAAAATGTAACAGTACATGCATAATATCTAATTACAAACATAATTGAACTTTTTTTTAAATCTGAATATTTATGGTCATATAATCCAGACAAAGCAAAAAATAAATTTAAAAAAATGGCAGCTTTAACAATGTTTTAAGAATACTCCTATGTAAGCTCAACATAAATAATAGGTATCTTTCAACATCTTAATCTCTGAATAATTTGGGGAGGCTAAAGAGTGAAAAGGTAGATTAGGCAAACTCAGCTTACTATTAGTGAACATTTCACAAAAGGAAACCTTAAACAATACTTCTGTCTCATTGTCAGTTTGGCTGAAGACAGTGGAATTTCTCCCCTGTTGTTCTCAGAGTGAGCTCTTTGCTCTCATGATGAGATCTCCAAGGAGCGTCTAATATCCCACCAACCTCAGCCCCTGGAAGCCAATAAATCAATCAGTTGTGCTTTACAAGCCTGTGTGTATGATACCAATTCAGAAAATAGACAATCCCTGCTGTGGATACCAGCCATCCTGACTGACAGAACAATGAGGGAGAGATGCAATGTGGGACCTAGGTGGTAGATGTGTGACTGCGTACTTTGTGTGATTTTTGGAGTCTCTCTGTGTTTGTAGCAGCTCCAGACATGTGAACCCCCCCCCCTCTGAATGTGAGTCAGCCTCTCATCCTGGCTTTCTCCAGGGAGGCAGGGGCTCTTGGCAAAGGAATGCATGGGAGTGGGCTTCTTCAATAAAGACAACTCTCCTCAGGGTCCCGGGTCGGCCCTGGGCTTTACTTTTCATCGTTTCCCTCCGCTGTCTCCCTCTGAACCCAAGTGGGTTGCTGCTTTTGCTACTGCTGCTGCTCCATTTCAGGCCTAATGGCTTTACCTTGAGGCTGACAGAGAAAGACACAGAGGGAGGGAGGAGTCCAGACCTAAAATTATGACTCACCTACACTGTGCCCATGTTAAAGGGATAGTTCAGGTTTTTGGAAGTGTGTATGAGGTACTTATCAATAGGAAGTGTGCTGCGTACAGGAGATAACATACAGCATGGCCCCTGTTTCGAGAAGACTGCTGGATACTGACACAGCAACAGAAAGAAAAGTATACATTTTATTCAACCCTGAGGGAAATTCTGGTTTTACACTCTGTTATTGAGAGACATGTTTACACACATGCACAAACAGGACCTGTGGACATGCATCAGTGGAGAGATGCTTTGCATGCTTTATCTTCATGCTCAGCGTCAGAGTAGTATTATTTATTTGAACTAATTTTCAGCAAGAAAGCCAATAACCAAATTTCCCAAGGTGTCAAAAGATACATGTGAGCAAAGGCTTCAGTTTTATGGCTACCATCCACTTGTCTCGTTTCAAATCACTTGCACAGTTAAACAGCATTTTCCCTGATAGCCACTTGATGAGCATGGATTTATACTAGCACTCGTTGCTCTTTGCCCAGTTGTGTCGTTTAGATCTAGCAGATGTATGGCTGGAGTACAAGAAAAAAGACAGCCGTTGGGGAAAAAACTGAATGAAGGGAAATGGAAGATGAAAATGTCAAGGTAAAGGGAGGAAGATAAATTAGTATTGCAACTTAAAAAAAATGGAGAGACAGACAAATCCAATGGAAGCAATGACAACAGTATGAACCGAGAGGGGAAATGGAGTGACAAGCACAAGGAAGGAGTAAGACAAAGATTGGACAGGAGGAAAGGACCAGGAGATGGAAGACTGCTCACTGGCTCTCACATCAAAGCAGGCAGTGAGCAGCTCCAGGCAGGTCCTCCCAGCACCTGCTGCTGCCCCACAGCCAAGTCAAACACATTATTCCAACAGACGCACTGCTTAATGGCTTCTGTGGAGAGACCTTCGCCGGACATGGCTGCCTCTGCAGATGCTCAGGGGTGCAGGTTGGCCGACACACACACACACGCAGAGAAACGCATAAAGAGTTCCCAAACCGGGTTCTTACTCACTGCTTACACAGAGTGACACATCCAGGAGAGCACACAGACACAGGCACAACTTTCCATGTGTGAGCCACAAGATCATTTTATTGCTTATGTGCTTGAGAACGGACGTATCCAGACACCTGTCAGACTCATAAACTCTCCTGAAGAACCCACAGACTGATGAAGCACACGTTCAATTAAATACAAATACAACACATTAATACCTAGTTCAAGCATTGTGCCCCTTGCATGTCTGCCTATTCAAACGCAACGCTCTCTGAGAAGGACCAGCTTTGTTTTCAGACCCAGGTCAATATGGAGCAGAGAACAAATCATCCTTAGAAAAACAGTAAACATCTGTTTTGTGACTTGGCCACCTCTCACTGGCAATGTCAGCGTGACCTCAACAAGGTTGGGCCCCTTTTATATTTTCCATGAGAGCAAGTGGGAGTACCAGTAAGTGGGTGACAGCGTCTGTCATTTTTTTTTTTTTTTTAATTTTTCAAGCGTGGAAAAATAAAAACAAACCTTGACGCAATGAAAGCAGGGCCCTCTTAACATGTCTTGCATTTTGTCCAAAAAGAATAAAACCATGTGCGGTTTATATGTAAGGCTTTTGCTCCGTCAAAGTGAAGCCTCATTGATTAGTATCGACATTTATGGCTTTCCTCGTATGAAATACTGTCTGCTCAAATATCATTTTAAAGCCTTGCTATCCTTGTAGCTTCAAGCTTTCGTGGCAGCCACTTGATTTGTAGTTGATGGAATTTCTGTTTTCTATTTCAGAGGCTGGGCCCGGCTTCAAAGTATCACCCATGGAGCTGTTGGTAGCACATTGTCTTGCTCAAGGACACTTAAGCTGGGTGGATGCTCTCCAACGTGTGGGCTTCAAGGAGATCTCTGTTCTTATTTTTAACACTATATTTATTTGTGTAGCATAGCATTTATCATGCTAAAGGGATAGATTAATATTACACTAAACCCTTTTATAAAACAGGATTGTAACAAAGTTAAAACATCTCAAATGTCATCCATATAATTCCATTAACTGGTTGATTAGAACATTAAAGACATTCAAAATGAAACATTCGTTTTTCTAAATACTCTTTTTCATATGATTAGTTGTGCTGAGGCTGTTATGTCCTGAAGTCCACGTCCTCTTATCTCCTCTTCTTTCAAAGTCATGATTTCTACCTTCATCTTCCTCTCCCTGCACCACCTCCAACAGTCTGGCCAGTATATTCTGATGGCTTTACCAGCAGGAAGTGGGGCCTTTAAAATGAAGGCTCTTGACCAAGAAGCATCTGTGAAAGGCAGAGTCCAAGTCAAGGTGGGTCCTGTCATCACCTTTAATGTCTCACCTCACCTCAGGCGACATGTTTAAACACATTATAGTACTGTGCAGCTTCTATTATGTTTGAGGCTGTTTTATTTATGTAGAGAAGTAAAAAAGAAATCAAGTAATATCTTTACTCTCATGACAGGGCTGCTGACGGCTTAACAGAGATCAGTATAGGCACCGTTAGCAGTGCGCAAGCTAAAAAAGTCAACGGCTATTTCTCAATTCAGGGGCTGAATCCTTTGGACGCCGCTTTTAAAACCAATTACATCACTGCAACGTGTTGATGGTTGTCCCATTTCAAAAGCTCAAAAGCATTCAAATGCAGCTGACAAATACATCCTTCTTTCCCCGGCCAACGGTGCATTCTTACCCAACATATCGAGAGATTCATTGCACACCACTTCAAACAAGCGGGCGTAGTTTGAAACAGCAAATGAAACATGTTTAAAAGTAAGAAAATGGTTTCAACTTAATCGATATGCCAATACCAATGGAGGGAAAAACAAAGGGCATTTCAACTTCAAATAATCTTTAAGTTGTGTGTATATTTTTGTAATTCGTTTCCGGTGCAGATGTTGGGGTTGCCAGCTGCGCTTAGAAACAAATTGGTCAGGGCTGAGACAGCTTGTGATGCAAACAGGGAATCCTCCATAGACCAGACTGTCTCATTTCTGCATACAGGCTACAGAGGCTGGGTCCTTCATAGGCTGGGCTAGAAATGTTTGTTTTACTCCTTTAATAGATTAATGGTGTTCACTATGCTTAGTTTTTACACAAAAAACGACACCATGGCTCAGTGGCAGAATCGGTCGTCTCTTAACTGGAAGGTCAGGGGTTTAACCCCCAGCTCCTGCAGCCACATGTCAAAGTGACCTTGGGCAAGACTCTAAACCCCAAATTGCTTCCGCTGCTACATCAGCAGCATGTGAATGTAAATGAATGAAATGCGTTTGTATTGATGCACTTACAGAACAGAAAAAAACAAAGGTAATTTCTGAAGAAACCTTTTTTTGCTCAAACAAATATTTATTGTTGCACCTGTCAGTATCCAACCTGTTTACAGCAAATTTTCTGAAGTTTCCAGCAGCAGGACAAACAGCTGACTCTGTAAGTAAAAAGGCCTTGTGGAAAAAGATGGTAATCCCAATACTGTAGATGCCTCAAGAGACTTAGCATGGCTTTAGTCATCCGCCAGGATCCAGTAGAGAGCTGTACAACATGAAAACAATGGGGATACAGTGGGGTTGTCATGGTAATCCCCAATCATCACCAACCTTTCAGCCTTTCATTTCTTTCATGTAACCACTTTCTTTCCTTTCTTCAGAGTACATTACGTTTAAGGAGTTTCCAACCTCCTTACTTTTTCTGTCTTTCGCATTTTGTTTCCCTCATTCTCTCTCCTTTTCCTCTCGTACACTCCCTTACTTCCTCTTTTAGAAACCCAGATGAAAAGACAAGGTGCCTTGAGATTTCTATCCCTTGACGTTTGTTCCTGAAGTTGCTTCATTCATGTGAGAGAGCCCTTTCCCATCTGTCTTTTCCCAGCACAGGTGCCTGCTGCAGTGGCTCTTCTAAGCTGTCTGCAAATGACATTGGTTCCCCTCCGCTGGTCACATCCTGTGTCCCGGATATGATACTGCCATGAGTCTCTGTGTTCCTAATGGAAACATGTCTGGCTTTGGATTGCATTGTGTTCAGTTGTGGGAAGACGGTGTTGAAAGCATTTCTACAGAAAGACTGAATGTCCTACGAGGTAATTCCCATATGTTTACGTGACAGAATTAGATTTAGACAGAATTAGCTTCTGTTTTCTTAAAGTTTTCCTTGGCAGACACGTGAAGCAGAACTTAATTTGAAAAAGATACTGTTTTGGGAGAGGTGGTCTAAAGCTGTAACGGAGGGGGCGGGGTATTGTTTTTGCAATTTATATGAAATTTATGATGATCAAGTACAAACTACCTCGTAGGTTTTTATGTTCTCTTGTGAAAGTACTGTGAGAGTACATAAATCTGTCAGAGCAACGTTTTTTGAAAAGTCTTTCAGAGTTTGAACTCTTTTTGTGTTGAATTGTTTTAAAGGTGTTTTCCTTCTGGCACTACAGCAGAAACAAGAAGGAAGCGAGGGTGCAGAGGGTGCTTCAACATCCCCTAAAACTGGGCACAACTGTAAACCATCAACTTAATTAATTATAACTTATTATTGATAACACTTAACACTAAAATAAGTCGAGGAAATATGATGTTATACTGACTCCTGCAGCCTCAACTGTATGACTTCCAGTCCCAGCACTATACCATAACAAATGTTAGGGATTACCATTCACTATTTCCACCTTTAAAGCAGTTACATTATATTTTAAGATATACATAACAAAGGTAAGAATTTGACATAAAAAGCATTAACCATCTGAAAGCCATTGTGTGTCATTCTATGTGGAAGCAGAGTTCACAGAATGAATGTGAGGCTAACAAATCTGCTACTTTTGAATCTGTTATATGGGCTGTTAAGAGTTGTATATAAAGAATCCCAAACATTGCCAAGTAACTGTGGTCTACTAAAGGCACTGAGGGAAAACTGTACGATGTTGAAGCCATGTTTTTAAATCTTAAAAATATGTGGCTTTCGAGAAAATATTGGGGTTTGAGCCTAAAAAGCAAAACACTGCTTAGCAAATGATGCAAGTTATCAATTAGTTTAGAAAAGCGCAAAGACTAAGAAAATGATTTAACTTGGCTTTGTCCAGTGATCTAGAAAAAAGAATCTAGCATGCTAGCACATCTATATCTTTCCATCTATAAAATACATGTCGCAATGTCAGCTTTTTCTTTAAACAGATGGTTCCGTGCCTATATGAGACCCTTTAAGAAATCACTGCTCCCAGGCAAGCACAAGTCTTTTTATAGCGCCAAATTGTAGCAAAAGTTACCTGAAGATACTCTAAGAAAAGAGCAGGTCTAAAATGTACTCTTTGTTATTTTATTTAGAGACACCCAAAAACCTACACTTGGCAACAGTGGCATGGAAAAACTTCCTTCAAACAGGCAGAAACATCAACCAGAACCAGAATCATTAGTGAACAGCCATCAAGAAAGAGGGAGACATTTTTGACCAGTCTAAAGCGGTTTGAATCCCACCTGTGGCTCCTTTCCCGCATGTCCTTCCCAACTCTCTCTCCACGATTTCCGGCTCTATCCACTGTCCTGTCTCTCCATTAAAGGCACAAAAAACCCCAAAATAAATCTAAATCTAAAAAGAAAAAGTAGCATGTTTCTAACCTCTCACACTGATCCTCTCTGTTATTCACTCTCTCAGTTTTCACTTTCAACCCACCTGCCGACTCTTGCACTCACAGCCACTAACTTGAGGCAATTGAGAAAATAAACAGAATGTCCTCAGGTCCCCAGGGCCCATTAATCTTTCTTTTTCCTATTACTCCATGCTGGAGCTGGCTTGGCAAGGTGCCTGGCCCTCAACAATGGGTAACCCGTAGACACCCACAACTATGCAGCCCCCACTTCGGCGGGCCAAAAGTAAAATGTGTCAGCAGTAATTTGGTCATATTTACCATAGCTTTTTGACGTGCTGAGATTAAATAGTGATGTGTGGTTATTGGCCTGCCATGGTAACAATAGAGCCCCTTCGGGACAGCTGGGCATGTGTGTAGAAGTTATTCAAAAGTCAAGACAAATAATCTCATATATCATTTTCACCTCAAATTAACCATAAAGAAATTTGTTTTTCACTCAGTGAGCTGTGGTGGGAGTCTAACAATGCTGTGGCTCACGAGTCAAAGTCAAGTCAATGTCATGGCCACAGTTTGATAAAATGGCTCAAATAAACTTTATAATAAACCGATTTCTTTGCTTATCATTTTTGGAAACAGGGGAAACTAAAGAAAACAAAACTGAATGCTCTTATCAGTATGTGTAAAGCTTATAACTTAAAATATTGTGTTAGTTAAATACAAAAAAGCCTAAAAATGGCAGTTTGCCATTGTTCATGGTATTGTACACGACCTTGTATTTATCATCCTCTAATTTGAAACCCTTTTTTTAAGCAAATATCTCAACATGTTTCATAGCTGTCCATTACAATTTCAAAAAATGCAAGCCTGGCAAAAAGTTCACATTGCTTAAAAGCAATGAACAGGAAAATGTGTTGTAATCCATATGTGCATTCTTGCTTTGGAAAGAAAAAAAAACTGTTTAAGTTTGAAGAACTGTCAGGAGTCTCAGGCACTCTTAAAGTCTTTGGAGACTCTGGAGACTGCTGACCCTTTGACCCTAGCTCTGTGCAAGTTAGATCACAGACACAAAGGTAAGACTTTCACATTTTTCAGAGAAGTAATGTTTGAGATTTTACACTGGGTTATAGTTCCCCCTCTTTTCAGCCATGAGGTCAATGTGGCATTATCGTCAATTTTTGTGAAGGAGTCCCTCACAAGTATATTCTTTTTTTTATTGAATGTTTACATTTATTTTTGACAGAATAAACTGTGTGTGTTTTAATGACTCTTAAAGCAAAAACAGGACTATGTCCTTAACTAAATAATGCTGACATCCTGACATTCCCAATACTAGACCTATATAAACATCTCAGCCTGTATCCTATATCTAGTCCAGACACTGACTGTGCATGGTAGGATCATTTTCACCTTCTTTTAGCTTATAGATATTCAAGAAGACCTGGTTTTATTTAAGAGCTGGGGCGGTCTGGAACAGTGTTATATACTGTGTTAGTGTCGCCCCAGTCGCCCCTCTGACAGTTTCCATTCTCTAAACTCTTCCTTTCCTCTTCCCACTCTTCCTGTTGTCTGGATGAAAGGACGGAGATGGATGATTTAAAAGAAATACTGCAGCCAAGGCTGTCTCTTTATGGTTTCATGAAATCATGACTTTATTAAATGTGATGAAAAGAGTAGAAGGAAGGACTTGCCAAAGAGGTGTCAATTCATGCAGCCAGCAGGTGGGAACAGACACACACTGACACACTCACACATGATTTATACCCACTGTCAGCTATTACGCAAAGCTAAAGGCCCCATGATAGGAACTATTTACCAAATGTAATAAACTGGATCATTATGATTCCAAAATGCTCTCACTCTTAAACATATATTTCCATCATTGAGGGGGTAACTGTGACTCATATCTGACCATCGGTGTAGAAAAAAAATTAAGATTTTTTCTCATAGTCCACTTCACAGCTCCTACATTGCACCTTTTGTACATTTTGTCTTTTTTATTTTTTATATTTGACATTTTTAAATTCTATTGTATATATTGTAATAGCTTCTTATACTGTATTATTTAAGTTGTTGCTAGTTCTGCTTCATTTCCTTGTTAATTGTTTAGCACCAATACACCAAGTCAAATTCCTTGTATGTGTAAATGTACTTTTTGATTCTGATTCTGAAAACCAACAATCCATCTGCCATCTGAAGAAGCCTTGATTTGACCCCTGCGCTCTGATTCTCATGTAAGAGTTTAAACAAACTTCACTTTCTGTTCTCTCAATCCTGAGCCTCTTTGTTTAAATCGTTTTATGGGAGTTGAAGCTTTTAGTTTTATACAATAAGATATTTTATTAGCCAATGTTTGTTCTTGAAAAACTACGTTAGGTGAGAGGAACACTTTGACTACCAGCCAAAGTAATGCAGTCAAGCAGACTTACCTGATCAATAATAATCCATTAATATGGCTTTACCTTACTCTAGCAAAGGAAACCCCTCTTAAATTCAACTTCATTTACATCCTTATAGTTTTAATTCTAGGCTGTGACCCGGGATAATGTTTATTGTGATGATTATTGGTCATGGGACCAACTAGACCTGTGTCTGCAACTATGATTATGCTGAGGACTCTACAGGCTAAACGCGTTGTTCCCTCACGAATGAACAGTAAGTAAGTCATTTTCAGTGTGCCACAGATTATTGATTCATTTTTCATGTTATGTTCCTGCAACCGTGCTCACCTGAGAACGTATGGGTTTTTCACAGGGACCATGTTGGTCATTTTTTTTATAATTTTCTTTGCAAGATCCCTTGAAAGATTTAATTGGGTTCTCTTTCGTATACCATCAGGGGGCAGGCGATGGTCGGGGGTTCGATCCCCAGCTACATGTCTGGTATGTCCTTGGGCACTTTACCACTTTACCCCAAGTTGCTCCTGCTGCTTCGTTGGCAGCGTATGAATGTGTATGAATGGGATTAGTTAATACTTATGGAAACTTTGAATGGGTGAACGGATAGGTGTGACCTGCGATGAAAAAGCACTTTGAGTAGTCAGAAGAATTGGAAGTGATATTTCACATTATCACATTATATGTTGCACAACTGTTCACCTTGTAAAGTTAAAAGCTTAGTAATGATATAAAAGGTGATGAGACAGGCACAGCTGTGCCATATTTTAACAATTTGAATGATGTAGCCTTTTAATGTTGATCTAAAATCTCTGGGATGAGGAAGATATGTTGCGTTTAAAACAATGGACCAATTTCTATTTCAGAATGAACAAATAGTTCCTTACTTTACAGTCTCAACTCAAACATTAAATCCACTCAAGTCTTGAAGTATTAAGAACAAAACAATTTGTAGACTCTCCTTATTGTTAGACCCAGGGTTCAGATTGAATTAAAACTTTGCTTTAACAACAGAAAACAATTATTACATTCAAGTGGCATCACAACTGGTTAAAAGTTAAGTATTTTACAAGGACTGTAAACATTATTATTTTACTGAAAAACATAATTTAACTAAATGGTTTAGCCTTATTTCCCATTAAACATAAATAACCCATTTTATTAGTTCAGCTTACATTTGTCTTCTTTTTTTTTTAAAGATTTATTTTTGGGCTTTTTGTGCCTTCATTGGAGAGACAGGACAGTGGACAGAGTTGGAAATCAGGGAGAGAGAGTTGGGAATGACATGCAGGGGGGGAGCCACGGGCTGGATTCAAACCCGGGCCGCCCACATGGAAGACTACAGCCTCCATGCACGGGGCGCACGCACTAACCACTGCACCAGTGCACCACCAGCGCCCCTACATTTGTCATTTTTAATCATTTAAAACTGTTATCAACAACTTTTTGCTCCTTAATATTTATAGTCTGCAATTGTATCTATCTCAAACATGCAGCAACCATTGAGAAAAACACACATGACTATCTTATTTCTCAAGCTGTAGTATTTGTTCATTTCTACCTCCCAGCAAAGCCTCTTTTAATTGGGCTTCCATAATTTAAGAATGGCACTTGTTTGAACCTGTCAGGTTGGATTGAGTTGTAGAAGGATTGTGGGCTCTCACAGATCTAAACAACATCCATCCTGAATGCTCAGTTGCAGTAACAACAGTCCCCATGTGCATGTATCCTATCCACACTCTTTATGTCTCTACAGTGAAGCCTCCAGAGGGGCGTGTACATTCAGAGTCTTTTCACACCAGCAGGGACACTGTTCACCCACTGAGAGACACTCACCATGGCTTCAGCACTGAATTGCACACACTTTTTGATGTGTTTTATTTATTTATCGTTACTGTTTGCCACCGTATTTTGCGACACTGATGAAGAAGAAGATGAGCATGCCAAGCACTCGTACACGGTGGATATGTTCAACGAGGCGGTGCCCACTGCACCCCACTTTGTCATGTTTTATGCCCCATGGTGAGTTAAGTTTTATTTAGAGGACGCTTGTTGTTTTCTCTTTCAACCTGCATATACACAGAAAATATCAAAAGACATATTCATTACATTTTGAGAAGAGTTTACCGGCAAATTAGCAAAGCAGCTAGGTAGCAGTGGAGCTATAAGGCTAGCTAGCCGCTTGCTTTGAGTCAACCTGTGTGATTAGCTCAGATGCTAACTAGCATAGTCAAAGAGTTGTGCCGGCTGCAGTTCAGCAGTTCACGGGGCCTCTGTGCAAGCCCTTTGCTACCTCTAAAAGTTTAATTTGCAACTTTTCGAGTGGACTCTGGATGAATCTTTTACTATTAAATAGCTAACTGCACTTATCATATTCACAGTTTGTGCAGAAACATTGAATCAAAGTTGTAGATTTAGGAGCCGTGCTTACGTGGCACGCACTGATTGAATTGACGTCAGAGGTTCATGGACCACTGGAGTTTCTAAAATAAGCTTTTTGAATTGTTCTAATAGATCATTCAATGAAGTTATCACCAGATGAAAACTGATAGTAACGAAAATATTGAGATATTTTACAGACATTTCGTGTGAAGATAAGATCAGAAGTTTATCTTTTCTTTGTTATATCAGGCACACTGCACTTTAACTTTCTTATTTCTAGCACCAAACCTTTGCCATACACTTCTATTTATGATGATCTTTTGGACTATGTAGCTTCTGAGTTTCATCCACTGCCTGTTTAAAAAACACACATTATTACCAGCTTTATTTCTGTTATAACAGAGACCTGTCCTCATTTGTCCTTTGTGTCCCATCATTTGTATTTATTAGGGGCTACATGTACAAAAGTAAAGGCTCCTCTTATTTATGGATAAAATACAACATAAATGAAAGGTCTAACTTTTAGCAACTAACACAAAACTGAACTGAAAAAGTAAAAGGGAAACATATTCATTTTGCTTTTATCTTTTTGATCATGCAGAGGACTGTGAAGAAACTTAAGTTAGGTAACATTGTTAAGTTTTGAATTTGTCATTTGTTCCATTGTTTTGTCCAGGTGTGGCCATTGCCAGAGGTTACAACCTGCTTGGAATGAACTAGCAGACAAGTACAACGGCATGGATGACCCACCCGTGTATGTGGTTAAAGTTGACTGCGTGCAGGACACAAAGTTTTGCTCTAATAACCACGGGGTTAGGGGCTACCCCACGTAAGTATCTGTCACATCTATTTTTGAGTTTGACGATTAACTTTGACATCTCCAATAAAATCATGCATTTAGTTCTTGTCGTTACTGATCGACAGACAGGTGACACATTGACCTGCATTAAGTCAAATACACTGGCTATATCTTAATGACATCCTCTTCCATCTTGGCTGTTGCTGACTACAATTTATACCTGCAAACACAGCAGTCTCAAGTTAATGAATGACAGAAATAACATGACCATAGTTTACGGTTTCTCGAGCTTGAAGTGATGATTGAATGTGTTTGAAAACAGCCAGTTTATTCTTAGGTCATTGGCTTGGAGTTACCGTTCTTGTGAAGCTTTAGACTTGAATCAGAAGTCACCATTCATCCTTGTCTGAACTTTTGCTTGTGTTGTGCTTAGGCTGAAGTTGTTCAGGCCAGACCAGGAGGCAGTTAAGTACCAGGGTCCCAGAGACCTCCAGTCTCTGGAGACCTGGATGCTCAAGACACTCCAGGAGGAGCCTTCGGTGAGTTGTGTTTGTGTAGTTATAAGATTATAAAGTGGTGCCCCTTACAGCACAAAAAAACCCTTGATGCTCATATTTGTTTTATTCTTGTGTATCTTTCAGGAACCTGAGAGTGAACAGGAGCCTCCTAAAGCCCCAGAGCCCAAACAGGGCATGTATGAGCTGACTGCGCCCACATTTAAGGCCCACATAGCTAAAGGTAAAGATGAAGGAGAACATTTGCTGTATGAAAATACTAGTACCACTTATCATCAACGTTGTCCTGTGTATTAATGCAGCTGCATCCTGCCAACAACAGATACATCGTTTTTGTTCTTTCAGTTTCTAAATGTACTTTCAGCCTTTCTGAATCCCTCATTAGAGAATGGAAACACCTCTCTGCCTCAGCTGACATAACTGACATTTCCAACACAAGAACCTGAGCCACAATCCACAGCGCCTGTCAGCCCGTACCAACTGTACAACTCTCGTCTCCTGTCACTTCACCTTTTCTGGGTTTTCAGAAAACAACAGCAAAAATAAACGTGGGATAATTATCTCTGCTAAAATAGCGGCTGCGCTTAAGTCAAGTATTTTGGTTTTGAAAAAAGTAAATGATTTCTTGTTTGGAGACGAAAACTGAGGATATGACATAGGCTTTCTTTTAAAGGACCCACCTTCATACCTTGGCAACACAGCTGCAGCAAACATTGTGTAATTACATACTACCTCTGTATTAGAGGTGTATATTCTCTTTATGACCTAACATGTCAAGTGTGCAGTGGAATCAACTTTTTACATTGCTCCATAAAATCAGAAACAGCAGCATCACTTTGGTACTGAATCTTGCGCTCGAGATCTCCGTATAGAAATTGGAATACACTCCTTTGCTTTGAGTTCGATCTCCTTCATGCTTATTGATTGTTTTGTTCTTTTTCTTTCCTCTTTCTGTTTAGTAGTAATGCTAGTTATCTGCGCTTTCCTTTTCTAATATTACTTTCTTGCTTTCAGGGGCCCATTTTGTTAAATTCTTTGCCCCATGGTGCGGTCACTGCAAAGCCATGGCCCCAACCTGGGAGCAGCTGGCCACCACCTTTGAGCACTCTGATGATGTCAAGATAGGAAAGGTGGGTTTCATCAGGTTCATGATTTAAATACTTCTTGATAGTTAATGAGATATTATAGGAATAGAAATAATAATAAAACAACTACAGTGTTTCTGTTATTACCATAGTGTGGGCTTTCCTGTTTATTTCCAACACTGTGACACACATTAAAGGCCCAAACTGAATCTTAACTGTACATTACTTTAAAGTACCAGGACGGTCATCCTGTTCCCTGTTTGGAAGGACAGGATGTCGGTCATAGGAGGAGCTAGCTACCTATTTGCCTACTCGGTTATTAAACAAACCTCTAAAGCAAATATGCATGGTAGAGTTTCATTTCCGTTTTTTAACAAGTTGATTTCCCACAATGTAGGTTGACTGTACACAGCACTATGAGGTGTGCTCTGATAATGGCGTACGGGGATATCCCACACTCCTCTTCTTCAACAATGGACAGAAGGTATGGAAGACGTTTTCATACCACTCCACCTTTTTAATGATCTGTATCTGCACTCTGTGTTGACCGTCAGAGTTACCAATTTCCTCAAAAAGTATGACCCAGGCAGCAACCTTTTTGTCATATGTGTGCCTTTTGTAGACTGAACAGTACAAAGGAAAACGAGACCTGGACTCTTTCAAAGACTTTGTGGACAACCAGGTGAAGGCTGCAGCCACTGAGGAGGAGGAACCGAGCGATGAACAAAAACCCAATGAGATCCCCACTGAAGAGCCAGCCAAAGAAGAGGTAATCTCCCTGTTTCGACCTATTGGCCGGTGTAAAAGGGAACAGCTCGTAGCAATATGCTAAAAGAGATCTTAAAGGATGATTGAAGTGATGGCTTTCAGACTGTTATCTGGAGGTGAAAACTTTTCTACAGTTTCTCCATTATGTTGAAGGTTTTCTGCTGCCAGGTAAAAGAAAGGCTTTAAGCTGCAAACTTGTGTAACTGGTCTGTCTGGAACAAGGTTTTAACAATGATGTAATGATACCTTATTAATTACTATTATCCTACCAAACTACAAAAGTGTCACAGCCCTGATGTTTATGACTGCTTCTAGTTAGAATCTGCTTTGCATGAGTAGCAGTGACGGTGTGATCGACAATCCCTTCAGCACCACCACCTTTTTTTCATTAGATCAGAACAAACATTCAGCGGCCATCTTTAATTGCACATCATTATCTCTTAGCTTGGCACCAACTCAAGTATGCGTCTCTCAGCTAGCAATTATTGGTAGCTAGTTTGTCCTGCTGATGTAAACATTTTTGGAGGGGCATGTTGATAATGATGATGAAGTCATCCTTAACAAAATATAAAAATAGTGAAGCATTAGGGGGGGACTTTGGTGCCCTGCTCTGACTACCCAAAATGTTACTTATGTTATAAGACATAATGTAGGCATGATGGGGACCAAAAAGATTTCAATGCATGGAAACTCTCAGCTAACAGGACATTAAATGAAAAGTAAATATTCTTCATGTACCAGCTCCTCTTAAGGATCCTCAGACTTCAGCTCAGTCTAATGTCAGTGTTTCTTTCCTCTCTACAGTCGAGTGTGTTGACCCTGACAGAAAACAACTTTGATGCAGCCGTAGCTAAAGGCTTCACCTTTATCAAGTTCTACGCTCCATGGTAAGCTGGTCATTTTTTTAAACAAGAAGATTTAATATCACGCACGTGAAAAACAGCTGTTTTTTATTCCCACCTTTCTCTTCCTAGTTCAGCTCCAGCACCAATTGTTTTATTACTGTGTATGACTTTACTGCTGCAGCCTGTCCTAACAACACGCGACATGAGCGAGTGTCAGCGACAAAATCATCCTGGTTCTGTTGTTTCCCATCGAAGTGTCCTAACCGCCTTCAAGCCACGCAGCATGAAACAGCATGCGACGCGCCGTTTTAACACTGACGTTGAGCTTTGACTTGAGTCAACAACACCAGAGAAAAACTTTCTTCAGCTCACCGCGAGCTGTTTATTGACGATCCTTTCAGCGTTGTGATTTGAGTCAACAGCTTGTCAGTACAAAGCACCACACATCCGTTTATACACATTCAAAACAAACGCTCTGAATGTCATGTTGTTGGCAACGGGAAACTGAAATTCACAGAGCAGAGAATTCAATATTTAACGGGTGCAGTATCTAATGCTCGCATGCTGTTAGGACACGATGTCAGTTGTTTAATTAATGGAAGAGAAAAGAAGCACATCACGTATTAATAATGATCAACAACTTCACTGAAACAACTTTTGTACACTTCTTTATGAACTTCAGAAGTGTTTTTAAAGAACACTGTATACATGTATACGTGTGCTTTGGTCGAACACTGACGTTACTCTTTCCCTGTAATTTCCCTGTCAGTCTAAATGATGTCACTCCTGTGCTTTCCTGCTGTAAACTGTAGGTGTGGACACTGTAAAAACCTCGCTCCGACATGGGACGACCTCTCTAAGAAGGAGTTTCCCGGCCTCACTGATGTCAAGATCGCCAAAGTGGACTGCACTGTTGAGCGCACGCTCTGCAACAAGTACTCTGTAAGTATCTGGGGGCCATGCCTGTTTGTCTCACACACTCTTCTTCAGGTTTAAGTGTGATGTGCAGAATGTAATAAAACAATGATGGTGGTTTTATCTCAGAGTCATATAAGAATACGACTGTCATATAGATGTTACAGACTGTAATTCTAAAGACGAGTCAACAAAGGGGATAAAGAATGTTTGTACACAGCTTGGATGTGGTGTGGACAATTCTAATAGGAGAAGCCCAGGTCATTATGTAATGATACAAATATTTAATAATGGAGGTGTTCTTTTTGACTTCTTTCTCATTTTGGTTCAAACTAGCCTCCAATTATCAACGATGAAGTAATCAAATGGGCCTCATCTGTTCTCTAACGTATGATTATCTGAAACGTCTACTGTCAATGTATCTCTTTAGAAAGAGAGTCCATCAAAGAAGGCAAGTCACACCCGTGGGTGTTGCAACACCCAGACCTTTAATGAAACTTAATTTAACCCCCCCTACTTTAAACTGAGGGAGTCATTGATGAAGACCTATCAGTCAAGTCAATTTAACAGTTGAAGCACAGTGAAGTTAGGTACATTGAGAAAACAATCCTGTCTCTTATGATTTAAGATTAAGATTTACTTTTATTGATCCCCGCAAGGGGAAATTTCAGTTTTTACACTCTGTAGTCATGCAACACACACATGCACACAAACAGGATCCTATGGACATGCACTAAGGGAGAGATGTCAGAGTGATGGAGCGGCCCACAGTGGGCTGAGTTAGAGCTCAGAGGTAACAAACACATGTAGCGTCCTTCTGAAAGATGGGGAGTCACTAAAATCGATGTTTTTAAGATTGATGTTGTTTTGGGATGTGAAAGAGTCGTAAATGTCTGAGACATCAAACATTTTTACATCTTGATCGTTCTTGTAGCTGTTTTTATTCACTCCCGTAACCCCTTTGTAGTCTTTCAAAATAAAAGCTGGTTTTATATGAAAACTGGAAATTTGGGTCTTAGGTAAGTGTAAATAAAAACGGCAAACTATAAGCATCACAAAGAGCTGTTTTTTGAGTCCATCCTATTTTTAGATCTTAAACTACCTGAGTTATAAATGATAAATGTTCATGAAGTGTTGAATTTTCTTTTGTAACTTTGTCTTTGTATAAATTGTGTCGGCTAACTTGAGTTATTGGACATAAAATTAAACAGTGTGTTGACTTGCTAAATTGTTAGGCTGAGTAGATTCCTTAAAGATGGAGTCAGTAGATATGTTAGTGGCAGCTTGGCCCCTCCTCCCCCAGAAGCGCACACTCACTGCAGGACTTTACGCTTTATTGCTCGTACCTCCACTGCAAGCTACCAGATGCTAGCACATGCACCTGTGTTTGGCATCAGCCTGTCCTGCAGAGAGCCAGCTCTGTGTCCTCCCCTGCATCAAAGTAAGCAACTTGAGAGAAAATCTCCTGAATATTGGTTAGGTTTAGGGGGGCAGGACTCTGAGCCAGAGAGAGCTGAAAAGTTCCCAGAGTTATGCAAGACATTCTCAGAATACTAAGACGAGGCCGGTTTTCATCACTTTATAATGTTTACTATTGAACATTTACTCTTTGCAGGAAAGCATGTGGAATCATTGGTTTTGAGGATTACTTACTGGTTTTGTGTTGTATTCTGTTCTTCAGGTTCGAGGCTACCCAACCTTGATCATCTTCAGGGCCGGGGTGCAGGGTGACGAGCATCATGGAGGACGGGACCTGGAGAGTCTGCACGGCTTTGTGATGAAGCAGGCCAGAGACGAGCTGTAGAAGTGGTCAAAAACACCGCTCGAATCTCCACCACTTTGTTCGCCCACACTGCGCAACTGGCCAGTAGGACCCCACTCTCTCTCTCTCTCCTACAGTAGCCAAACCTCTCTCTATATCTCTCCACTCGGGTTCTCTTCACAAAGGAGCCAGTGACAGACTGCTGCAGTCTGATCTTTCTCTGGTGTTTAAGGACAAAATGGTTCAGTAGAAGGTTTTGGATGGGAATGTATTTCTTATGCAGTTAAGCAACCCAGGCTTCTGGTTGGATCTGTAAATGAAGTGATATGTCTGACAACCACTTTGAAAGCACTGCTAAAACAATCAGATCTGGAATTCCTCACACTTGTGTTTCTTATTAAAAGGGTTGACATTAGAGGACAGTGTCTGCTGTTAACAATGATTTGTTTCTGATGAACTTCTGTAGCCATTTCACTTCTTTTAAACGCTATATTTTTTACATGGGATCTGTTGTTTAATCGTAAGCCATTTGTGTTTCGGTACTGTGATTTTGTGAGCCAAATGTGAGTGTTAAGTTGAGGGTACTTTTTATCCATGTCAGCAACAGTCTGTCTGACTTAACTCTCAGGGAATTGCCCTCCCAGATCATTGTCATCACAGGAGTCTGAAAGTGGACACGACTATTTTCTCTTGAAGAAGAAGATTTTCAGCTTTTTTGAAATAAAAAAAACTAAACATCACAATTGTGTGTCTTATCCATTTTCTGACTCCTGCGTTTCACAATCAACCATCCTTATAATATTCAGGGTCCTAGGCGTGGACTGTGTGCCCCATCTCTCTCTTTCTGGACAACTTAGGAGTTTCTACTTCTTCTCTTTAACTGGTTTAGTTTTATTCAGAAACAAATCTTAGACCCAGCTCATCCAATACAACCACGTGGAAAGTGTTTTGTTTTTTAATCTGGACCTTTAAGATATTCATTTAAATATGAATGTGTGCTACGTTTTACAGGTCAGGTCCCTCTTCACAGGGTTGTAGAACTACAAAGTGGAGAAGAGCTGTTAACGGTGTAACAAAGAAGTGTAAGTTTAGGATCTTGTACAAAAGAAATCGAGCCCATTCACTGCTAATCTTTTTGATGAAGGGTAGGTTTCATCTGAACTTTAAGAGCCTCTCCTCTGTGGTTGGACATTTTTCTATGACTTAGGAGGCTAAAACTAAACAGCTCAGGGTCAGAATGGGTAGATATATCAACTTTCTGTTGGGTTGTTATCATTTGCTTTCCCTTAGCCCATCAAATACTTCTACATGTACTATTCTATGAAAGGTTACAACTCTGCTAGGTGATGTGAGGGTTCAGAGTCTCACTTATCAGTAGAATGAGCAGGAAGAAGTATCACTATTTACCAAATATATCCAAATTTAACATGTCTTTTGTGTTTCCCAACCTACTGTGACCACTAGTGAGGTGAATTATAACAGAAATGTTTTGTAGGCTACGTGTACAAATCTAACAGTCAAAAGCCAAGAAGATGTTCTACACTGCATACTGTTGATGATTTTATTTTCAGTCTTGCTAACATTTGTTCTGTTCAGCTTACGTATCTGTGTCTGACTGTTACCTCATCCACTTGCTAAGCCAGGCCCTTTCAAAGGCAAATGACCTCTGACCCCGGTTATGTCAGAGTGCTTCATCATGTGGGGGCACCATCTATAGTCACACCGAGGAACATAAACAGAGACACAGCACTTTTTGTCAGTAAAAGTTTTTATGGATAGCACATGGTCTAAGGAACTCCAGTGACAGAAGTATTACTTTCCTGTTTTTTCCTTGTTAGACATGGGCTGTGCACTACCCATGCATTTTGTACAAAAAGAAGGAATAATGGCAAATTGTAACATGAGATTTCATAATAAAACATTTTTCAAAAATAAGTTTCATTTTGTTCTTGCATCTGTCTCTGTTAATAAGGTATGTGATTTAACGTTTTTTTTTAATAAAAGGTGCAATAAATAAGCTGAGAATGTACAAGTATTTACAAAACAACAGTCTTAACATGATCACAAATGTAAACAGCAGCTTACCAGAGGTATATTTTGTAATTTATGATTGGTTAGGCACAGAAAGGTATTTTGATTCTTGTTGGTATTACTTATCATTAGAATATAGTCTCTAAAAAACACACTCCATGTCGTTCAAAGCTCACAGTAACATGTTCAATTGGAAAGACGTCGCCACTGGACACAAATCTCAACATCATTTTCTTGAAAAAGCAAAAAGAGCTCATTTCAGAACGCTGGCGCAGAAACTGCTCTTCTGGCTGTTTTTGACTCGCGTAATGTTTTTCCACAATCTCTTGATGGGTTGTCAGGGGTGGAAGCGTTTGTTAACTTTGTGAGTGCAGCAACATGGAAAGGGCCATTAGCGGTATGTCCGGGGGATAAGGCTGTATTCTTCGCTTCTTTGGAGGAAAACATCAGTTCAGCCACAACATGCATCATGTTGAACCATCCTGGTGAATCGCAGCTCAGCATGAGCCTAGCAAATATTGACACGGAGGTGATATTTGGAGCGCTACTAAAATAACCTGTGGTCACTTTGGTTCAGTCCATATTATATTTTAGGAAGGCAAATATGGCTTGAGAAGAAAATACATGAGGAAAAAAGTCATGAAGTATAAATCTCTAGTCTCACATATATCAGTCCTTTTCGATTAGATTGCTTCATTTAACATTTGCACTAAAAAGAATGCTGGGCTTGTGTTTTGCATGTCTCGTAAAAAAACATTTTGGACATTTTCTGTCAGTTTCTGTAGTCTGCTGTTGGCTACAGTTGGCTTCAGTGCTGTGATACCGCTGAGTTAACCTTCCAGGGTCAAGCATGGTAGAGAAGTTGTGTGGAGATGTCTCATCCTCTTCAGAGAACTCATCCACCACATTTATTGCCAGAGAGGAAAAGGGAAAGAAAGCAGCGCTTGGACTGGTCCCACAAGTTCAGCTCTGCACACACTCTCTCAGAGAGGAAGAGGGTGCAGTGCATACACACTTCCACACATTATACACAACCTGAAACACACACACACAGTCACTCACTCGGTTACAGATCTATGAAATGAAGATTCCAATCCAAAGCCACTCATCAACCTGGTGGTTGTTGCCTATGAAAGACATCCATCGGGTGTTATGTTTGCAATGGCCCCTGCAAGTTGTAAGAAGAATAATTTTCATGTTGTTGGATAGAATAGAAGAACAAGTTGGTGAGCTCCCAGGATGGACATTCCTTGCAGGCTGAGGATTGTGTCTAGTGGAGTCAACATCTCCCATGAGTCACTGGTGCAGTTGAAGCCCTTTGCCAACCTAACTTTCAGTCGAGCATTATCAGCCCTTGATGTCCGTGTCAGTGGCAGCCGCAGGCCCGTACCACCATGTTCTTGTATTTCTTAAGAATGACGTTGGAGTTGTCGTCAAAGTAGAGCACTGAGATGGCGTGGAGCTTGGTGGGGGCGCAGCAAGGCTTCGGTACATTCTCAGGGTTCATCAGGTGCACCTGAGAAGAAAAGAAAATACATTGAGTGTCTTTCTGCAACAGAATACACCACCATTCCCGCCAAAACATCAGCATCCACTAGTGCTGTAGTCAAGAGGACAGTAACCGAGACCAAGACATAGTCGAGACTAGATCGCTCCGAGAACGAGATAAGACCAAGACCATAAATATCACTGAAAAATCATCATCTTGTGTGCAGCAGGCATGTCACACCAGAAGGGTTGAGGCTGTAACCGGGGGGATAAATATCAAATGAGGAATGAATTGAAATGATTTGATCTTTTAGAAGGGGGTGTTTTCTTTCTTATCACAGTAATGATGTGGAGAAATAGCCTGTCAGTGGTGGTCTTGACCGGTATTGATTTAAAATCCGGAGTCCGCCCAGTCTGAGACCGAGACCAGACTGAGTAAAAATGCTTTCGATTCCGTGATGAGACCGAGACCTTGTGGTGTCGAGACCTATCTTGAGACGAATAACTGATTTCTAGTACTTCAAAATGACCATCCACATATTGAAAATGTACTATGTATGCTTAAATACAGACACCAGAACACTTTATCAAATACAAGTGAAAGTAGTCTTTTTAAACTAATAGGAGCTACGGGACTTTCTTAAAGGGCCCTGAGGACAAAACCAAGCCCAGCCATATGCAAGTGATTAATACTCAGCAATGAAATTAGATATGAGGAACAAAATTGTAAAATTGTTTAATAAGAAAATTGTAGTCGTCTCTCAAAAGCATTTTGATTACAAAACAGTTCTTTAAACAGAGTTAAACATCTTTTAAATCTATATGCGTGTCTAACATCTGGAAGGGAGGGGTGATAAAATGTATAATTAATGTGAATAGTGTCATGAGTGGATTGGTCTTACCAGTGTCTGTACAATGGCGTGGTTGGTGGCGTTCATGTGGGCATTCAGCGGGAACGAGCACTCTCCATCACAGTAGTTGGCTGCGTAACCTTCAGGAGCAATGATCCAGTCCTTGAAAAATAAACAAAATAAACAGCTGCATATAACTGATAAAAAGTGTTTGAGACCAAGTGAATAAACAGTTCAAACACGTGTTTATCAGAAAGTGTGCGTCTCTGTTTTGGAACAGCTTGAAGGGCATATCTGGTTCCAGCCCACCTGACGACTGTTGGTGAATTCAGTGTTAACCTCGTCTCTGAGGACAAATCCCTGCTCAATACTCCTGCCTGTGAAATCGCTCAGGGAAGCAATACTCCTCTCCTCCTTCCTTCCTTCCGCTCGGTGTGTTGCTGTTTTTTTATCTGACAAATTCAATGCATGTTTTTACCTCTCTCTAACTTGTTTTTGTGTTTTTATCTAGTGCACCTTCCTGTCTGTGTCAATAATCTCTGCCTCTGTCTTTCTCTTCTCACTTGTCTCTCTCTCTCGCTCTCTGTTTCTCTGTCTAGCTCCTTTCCTTTGTGTGTTTGTGTCTCTCTCTTTGTCTACACAAAGACAGAACGAGCTGGCAGTCTCCCTCTAGATGTCAGTGCTGTGTTAACAGCTCTCACAGCTTGTTAGGAAAAGATGAACGTACCTCTGCTATTCTGCTTCCTACTCCGTCTTTGTGTTCTTAAACACACACACACTGTAGCACTTACAAACAAACACACAGTCTGAGACTTGTGTCTACATCTATTAATATACTTTTACTGAATGTGTTTATCTATAAGCCACCATCATTGGCACTTGTGGTTTTCATATCAGCCTGACACTGGGAACAATGTTCAACACAGCTTGTACCTTTTTAAACAGTTCACAGTTTACCAACTACAAGGAGAAGTCACTGATGTATCAGAGAGGACTTTTGATTTAATGTTTGAATATTCTGTCTTCACTAGAGAGGAGATGGTGCATGAAACTGCTTGTGCAAGATATATTTCAAACTATTCCTCTGATCAACAGGTGGCATGAGTCGCCAGCACCTGCTGCAATGAGGAAGCACACACAGGGAAAAGGAAGAGTGAAAACTAATAAACACTCATGTGAAGTATGGTAAGTTTGAAGTGCTCCAAAAATGGCTTTGTAAATGTTTTATAGGCTGAAGTGATTCACACACAGTGCTTTCTGGTGAGAAAGGTAAACAACTTGTTTGATTTGGGGCACCTTCAATATTAGAAGTGAAGATTTTGAGAAGAAGCAGCTAATAAATATTCCTGCTAGAACAAAAGTTTGAAATCTATTGTTGGCAACAGTTTAAAAAAACTGTCCTAAATATTCAGAGTGTTTCAGATTTCAGACGACATAAAGGAAACATCTGTCATCTAACACTCTCTTTGTGCCTGAAGCTTTGCATATACCATATATAAAAAGACACAAAATCCACAGTCATCTGTGTTATGGCTGGATTTGCACAAGATATCAAACATTTAAGGTTCTGTACTAAAATAAATTCCATCGTTGGTGTCTTTCACTTTTGTGTGCATTTAATATCACTACACAGTGTTCATCTTTCAGTACACATGGATAAGGAAACTATCAGTAAATCTCTGTGTGTGTGTTGGGACTTCTCTGGATTCGCAGAAGAAGAAATTGTGCTCTACCTGCCACCCCAGCTCTCTGAAGCTGACATAGAGCTCATGTCGACGGCATGCCGTCTTCTGATCACTGCTGTTGAAATCTGCAATGCAAAAACAGAAAGATGCAGTTAGGTTGTGCACAGGCTGACATGTGTCAAATCATGTTTTATTTTAGATCCATTGGTGTTTCTGATTTGTGACATCAGCTTCCTTGAAATGTACTATACTGTGTCGTGCTGCTCTTCTTACTCTTTCTGTTTGGAGCATTCAAAAAGATTCTTGTGCAAACTTTAAACCATCCCCTTAATTCCAACCTATTGACCAAATATGGTGTCATCCTTACTTCTGCTGGACACGCCCCTCACCTCCCTGTGAGTACTCATTGGTCTAACCAACAAAGCTAACCAGCCCACCTTTACAGATGCCTCATTGGCTGATATATATATAAACTGCATACATATATATGTGGATGTATTTGATTGGTTGTTTTTTTGATTTTTATACCTACCCTATTCAAATGATGTTTGCAATGTGTTTCTTGACGACCCTAAAGAAGGTCACAAGCTGAAACGTGTCAGTCTAATTTGTTAAATTCCTTGTATGTGTAAATGTACTTGGCAATAAAAAACGATTCTGATGAATAAAGTTGATCTTCATACTACAAGTGCTGCAGGAGCTTTTTGACCTCTTCAAACCTTTCACTCTTCATGCACCTTGATAGTCGGTGAAGTTGTGCCAGAAAGAGTCTCACTTCATGATTGATGGTTAAACAAACTCAGCAAAACGTTCCCTGGGTTATTATTTTTTTCTTCAATATATCAATTAAACGTTTTGA
This sequence comes from Labrus mixtus, assembly GCF_963584025.1. Lineage (NCBI taxonomy): Eukaryota > Metazoa > Chordata > Actinopteri > Labriformes > Labridae > Labrus > Labrus mixtus. The sequence continues at coordinate 7,201,929 of NC_083630.1, forward strand.
AAGTGACGTGTTACATTTAAAATCTGAAAGCAGAAGAAAAACACCATACGCCTCGTGTAATGCTCTGGGTGGAAACACATGGAAGGGCGTAGACAGAGCACAGGCACAAACGCTCATTACAGTACAGCGGTCACTTTGCAGTACGTGCTTCATATTCATCTGCCGTCTAACGCATTCGAGCGTATGCCTAATTGAATTCATCAGCATCCAAATATTGCTTGGCATGAGTGCAAATGGTGACACAGTGACGTCTGTGTTTATGGACTCTCCTGCCCTTCAGTTTGAGCTTAATTATCTCTGCTCCACTCCGCAGCAGCAGGGTGGACGGCTGCAGACAGTCCCAGGTAGAGGTTTGGTTTTCACAGGAGAGGAGGTCATTGCTGGCATCGGCCACAAAGCTGAAGTCAAGACGATGACACTGACTTTCCACTGACATTTCAAGGGCTCTCTCTCTCTCTCTCTCTCTTTCTCTCTCTTCCCCTTTTTTATTTCTTCATTGCTTTTATTGTTTGTTATTTTTTTTTTTTTATTCTCTGAGAACTGAAAAGAAACACAAGAAACGTGTTCCCTAAGGAAATAACCCTACCCTCCTTTAGAATCCTGTAGTCTCAAGAAAGTGTCATCCAGTAAGGTCCATAGGTAGTAGCGTGTTGTATCCATATAAGACCTGAGCTTAGGCTCGGCTTACTGGTGGCCCCATGATGCCTTAAGCAAAACTACAAACTTAAACCCGCAAGTGAATTTAATTGTAGGTGTTTGTTAGTCTGCACATTCTCACATTGCAAAGTTAATTATAAAACCGTTAACCAGCTGTTTTGGCAGAGGACCTTCTGGTGGTTGGCTATTTTTGTTGTACTTTTTGTCGCACTTGTCATTAGGGTTACGATACTGGTTTTCGGATTCCATGTTTAGCCAGTTAGAGTTATGGCTTAGAAGACTTAGGCTACAACAACTTCACACACTGTAGAAAAAACAAACACTTTACAGCTTCGAGTCTGGGAGTACTTTTTCAGATTTGCTCTTTGCATTGTCGGCCTGTTTGGTGGAGCCACTTCTCCAGTCAGGCCATGTGAACATGGACGTCTGCCTTTGCGAAGCAATAAACACGGAGCATCTGTCTGTCTTCAAAAATCAGCGACTCATTACTGCAATTACAAAACTGACAAGAAACGGTTGCATTATTAGGTACAGACAAGTGAACACTACAGCTGTAGAATTATTTCCATGCAAATCCCAGTTAAAAAAAAAAAAGAATATATGTTTGTCAGAGAAAGAGAGGGTGAGTCATTCAGTCACAGCCACCACCCAGACACTAACTGAGCAAACTGGCCAAAAGCAGCCTTGATTAGTCTGCTTGAGTTGGAGACACACACTAACAACCATACACTCATACACAGAACACAAACACATTTCAATCATGTCAGCCTCATTGATGTTGGCTCCTTACATTTCTACATCTATCATTCATTACCCACTGGCATAGTGAGACTATAATACATGCTGACACACACACACACACACACACATTACCTCATTTTTATCTGCTTAACAGCTAAATCCACTTATCCATTATAAAAGGAGACTTGTGATTGAAATTCCTTACCGATGGGTTGCATTAAGTTTTCATCATCAAATCACATTTCATGTGCAGACGCACCGATAGCACTGCCAGGTCCTGTGTGTTTTAGATGGACTTGTGTCAAATATAAGAAACAGACAGACAGAGGGAGAGCAAGTTGGACGTGTACCCTGGATTCATCTCAGACTGAAGTACAGAAGGCCAGACGGTAAGAAAAAGTAGAACTAGAGGAGTCAGATCAGGTAAAAAAAGAGCGTTTGGTAATTGAAGCATGGCGCAAACACTACATACTGTTTTCAATACAGATAAAAAATAAGTTGTTGCATTTTTAAAAAGTTTATTGAATTCCCCACCATCTTAGACCCACCAAGTGTCTAAATAAATGTAATTCTAACCCATGTTTCAGTGATGCCACCCAAACCTCCCTCCAGCACTGTCAGTCAAGCTGCACAGGGTCGGTTTAGATGGTGACACGACCAAAAGAAAAGAAAGCAAGAGGCAACCAAAGAGGACCCAGCAGGGAGCACGCAGCAGATTCACTTCCTCAGGCAGGGGGAGCCGACGGTTAATTCCAACAAGAGACCAGCACCAGGACTACTCACACCAGGTTTGGAGTGGAAGATGGAGGTGGACCTAAGCAGGCATCTCAGTTTCCCCAGGCAAATCGCCAGCACCACACTGTGGCCCGAGATGGTCCTGTGGACCTCAGGTAACAAATCAGAACTGCTGGTTGAGTTGACAGTGCCGTGTGAAGAGAGGGTGGAGGCAGAAAAAGGAAGAGGCTGACCTGGTTGCGGAATGCAGAGAAAGCGGAAGGAGCACAAGACCCTTTCCGGTGGAAATTGGGACTAGAGGCTTTCTGGGAGACTCAGTGATGTGTTTGCAAAAAGACCTATAGGCTTACGGGGAGCCAATCTGCATAAGGCAATCAAGGAGGTATGAAAGGAGGCAGAGAAGTCAAGCTTTTGTCTCTGGCTGAGAAGACGTTAGAAGGCTTGGGTACCAAGCAACTCCCTGTTTGCTGCAGGATTCACTGCCCCGCCACCAGGAGATGTTCTGGGTTAAGGGACAAAAACATCTATGAGTAGTGGACACTACAGCTAACTAGTGGACACCAGTGGAGGTGCAGCAGGCCTAGAGCCCATCAGGAAAAAACACCTACCTCTTCAGATCAAGTGTTTCCCAGACAAGACCAACAATAGAGTTTCTTTTTATTTCAGCAGAACAGGAATATGTCTTCTGATTGGACCAGTTAATTTAGCAAGAGACAGGAAAAGATGGTTGAGACTGGTCACAAGAGGCATTGTTGTGTGGGGTTAAATGGTCATCCGTGACCATCAAATACAGTCAGGTGTTTCCCTAGTTTAAGGATCCTTCCTTTCCAATAGGAAGGGCAGGTCGCTGTGTGTCTGCTAATGTGGAAATATGCAGTTAATACGGGTGTGTGCCATTTTTATGGGGGCACGTGTATGCTGTGTATTCAGGAATGCATGTTTGGCTCGACGTACTCCACGATGATACACATACGGGTCAGCCCGCCTCTATAGAACTTTGAGTATTTAGACTGAACAGATTTACTGCTGACAAATGAGAAAAACAGGCTGGTTTAACAGATTGCTTCCACAGAGAAGAGAAACTAAAGTGTTTTTTCCCTTGCATTGTAAAGGCACATTTGCAGCTTGTAGGTTGTTTGTATACAGGAAAAACCCAAGGACGGATGAAAAGTGCTTCTGAAAGAACTAAGCTGATTGGCTAAAACCCTTGGCTGACCTGATGTGAACTCAAGATAATGTTTGTAGAATAAGGAACTGACATGTAACAGTATAACAGCATGATGAAGCTGTTCATGTATAGAGATTTACGAGTGAGGATTGGAGAATGGACAACCGGTACACTTGTAACTTTGAGGCTGTTTTTTTTTTTATAACAGTCAACATTTCTCTCTGAATAACATACTGTACTCAAAGCCTCCAAACACTGACATATACAAACTGGCTGAAAGTGCACACACCGGTACTACACAGCCTCACACAGACCCCCAGCGCATTCATCCAGGTCTGGTTTATGATGCGTGACATTCAGCTATGGGTCAAAACACAGCCATGGGTGGAGGGGGAATCAATCTGCAGTGCTTCCTGCTCACTAGTCAGACCATTAGTAGAGTTTCTTGTTGGGGGGTTAGGGTTGCAGGTATAGTGCCTCAGTCTTATCTTTTTATTAGAGTAATCATACTGGAAAAGAAAAACTACCTTTATCATTATTTTATTTTTCAGGTACTAATCGAATGAAAATTGACAATACATCATCACTATGTCTTCTACTACGCTCTTAAAATCGTTTTTAACTGATTATATTGATATGTGTGAACCTACCTGATGTAGAGTATTTAGCAAAGTTTTACCTTCTTCTCTACTACGTACATACATACTTGTTTCCTTACACCTCTTGCCCTTTAAAGCCATCAGCCTTTACAGTCTGTGGGGCTCTTTAAGAGGAATAAAGCTGATATTTACTGTGGGCTTTCATTGAGTGTAAAGACCCAGATTTGTGGTGCCCATAAACCACATCTCCCCTTCCTGCCTGTAAAAATTTAATGCCACACAGCTACCGCTGAGCTCCGGCTCCCATGAGGCTTCTATTCATTTCTTTTTCCTTTCCTTGACATTGAGTAGAGGTGGGAACGAGAACGTGAGAAAAGGTTCTCTATATTATATACTTTCTTGGTTCATATTTATGTTACTACTCGGACTATACCGTGTATTGTAATGCTGAGCTGTTACACTTCAGTGTATTTGTTTTCCAGTAGATTTTAGTTCCATATTAGAGTAGTAGGTTTGCAAAAAAATGATTTAGGGATATATATTCTTTTTTCATTACCGCTCTCATGTACACAAAAAGCTAAAGTTAGCAGGCTGTTAGCATAGCTACAGGTAACAGAATGATTAGGCCCAGTGGGAAACACCTAGCCCTGTCTCAACAAATGTACAGAAATCTCACTACCAGAACTTCTAAAGCGTACTATCCGAACCATTTTCCATATCATTTAATCTTGGCAAAAAACAAGCTAAAAAAACCAACATGCCGTTGTTGCTTCATTTTCAATGAAAAGTATTGGTATCAGTCCTAATTAATTCTCTAAAAGAAAATCACTCATATATTATATATATATAACTCAATCAATTAGGCATCACCTGGACACCCGGACCACGAGTCCTATGATCACCCTCTTCTTAAACTGCTGTTTGGACCAAATATTTGAACATGAAATGGAAGCAGGATTTCCTTATTGACATTGCAGTGTGAATGAATCCAGTGGCACAGAGTTCCTTACACATATTACAGCAGTGTACCTAACAGTGTTTAACCTGGAAACATTTAGAAAAGTGAAAAGATAAACTTAAGGGACTATGGCTGCAGGAAAAGCCAATGAGTGCTATATTTCACATGCTGCTCCAAAATATGAGAATTAAATGGTGGCAATTCAGATGTTATGGCCGGGGTGTTGGGTGAAAGAAGTGTGTGTGTGTGTGTGTGTGTGTGTGTGTGTGTGTGTGTGTGTGTGTGTGTGTGTGTGTGTGTGTATGTGCGTGTGCGCGTGTGTGTGTGTGTATGTGTGTGCGTGCATTACTGTGTGTGTGACATTAAAAAGTCATTTCCAACCCAGCATGCCACAGTCACTCAAACCACCTCACTGTAATTCTATAGTTTACTTCAGCAATTTCTCAAATCAAGAGCAGGAAAAGATTGCAGCTTTTACAGTAGCAATTATATAAACTCCCATGGAGGTGGTGGTGACAAAAACTGGAGTTACACAAAGTTCAAAGTTCTAAGAGAAAATCTCAGTCCTTAAACGGAAGAAGGAAGGCGAGAGTCTCAATTGCCGTGAAGACATGAAAGAGGAATGTCACTGTTGTCCCTGACGTTTCTTCTCCTCTTCTCCCACCCACCAACCACAACTTCTGAAGTTTATCTTTCTTCCTGTCTTTCATCACAGAGGTTATTAAACCCTGCGAGGGAGCTCCGCCATGTCTAATTACGCCAACAGTAAACAAAAGGAGGTCGGTTGGGGAGGGAGTGAGGAGAACGAGGAGAAGAAGAGAGACAGATGAAAAAACAGCGCAGGCCTGGTGCCGTGTTATTATAATTCTTTAAGCGATACTGTTAGCGTGGTCAGTCTTTTAGCTGTGCAGCTAATGACTGGCTAGGCCCTAATTACAGGCCGCATGTGCTGTGCCGGGACGTGATACTCCTTCCCCGGATGGTTGTTAACTTCCCCCACAGCCTAAGCCCTACCCGACTCCCATTACCTCCCGGCCTTCTACGCCCACAAAACCCCAAATTACCTTTAAAGGTGTTGCATTGTTCTTTTGGCAAGGTACACAGCATTTTCCACTGTGCTCACACCAGACACACCCAGAGGGGGCGGAATCATCACACTGACAAAAATATTCATGCACCAAACTCAAAACTCCAAATTTAAGGGAAATAAGAAAACCAATTTGACCAATTTGTCAAAAAACAAAAAAGGAAAACATTACTTGAGACAGCTTTTGCGAGCAAAATGTTAAAAAACAAAGATGATTAATTACACACATAATCACACCGTCATCTCAAACGAATGCTGCAGAAATGTTTTTTGGCTGAATTTGTCCCCTTTTGTCATCTGGAAGACATTTAATATCACATGTCGTTTTAAATCCAGCTCGCTAAAAATGTGAAAATGAGAAAATAACAAGCCCCGAGGCCTCACAGGGAATAAAAAGGGGAAATAAAGTTTCATAGTTAAGAGGCTGTTTTATGTCTTTAGCAGGCATTTCAGTAATTTATGATGAAGCTAAGCAATACATGCAGTTTAATGAAATCTAAATGCAAATTGGCAAATAAAAAAAGTCACCATTAAGTGTCAGTTAAACACGAAACTGTACCAATCTGACAAAAAGATGAAGTAGGATCAGCACAGTGGTTAACCACACAGGTCAGGAGTTTGCAATATGGGCAGAAAGGGGGAACTATTAATAGAAAACACCCGGAGTATTGTAGCTCATGCTGAATGTTTTCTTTTTTAAAGCTAAGAAGCCTCTATGTGGAAGCTTGTGCACACTACAGCAATTAAAAACAAACACATTGCTGCCTTCCGGCCTTAGATCTCATGTTATTACGGAAAAAAAGTATCAGGGTGAACTATGGGTGAAATGTTCCTTTTAGCCGGAGCTGCGGTGGCCTGAACTGATGTACTGTAGCTCTGTGCCAGACACAAACTAGGGGACAACGTCCACATTTTGTTTCTCCCCATGAGCGCTCCACGAGACGGATGCGGATCCCCATCCATCCTGTCCTCCTCCCTGTCTCTGGAGTGAGTGATGCGGTATTGAAACCATATGCCCTCCTGAATTCCTCATGGATCCTCCCATCCAGCTCAATCCCAGCAGTCCTCTGCTGGCCGCGGACACTCTGCTGTCACGAGGGGGGCCTCCCTGCTTCCTGTGTAGGATCTAAATATTTACACTCCCCGTCGTCCCGAGTGGCGAGGCGGAGAGGTCTTGATGTTTTGGGTTATGTAAAGTCCAATCCTCCAGGACGCATATTTAACAGATTGTCCTTGTTAGAGCAGATCTGTGAACAGATTTACCTCAGAGAAAGTTTTCTCATCTTTTTGATAAAGGCTGGGATAAAAAAAAATTAAAAAAACAGATGACAGCCAACCTACCATGTCCAAGAGACAGTATGAAAGCATCCAGCTGTATTTTAGATAATGAACATCTTCAGATTTAACAAAATATTCTGTCACATATCGAAAGACGGAAGACACTTGTTACAGGAATGCTAACCCATATTGTGAGCACATGGTGTGCACCTCAGCCCTCTGATTCATCTGGGTACCCCAAGTCTCACTGCCTTTTCAAGACATCTTGACTTAAGTCTGAAGACATCTTAGGACATCTCAAGCCAAAGACAGCTGGGTAGAAGCGAGTCCACGTCTAGAGCCAAAACTAAACATGTGGTACACTCTAGCTCTCCTGTAGCATAACAAATGATAAGTCTTTGTTCTCTGTTATGTCAGCCAAAGCTTTCATCTAATGCAATTACTGAGAAAAGACCCTGCAGGAATTTAACTTACAACCTCTTGTGGTAACAGCAGCACACTGTTACCTACTGAGAAAGTGAGGGAGATGCACTGAACAAACAGAAAATAGAGCAAACAAATCTCAGCAAGGTTTTTTTTTTTTTCCAGAGTTGATATGAAGCGAATCCAAAAAATACTTGTGTATACCATGCAGATGGTGGAGCCATTAAGTGAGGCAAAGGGAAAAGCAAGGCAGAGGTAAATCGCTTCCCAGGTAACTCGCCAAGTCGGGCCGTTTGCAGCTGTGTGTCAGTGCACGAAGCTGTGTTCTGGCACAGACTGCCGGGTTTTTCAGGTACACACTCTGTCCATTTTGGGCTTAACATCAGATCCAGTTAGCAGGACCTGGGCTACACTAGTGCCAGTCTAATCCCCGAATTTAGCAAAAAGCATACTTACACAGATCCTCACAGGTCATTTATCATGATTCTGACGTGAGTCCAACAAGCAGGTGTGCTTTGCTAAGGAGGATGTTGGGCCGAATACTTTTGGCTGCAGAAGCTCAGCACATTGACACCCGTATACAAAATCTGAATTCAGCAATATATGTGCTAGTCTTCTGACTACTCCAAGCGCTTTTACACCACAGGTCAAACCTACACATTCACACACTGATGGTAGAGGCTGCTATGTAGGCCATGTAGACCATCAGAAGTAACTAATCCCATTCATACACCACTGATGAAGCAGCAGGAGCAACTTGGGGTTAAGTGTCTTGCTGTGAGCGCACTGGTGCTTTTTACACAACTCAAGTTCCTAACGATAAAAAACAGTTATTTGAATTAAATTTAACCGTACCAAGTGTTTAGTTGCCAAACTTTAATCCTATTTAAATCATATTTCCTTAATTTTAAACATGTGTTGTCTTTCAGTTACGTTAACCATAATTTCAAATATAGTAAATGTGCAACCATTTTTACTGTATAAATGCCAGCAGCTATAAACATAATATTCACGTGGCTACAGTGGCTGCCTAATGGAGACTTTTTTTTATACTGCTGTATTCAGGGCTCTCCTCTCATACATAGCAAAGCTTTGAGCTGTGAAGGATTTAAATGACTTTGATGCTTTTACTGTCAAATTAGCTGAGGATCAGTCCAAAATTAACAGCAGGCTCACTGAGTGCCAGCTGTATGCACCGCACTCGCCATACAATGAAGCCTCACAGGAGAAGCTCAGCTTTCATTACTAAAGTCTGGCCAGAGTTACACAGCAGGTGAAAGGTGGGCGGATTAGGGTTTGATTTAATTTGAAAATGGTACGGAGCTCATAACATCAGGCTTAAACCTGCTCATTACATCATCTGCTGAGTGGGAAGAGAAGCGAGGAGGACTTGATGAGGAGTTACAGAGGATGAGGTCACCTGTCAAGATGAATTCGCTGACTGTGTCATTAATCAGTGAATATTCACTGGACCACTAGTTTGTGTCTCTGACTTTTTTTTTCTTTTAATTTAATTTTTCATCAGTTTATCCTCAAACTATTGAGAGCTCATACTCTATTCAAACCCTCTGATCAGTTCAGGCAGCTCAACCTGTCTGGAAAGGTGCGACAGAAAACCCATTCATAAAAATAACATCTTATAAACAGTATGTCTCTGAAACACCCTCCTATCCCCATTCATGATGCAGCTTTTTAAGGATATACCTCACAACCCTCAATCAATTCAGAACAAAAAGATTGTGAATATTATCCCTTGGCTAGGATTTTCGTCTGTTGCAGACTGATTGGATAGATCTGGATCTATTAATCAAGTGTCCTAAAGAGGAACACTTCAATCAGACTTCAAACACACTGATCTCAACAGGTTACACATCAGTTACAGATGTATTGAGGTAAGGTTGAGGTCACATTTTTGTCTGATTGTGTTCATGGTTGAATTGTCTGATGAGGTCGGTTACAGTTCAGCGTTTGTGTAGCTGACATCAAACCAACCTGCTGGGCCCGGTGTTCTGGATCCGTCATGTGGTTGTGTGGATCGGTTGCGGTTCTGCTGCCGACGTTTTCCGCCCGTGGAGCGGGAGGTGCGGATGTGCACTTCACTGACTTTGAAGAACGCCACCATGAAAGGCTGCTTTTCTAGAGCGCCGTCACGTCCCACAAGCCCCGCCTCCTTTGAGCTGATGCTCTGACCTGTTGCAGAAGACAATTCGTCTGAATTACATTTCTCTAAAGCTAAACATGTAGATGGAATAATCTTGTGGTTAAAAAAATAATGATGTCATCTCTTACCGCTGCTCGTCTCTACGCTGACCTGCAGGCCCAGGTTGTGCACGGGGCTCATCACCCACAGGTTGCTCGTAGCCGTGATGTCGAACTCCAGCCAGCCCTCCTCAGCGGCCCACAGCATGCGAGACTCCAACAGGAACAGATCTGCCTCTCTGAGGGGACAAAATACAAAAGAAACAGCTCAGATTAAATACAACATCATTTACTGTGTTCTGTGTCTTTACTGGGTCTGGGGCGGGCAAATCTAATATTTGCAAGAAATTCTGCTTTAAGGAGATGTAAAAAAAAAAATATCATCTAATGAAAAGGTGATGTGGAGGAATAGAATTTTATGAAGCCAAGCCCTTAAGCTCTGGAAAAGTAAAGCATGATGAATAAGTGAAAAAGGTGAGGTTGTGTTTTTGGACATCTATCAAATTGATCAATAGACATAAAAAAGGTTTAATTAAACAACATAACAACATTTAAGCACACCAAATAAGCATGTTTAGTTAGCTAGTTTGACCAAAGTACACTGGCAAAAACAGGAAAACAATTCAATGAGTGTAGTGTACTTGCATCAGTTGTTATACTCATACTCGTATAGTTATTGGTACTTTGTATTGTATAGTTTAAGTCTATCAATCTACGGTGTTAATAACTGATGTAAAAATAGTTTCAAACACTAAAGAACTGTTCTGCCTCTTTAGGCAACACAGGGGACCACAGGATCTGTTGGTTAGCATCAGGGTAACATTATCATAACAGTATGACAGAAAGATGGATAGCTGCACTTCAGAGTAAATCCTTGGAAACACTAAATAGTCCTGCACTGTAAGTTTGACCATGCTGTCTGCCTCTCTCAGGGACGGGAAAAAGGAAGGAATGAAACCTTTGGTATCAGGCTACAGGTATGGTTATATCATTAACAAACAGTTAGTGTAAACGTAATCAAGTTTCAAAGTTGGATAACTGGAAAAGAAAGAGCTCGGAAATACAACTCATTAATGAAAAGAGAGAAGAGGAGTGTGAAGAAAAGACAGCGTGAGCGGTAAGAGGTCCTGTCCTCCCACCGTCCCATTACACTTGTAATAACACAGCGTCAGGTCTGCTGGACCCTCCTCCAGAGCCGACATCAAAGCCTCACAATCATCCAGGTGTTCAGAGAATGCCCCTGCAGTCATGCATCAGCAGCCCCTCTTTATTGGTCATTAATGAGGGTGTTTCGGACAGCGTCTGAACGAGCCTCCTTGACTTGTTTCCCTCACACACACACATATAGACACACACACACACACACACACACACACACACACACACGCACACATGCACACACCCATACACACCACCTCCACTGCTGAGTTCACACATTTGTCACAGCGTGAGCCAGTGTATCCACGTTTCCGCCTCAGAGTCACAGTCGCTGTTCGGCTGACGAATGACAGCAGGGGGTCCTTTAGAGAGTCGCCCGCAGGGCTACGGCTACTGAGAGCCTACTGTAAAACTTGTTATTGACTGACTGCTTAAATGAACTAGAATAATAAGGTCAAAGGGGACGGTCATGTTTTTTGCTACAATAAATCTCCTTTATAAGACCTGTCAGAGAGTGTTGTTAAAAATGAAACGCAAGGTGGGATAGCTCACAGCTGGCCTGGCTATTTTGTGTGCTTTCATCTTTTAAAACTGCCGAAAAGGCGTATTTGTTAAATTATAAAACCAACATATAAGTCAGAAATGAAAATATATATATTTTTAAAGAAGATGATGACTCTGGATTTAAGTGCTATTCCACCTTGAAAACATTTTAAGAGTCAGAATAAAGGAAATGTAATTCTTAGCCTGAAGTAGAAGTATTGGTGGAATTAAGAACATCCTTCACAGCAGCCTGTCCTGTCTCAATACGCTGTCAGGCCTGTCACATATTTAGCATTGTGATCTCACACATTCCTCGCCTGCTGTTAGCGAAACCGCCCCAATCAAATGAAAAGTACAAAGGGTGTCAGGCTAATTAAGCGCTCTATCATTACAGCTTAGAGTCAAAGCAGGAGTCAGGTTCTTATGAGAAGGAGGGAGGCATGAGAAAGTAAATAGGCTCCCCACTGATTGGGCGATTACAAACGGACAGATTTGCAAAAGGTGGAACATGAGAGGACAACACCTCAAGGTTTAACAGTCTTTTCACACATCAGATGTTGAGCCTCATATGTAACTGTTAGCACTGAGGAGAATAAGAATAAGAAAGTAAAATCCAAGAAGGTATATGCTCGTGATGTATAGTGGTAACAGAATTTGTCACTATGCACCTTGAGTGTACTCCCACAAAGCACCAACACGGCCCTGAGGGGCGCACTGTAATTTTCTTCAAGGTAAAAAAGCTGTCCTACAATAACACAGAAATTGGAGATATATGGGCCCTTTAATCTCCAAATATCTCTAAAAATAAAAGGCTTTACCACTAGGCTGGAGAGCACAAACCACCCATTGTAGGGATGAAGGAATGCAGTAAATAAGTAGCTCATGATACCTTAAGAAACCTCTGACAGACAGAAAAATATACTTTGCCAACATCTATAGCGGAAGGGCTTATATGTTTTCAATCCATGGACCTTAAAGTGGGTCGGCTTTATCTTAGGACTAGTCTGAGAACATCTGGTGTGAGAGACCCCACCTTGAGGTGCTTTGTGAATAATATTTAACACAATAAATATACTGGTGAACTTTACTTTGATGTACGTGTAATGATAAAGAAATATACTTGGCAACATAAGAATATCAGACATTCTATTCATGTATGAGTTTGTTCTCAGAGGGTGGGCTCAGAAATCTTACTGGATGTTTATCTGGCCCTACAGACGAAATGTAAATGTTTGGCATGTATCAGCTGTGCTCATTTGGACGGACGGGGGGGATCTGAAGCGGTGCTATTTCTGTAGGACGTGGTTATGCCTGATTTCATATTCAAACAAGGTGAGGACACAGAGTCTGTGTAACAGGGAGAGTGATAGAGAGATAACAACACACCTGTTCACAATCATAATCTTCACCCTTTTAATACAGAAATACTATAAGCATGCTTGAAGTTTTTGGTAACACCTTCTCTGTAGCTGACTTGCTGATTTTCAGTACAACAACATTGGAACCCCTCTGCACACATACCAGTTCAGTGCTTGTACTCATGCAGTTATACATGGTTGATAACTATTTCACAGATACATGATATAAATTGGCCAGATACTTTGAAAAAGCTGGGGCACTTCTGATATGGAGGAATTATGTTTTAAATTGTGCACAATACCTTATTAGATTTGAATTAGATATACTTCATTAATCCTGAGGGTAAAGTCTGGTTTACAGTGTTATTTTAGAGACATGCTTCTCACACACATAGGCCCCAATCACACACGTGCACAAACAGGACCTGTGGACATGCACTAGTGGAGAGATGTCAGGGTGGGGGCTGCTACACACTGCTACTCAGGGAGCTCACCAGAGCTGTTGGGGGTTTGGTGCCTTGCTCAAGGGCACCTCGACAGTACTCGGGACTACAGTATTTTTGGTCCGCACTGGGACTTGATCCAGCGACTCTCCGGTTCCCAACCCAAGTCCCTACACACTGAGCTACCGCTGCCCTATTGATACTGAAGTGGCATACAAGGGAATCTGAAGTCCTTCCAACTCACGCGTTTAACTCTGTGTTAACAATCTTTTGTATATAAAAAAAAAAAAACTTTCAAGCTTGCATACGAAAAACACGTGACAATAAACACAAGACACAAAAAAAACGTTCACACCCACGCACGGTTGATAAACTGTGTGGCTTCCTCTGATTCCCTCTCCCCATTCACCTGTGACGCCCTTCTATCGCTGCCTGTGCCCAGGTGATGTAACAGCGCAAACAATATTTACATGCAGTGTTGACCTGACTTACCACACACACACACACTCACACACACATCAAATTGGTGAGGACAGATACTTTTGTTTATGCTTTACAAGGGGATGCACGCGTCATGGTTAAAATTTGTGGCAAATCCAAAAATGAGAAGGGAGATCAGTTTTGTTGACTAAAATCAAGAAACCTACCATTTATCTGCTTCTACAGGGATGTAAACCATTTATCCTTCTGCTAAAAGCTCATTAGTTTAAATGTGTATACCTGTCAGGGTGCTCCTTGACCACCTGGTAGACTTTGAGGAGGAAGGTGTCATTGCGGAAGGCGCGGCTCACACACTCCTTGTAGAGGCGAAACTCTGCTGCGGTGATGGCCTCGCCCTCTGGGATCTGTGAGAGGTTGAACTTAAACTCCTTGTGGTGACGTCGATGTGGAGAGAGCTCCCTGTCGTACTCCACTGTGGAACAGAAACACACACACAGCATTTAGACAGTTTGTCAGAAGAAATCATGCTTTCATGAGATTGGTTCTTTAGTTGATGACTGAATAATCATCATGTGGACCTCCACAATGACTTCTCAATCAGTTGGAGATACATCAAAAGATTATATATAAAAACACACATATATATACACATGTAGTAAGTGATGAGCGAATACCCATGTCACAGACACATGCAAAGAGGTCTATCATTGAACCTTTTAAGATCCTCACATGTGATTTGTGCTTTAGCTCTAATAGGTTTTGTGGCTTCCAGTTTCCCTAAATAAATCCCTGTTATCATCAGTCTGAAGCAAAAGCCCATGATTTTTTCAGTGGTAGCATGCTTAAAGACATTCAGTGACCACTTCTGACAGCACCAAATGACAAAAACCAACAAATGTGCTCCCTCCTATGCTTTTATGTGCAATATGGGCCGTAATGATAAAGTGCTCTCCGGGGATTCAGTCCATGTCACAGCTGGAGAGTTGTCTCCCACAGCAATGAGGTCGCAGTCTCAGTTAGTCGACGGACACACGGAGTGAGAGGACAGGAACGAGTAAAGATGGGCATGACCAGCACAATTAGAAGCTCATCTGCAGAAATACCCCCGCGGACATAAACAGCAAGAGCTGTGCTACTTTCTGCAAAATACACAAAAATAGTAGTAAAATTGCACAAGTTTAAAAAACACACACATCAAGTCTCTTACTTCAATCATGCCTTTGTGAACAGTGTGTATCCAGCAGTTTCAGACATATAGTTATGACAGCCTGAAGAATTTAAAAAAAAAGTACAGCAGAGATCATTGAAGCTAATAATATAAATATTTTTTAACACATGTATTTAAATAACTTCATAACCCAAAGCTGAAGAAAGAAGATTTAAGTTTTTTACTTGAGCCAGTGTGTTAAAACGTTCTGGTCATTTTATGATGTTGGGACCCACCTAGAACAGACTAATGACACATTTTGTCCCCATGTCATGAAGAAAATTGTGTTGATGTAAGAACACTGGAGCCAATCAGACTCTCCCAAAAGAAACAGCCCCACCTTGTTACTACATCCAGGAAGGTCAGAGCTCCCCTTATCCCCCAGACATTTCAAATTTACATAGATGCTGAACATAAGTGTCAAACTGAGCCAAGAAGACGGGGAGGGAAGGCGTTTCTTTTTTCTTAATTTTTTTTAGCTTCAATGCATCTCTGAGAAAAATCAGAAGTGAAATGAATTTTCCATAGCAGCAAAAGAAACCACCTATAGAGAATGACATGTTATTCACAGAAGTATTTCTGTGACTTTCATCAGATGTGACATTGATCATTTCACCATCATACTCCAAAGGCTGCCCACACACACAGATGTCGCAGTAACTGTGTGTGATAACAGGTCTGCTCATTGGTTCAAGGGGAGTAGATCGGCTAAACTTGTGTGTCGGTGTGTGGAGGACTTAAACAGAGGTCATGGTACTCTAAATGACTTTACAGCAGCTTGAAACTGTATATTCCCAATTTAAGAATCAACTGGCTTTTTGGCGTGAAAGCTCTTTGATAAACTGCCTGTAGGTGGTGTGAAGGTCAGCAACAGTTTCATGTGTATCAAATATTTTTAACATCTGCTGCAATGCTCTGTCAATGCACAAATATCAGGCACCTGACTGCACAGAAAGGCTAAACGTGTTTGGCAGATTTTACTGGCAAGTGAAGCATCACACTGAACCAATGTAAATCGTGAACTGTGTGGGTTTATAGGAAAGGGTGTTTAAAGTGTATTTGCTTTGATAGAATGTGAGCTTAATGAATATCAACGAGAAAACCACCTGGTCAATTGGTTTTCAATTGTGGACAGGGAATTTAAAGGTGGTTACCCCTTTGTTAATGGTGTCTACAACAGAGCAATTGAAATCAGGCCTAAATTAGAAGAAAAAAAACAATGTATATTTTTGAACATTATTTATAGTGATTCATTTACAACTGAAACTAGAAGCAAAACAGTTTATACCACTGTCATCAATTTTTTTGTCTCAAAGGTATAATTAATTAAATTAATTGTGGGGAAGCTGTGGCTCAGTGGTAGAGTTGGTCGTCTCTTGACGGTAAGGTCAGGGGTGTGATCCCCAGCTCCTACAGCCACATGTCCGATGTGCCCTTGGGCAAGACTCTTAACCCTAAGGTGTTTTAATGTGTATGAATGGGATTAGTTAATACTGATGGACACTTTACAAAGCAGTCTCTGCCATCAGTGAGTGAATGTGTATGTGTGACCTGCAGCGTGAAATCAGTCTGAGTAGTCAGAAGACTAAAAAAAGCGCTTTACAAGTTCAAGTCTATAATAGTCTACTTACAATACAGTAGTGACGCAATTTAGCACAAGTCTCTCAGATAACCCCCCCCCCCAAAACCAACTCCTTCAGCGCACCACCTCCCCTCCTCCCCCCATCCCTTAGTGTTCTGACTGAGTGCAGCCATGTGTACTGAAACGCAGCCCAACGATGATTCGGTTCATTTTCAAGTATTTTAGATTAAACAAAGTCTTTCCTTCGGCCCAAAGTCAGTGGCTGCTCCTGCAATTGTACTTTTTCCGCCATTATGCCTCTACATCAGCACCCCTGAGTGGGCGGGGCTGTCTTTTTCCCCGCCATGGTTGCAGGGTTTATGGTCTAAGTGACACAAACAAACTGAAGGAAGCGGTGTCCCTGAAAACAACAAACCCAGAGGGAGTTTGGGAAAGCCCTTTCTACTTGATCTTTTCAGTTAAGATATATTTGATATCTGCTATAAAAGTGTTAAAAATGGTCAGTGTACAAGCTATGAGTTCCATCTTCAGGTGAAAAGATTGTACATCGTCTTCTGTAGTTCTGAATGAGAATAGATTCATCTGAATGACTGGGATGAGACTACCATCTCTTTTACTATTTAAGTACAGTTGGCCTTTAAAGACAATGTAAAGCCCAATAAAATGGGTTGTCCCAACATCTTCTTGGCCAAACTGAGCAGGTCCTCAGTGTTTACAATCTTTAATAATGTTGATAAAATGGCGGAGGTATAGTAGCTGTGAGAAATGTCCCTGACTTTGGACTTTCACCATAGGCTACTCATAATGCCAGTCTTACATGATGAAGGTTTTAGTCTTGCTCTTTTAGTAAGCAGCTCTGGTGAAGCAGCAAGGCTGATAACAGTCATGTCCCATAATGTAACATTTTGTACTTTGCTATTCATGTAGAACGCCAAAATAATACAGGAGGGGTGAAGCAGATTCAAGGAGAAAAAGTTTTTCATTGTGGTTAAAAATATATCCACTGACTTCATAGGACTTAAATTAAATTGTAAGGATATGTCTTTTACATTTTTTTAAATTCTAAACAACTCACCAGCCCGGGTAAGTTCAAATCAATCATATTTCTTATGAGCTCCAAACATCTTTCAGACAAAGACAAACAAATCCATGAAAAAAGAAGCCAATGACAGCCTCATATTTCACATTATCGAACGCTTAATCACCGTAGTTGTCTGTGTTATTGGCCTGAAAGCCAAAGGGTTAGCAGCTAAGTAGCATTCCAGCTGCTCCTCCACCTTTTTCTCAGCCTGAAATTCAATTGAAATCCTCTGAGGTTTTGCACTAAAATCAAAGGAAAGTGTTCACACGACGTGTACAGGGAACGTAAACTCTGTGCTAATCTACCATGACGTGAGCTGTGAGACTGGAACACACAGAAGGAAAAAGGGATTTGGATGATTCAGTGAAGAATTTGTTAAAAGTGGATCTTAAGATGGGAAACATGGTTCTATTATTGTTTGGGTGCAAACAGTGCTTGACGTAAACTGCAGGAAAACGCTTACTTATCAAATCTTTTGATACTTATCTTTCAGTGTGTTTTTGTGGTGTTACTGTGTTACCCCATCCCTATCACTGGTCACCAGTACTTAAGAAAACACAAAGATGGAAAAGATGAAAAAAAAAAACAAAGTTAATTTATACAATCTAGAGCGTTTTTGATTTTAATTCTCACTCTCAACACAAACAAGAGAACCATGGTTAACACTCAACAATAGGGGGGATTTCTCTCATGATTCACCTAAACACTGTGGGGGATTTCAACTGCTTTGAGAAAGAGGAAGATATTAGATACACAGAGGGATCAAAGGGGAAGATTGAGTTAAGATGGGAAAAAGAAACAAATACTACTACTGAAGTGTTGTACAGGAAGGGAAAAACTGGCAATGCATCAAAAGAAAGTAAAACATTGCTACAAAGAAAAAGTAATTTATGGAAGTGAAAAATGACAAATGGAAATATGGAAGAAATAAAAAATATTTTTAAAAAAATGGGAAATGGGTTGAAGCAAACAGAATGTTTTTGCAACGATAATTTGTTTGCCAGTTAAAACTACAAGTCCATAAAAATAACAATGGAGAAAGAAATAACTGTAGTGGGAATGGATAAGATGACAAGACCAGACGAGGTAAGATGAAGTCAGTTGTCACTGAGAAAAGGATAGAGCAAACAAAGTGACAAAGAGAGGGAGTTAAAGGGAATGAGAGAGTTCAGGATGCACTGAGATTGTGTCGGGGACGGAAAGAGAGTGAGGTGGAATTTTTTGCAGATTCACTTGGCCGCTTTGATAGGAGCAGTTCTCTCGTTTCCACCTGCGCAACATCTGGTGCTGCTGTCCTGTCCCTGCTGCTGTAGGTATTATAGCATCCCATAAACACACACACACACACACACACGCACGCACACACACACACACACACACACACACACACACACACACACACACACACACACACACACACACACACACACACACACACACACACACACACACACACACTACTAAAAGTAACAAACAGTACACATGATATCGTGTCCATTATCCCAAAATGTGTTATTCCCCTATAAAAAATTAAAATCATAATAATGGCAACTTTACATATAAATCTGCATTTTAGCTGGACTGACTATAATATATCTTA
This sequence comes from Labrus mixtus, assembly GCF_963584025.1. NCBI lineage: Eukaryota > Metazoa > Chordata > Actinopteri > Labriformes > Labridae > Labrus > Labrus mixtus. The sequence goes on from NC_083630.1 coordinate 7,221,187, forward strand.
GAATAAACTCCCTCACTCCTCTACAGACCAGCTTCGGACAAACTGAAATTACACGCCACAAGAAGAACTTCAAGTGTGACAGTTTGGCTCTTTTAAATGTGTGCCTCTTTAAGAAGCAACGGAAGGAAAGAGGGGAAAAGGTGTTGAAAGAAAGACAAGTGAGTGAAAGTTTAAGTCCGGAGGCTGTCTGTGCAGAGGAGGCCGGGGGATGAGTGGACAAACAGGCGAAACAGAACTTATTTTTTTGAAGACAAAAATGAATCTAAAAACCACAATGGGAGTGATGACGCAATCACCAAATTGGTAGCCATGACGGAAAAGTACAAGAAAAAGGAGAAAGCAGAGAGAAGGATGAAAATCTATAAGTAGAAAAAACGAAGGAAGACGGACAAACAGGGGGAAAAAAAGGGTTTGGAGAAGGAGAATAGACGTGAAGCAGAAAAAGCAGGATTGTGCAGGAAAGGGCCCTGGGTGGTTGACAGGCCAGCTTGTCTGTGGTCAGTGGTCAGCGCCAGTGCTCACACTCCTTAACCCGTCCAGCAAATCCCGCGCAGAGACGGCTAGCGAACAGCAGCTTGCATCAAATCCCTTCTGCTTTCTCTCACACGTCCCATAACCACAGAGCAAAACAACCAACAACCACCGTCTCTCGCCAAAATACTTTTTTTTGCCCTTCAACACTCAGATGGTAAAATTAACTAAAGAGACTGTTATGGATGGTTTTGTGAAAGGTAATTATGCTGTCAGATATCTATTCATTTAAAAAAAAAGGGATTAATGGAAGCCTTTAGCCTCGAAGATAGATGAGTAATTAACTTTTCCTTTTTGAGGCCAGTTCAATGAAATGCCAAACAAGTAATATTTCAGAATTAAATCCCAAACCAAAACCACATCTTTTGAATGTATCCAAATGATACATTATTTCACCAGTGTTCTGCTGCAGTGTTTTCTCTATTCAGCGCTGTCTTGTAAATTACAACTAACAGGGAACTGTGATCCAGATTATAGTCTTAAGGAAGTTCTTATTATCTCTGTTATTGAGACTTTACCAAACCTCCAATTGGATGACAGAGATCTGGTTCATACAGCAGTTTTTCTCTATCCTACTACAGCTTTAGTTATGTTAAACACACAAATGCAAATCCTTCTTTCACCGCAGACAAGCAGCATGCTGAGCCAGTTCCAAGACAGGACATTCAGGCAAGACTATTAAACTACTATTTCTGTACAGCAGACACTGTATCCTTGAGTGACTTTTACAAGATAGTGGTACGTTTCATTTTTTCTTCATTTCCCAACATTTTCTGTTAGGCCGTATCCTACTGATGTTTTGACAAATGTGAGTAGAGTTTTTTGTTGAGAGGTCTAAAGTTCTGCCCAGCCAGCGGCAAGGACAGAAGACAGCTATTTACAAGGCTTGGGTCATTGTCAATAGAGCAAACATTTTAAGACTCCTTTGTTGCCTATTACCCTGTGATGAGGATTTGTGTTTCCCCTCTAGTTTAGCTTTGTTTTCCCTCCAGTTTATACCAGGATGTAATTGTGACATAGGCCTTAAAAGGGTCTCTATATGGGATGATGATGACTGGGATTATTTAATACTGATGGACACTTTACATAGCAGCCTCTGCCATCAGTATATGATGTGAATGGTTGAAAGGGACATGATGTGTAAAAAGCGCTTTGAGTAGTCAGAAGACTAGAAAAACCAATGTACAAGCTCAAGTTCAAATACCATTGTACCATTTTCTGGCATTAGACAAAACTCAGAATGTGCAGAATCATAAAAAAAGTTCTAGGATTATCTCATCAATATTTGCTCCATCCATAATGCAGCACACAACCATGGAGTTAACAGAGGGCGTTTACATAGTTTTTGGGAAAAGTATAGTTTAAGAATAAATTAAAATCATCTTCATGCTCATGCTTATGGTCTTCTTAGGCAATGTTTGCATTCACCCTTCACTCGGTCTCCCTAAAAGAAATAGGATGATTGCAGTTGGAACCAGTCACCTTCCTGTACTAACAGCATGGGAACAAGCAGCCAGCGTAGCTGCAAAACAAGCAGAGCTTTCCTCTTCAGTACAGCAAAGATTCCACAATCTGTAATAACCAAGCTTTGTGGGAGATAATGCTTGGAGTATGCCAAGACTGGATCCCGGAGACCCTCGTAAAAATCTTTGCTTTCTAATTAAATCTGTAATTTACTATTTCCTCTGACCCCATAATGTAGCACTGACACAGAGTCTCTGAGAGGGAGACACGAATGAAAGTGATTGAGGGAAAGGAAGGAATTAAAATGAAGACATTTCCACCCTTTAATTATTATTTTTTTCCACACCAAGAACCTGTCAACATTGTTAAAGACTTTGCGGATGGCTAAACCAATAAAGAATGTTCTGGATGTCCAAGGCATGAGAAGAATCCATCTGTGTTTATGTAATTACAGCCCATAATCTGTCTGGTTTTGCTCTCAGACTTAATGGTTTTTGAGGATAGGTCAGAAATGTCCATGTTTTCCATTTATTGATAATTCCATCAAAGTGCCATCTAAATAAGGGGGGGGGGGGGGGGGGGGGGGGGGGGTTTGGTTGTCAGACTGACTTTCACAGGAGAGCTGCAGGTAAATATTACCAGTATTACATATAACAAGTAAACACTTTCTTAAGAGGCTCGAGCTAGAACTGATGCATCAAAGTCTTTAAAGTGTGGCATTGGTGCTGAGTGAAAAGATAACAACCCCCAAAGGAAACTGAAACCAGACGAAAACAAGAAATGTACACACACACACACACACACATGCATGCACACAGGCACAAACACACAGCAGTAGTGTGAGCTGCACAAGGTGTTGTCACTATACTTGGCTGCCACCAGGGCTTGTTTCCGCCTTCTGCAGTGTTTTGGCTCTTTGTAGTCAGGCAGCTGGTGGGATAGCTCCTGTGGTCAAGGTACGGACAGAGGGGCTCAGGGTCCGCTGGGAGTCATCATTAACTTTGAGCAAGGGTGTGTGTGTGTGTGTGTGTGTGTGTGTGTGTGTGTGTGTGTGTGTGTGTGTGTGTGTGTGTGTGTGTGTGTGTGTCTTTGGAAAATCATCCTGTTCTCTGATCTTCTCCCCTGACCCAGCTTCAAAGCCGACACACTGAGCGCCACAGGACCAGCCAAGGGCCAGTGGCAAGAGCGAGGAAGGTTTATGTTCTATGCATGTAAGCACAAACGCACATGCACACACATTCACACGCATGCACACACACACACACACACACACACACCTCTAGAGATTTAGAAAAGGGCTAACAACAGGCAGGCAGGGTAATTACACACCTTTGGGCACTGGCATATGCAAGGGTACATATGTAGAAGTCAGAGCTGAGGATTAAAAACAGGGTCCACACAGGGGCCTCAGACTTCCATTCTCCCACACACTTTGTGATGCACACATTCAACGTGCGAGAGGTCAGTGTGAACATTTTGAGCCAGACAAGAGCATCAGTGCATATCGAGAATATGAGGCAATGAGACCAGCCCTACTGCTGACTGTCAACCTTCATTAGCAAACACACAACAGCAGCTAACAGCTCTACTTTATAACAGTGTACATCAGAAGTCTGCAGTGATTTAAGCACATTACTAATCACTGGAAATGGCCAAGAAATGTGATTCATGCTAAACAGGTGGGGGACTTGTAAAGTTGGTAGTATTTCATGTTTTATGTTTCGGTAACAATTCTTGACAATAATGAATGTATAATGAACATATGAATGTTTTTTCCTTTTGATATAAAAAAACAACAACATTAAGTGCACAATGGACCAAGGGAAACTAAAACTAGTCAAGGCAGGGATAGCACTAAAATATTGATTCATTATAATTTGCACTGTAAACAGTCCAAGCAGATATATGAGTGAAAGTAGCACAAACTAACACGGCTCTTCCTGAAAGCGTGACAGTTAAGCTGCATTTATCCTCTTTCAATGACCTGAATATTGAGCCTGCTCTTCTTCCATTACCTCCCACAGGTTACACTCATCATGACCTCACTGGACAGACATCCCAAGGAACAAAAGCCCCATTTGAACCATATAATCACATTTTTCTACAGCCATCATCCTCCATAAAATCCTTGAAAAACCATTTGGGTTTTCCTTAAGACACATCCAAAACCATGACATAAAATGTTATGCGTACTGTTCCAGTACACACACAACCTCACACACATGCACAGAGGAACCGTATCAGACTTTTGTTCCCACCACCCCAAGCTCTATCACCACTATGCTGCATTCCAAACAAGATGATAAAAATGAAGTCTGGACACACATCTATCTTTTGCCGTTTTGAGATTTCAACTTGTGGGTAATATGTGTGCTTTAGTGTGCTTTAGTGTGTCCAACCCCACAGTAGGTGGATAATTTGCTGTAATTGGTCCTCTGCTGGGGCTTTGCTAACAGATAGATATCTGAGGTATGGCTGTTGCACTGTGTAGTATCAGTCTTTTTCATCAATGGACTGACAGCTGAGTGGTAGCAGTCATCAGCTCTCTGTTGAGTCTCCAGTTGGCCTCCAGGTAGATGGATGTGTCATACCTGTGTGTCAATGAGAGATTTTATTCCACCTCATCAGGAACTATTACTAAGGATTAAGATGTGGACTTTCTAACTCAGAATGCCATTGAAACCATGAGGATCATTGTTTGTGTGTTTTCTGCTTTGTGTGTTATGCCTCATTTCCACCACAATATTCTGTATCATAAGGTTAAAAAACGTTAATGGTAAAGAGATTTGGTAGAGTATCATAACAAACGGTATGCGAAGGTATTTAAACATAAAACACAGTAACATAAAATAATGTTAAGTTTAGGACACGGCAGGAGGGAAAGTGTCATTTAGCCTAGTGTGACAGAGTTAAACATATATGAGCTTGGTTAGCATAGCCTGGAATAATAAAGGCCAGAACAGTTACATGCATCATCAATTATTTATTTTTTTACAGTTGTAAGAAGTTTCACTTCAGTTTTTAGTCCGTCTTTACAGTTTCAAAAACAAGTATAGGTGACTAAACTTTTGTTCTGGTCCGATTTAAATACGAGGCAGTATTTGCAAGATGAAGCAGCAATTTGTTCAGCAATGTTTTCATCTTATTACAAAAAAACACCATGTACCACAATGTGTATTGACATTAAAGGTTTTTACAAGTATCGCTTACTGATCATCAAGGAGGCACATGTTTTGCAAAATATTTTTCATTGCAGATTAAAGACAAGTTGTCATGTCTTGTAGGTCTCTTGAACACTACAGGTTGATGTTGTGGCAATTGCAGCTTGCTTTTTTGCAAATTAGATGAGACTGGCTTTTGGAGATAAGGATGATGGACTTCACAGGCTTTAGAAGACAAATGAGTTTGTAAGGGAGGAGCCTTGTGAGTGCATGTACAAATTTGACCTTTACACCATTCTCTGTAATCAATCTTTACACAGCATCTTTGTCTGTTTGAACACTTACAGTTCTAAATGGCCACAGAAAAAAATACTCATTTACATTAATGGCCAGTTGTGATTTCCCAAAAAGCCCCTGTAAAAACAAGTGTTCTTTCACTGGACATCAATTCCAGCCAATGAGCTGTCAACAAAAGATGATGTAACATCTTTTTCACATTTTTAAGGAAATTCCATGAAATCAGGAAATAAATTAGCAGGAAAATAAACAACACTGAAGATTCCTTTTCCACTTTATGGGAAGTTAATAAAAATGTAATTCTACAGAACAGCAGCTGTCACAACAGCCTCTGGCCAGAATAATGGTGGCCTACACTTCAACCTAAATCAGCGATCTTTACACACAACTTGGTCGGGTGGACAAAGGAGCCAGATGGCTTCTCAAATCCTCAGTTGAAGAAAGCACTATAAGTTGGCCCACACCCGGCTTCAGTAAAAAGTGACTAAACTTATGTGAAAGAGACGTAAATGTAAATGTAAGTCATTTCTACTTTCAATGTGTCAGCAAAAGGCCATTATAAGGACTGAGAATGAGAAACCTTTTGCTTTGATCAGAACATAAGAGGTGCTCTTAAATTAAAAAAATTAGACAATTGAATGGACTCATGCTGCTCATAGGGATCTTTGAATAAAGTCCAAGATTTCTACAGGAGTTTGGTGCATGAGACCCCTTTGTTCCTTCTCCAACATCTTGTTGCATTTGGAGGCTGAGTTGGCAGAAATACTGCAAGCTGTTTGATTTATAAACGAACAAGAAAATAAACGCAACCAAATACTGCAGTCATAAACAAAACGAGCGATACCAAACACTTCACTGTGTAATGTATGTGACTAACAAAAACAACCATAACCACAATCATTAATCGTGAAATACACGACCCACTTAAAAATCTCATGTTGGAGTCAGATTTTTCAAGATTTTCTGTCCCTTTGTTGCCATTGGCTACAGGCAAAAACATTTGGGGGGCCAGCGGAGGAGGGTTCGTCTGGATCTATAATTCCCTGTAATAAAAATAGAAGCTGCTGCAAATCTATCAGTGATTTTTGACAATAAAGTGTTTTTCAACTGTTATTTGGTCACAAAACGAGATCCCCAAATGGAGGATAACAGGTGGACCCATTTAAAAGATGTTTCTGTGCCATTAAACTCAGTATTTATTGGGGAAATCAATGACCATGGCATAAGGGGTCTATCTGAAAAAAAAGAACCCTCTGATCTTGTTCCCTCTTCCTGATATTCTCTGTCCTTGATGTTAAGCTACATTTCCTCCAAGATTTATGTGACAGACGATGACGACTTAATACTTTCCTTTAGGTTAGAAGACAGACTACCAAACATGGCTCCTTTCTCTTTTTCAGAGTATATGAATATGAATATTCCATAAACAGAGATGTAGTCTGAGGGTTTTCTGACGATACTAGGTAGGCTGCTTTTTTTTAAAGCTGCCTTATGGATGACTTTTTTTTGCCTGGTGGCATGTATTTCTGAATGTTTTATGTGTCCATGTGCCTCTATCATGGTGCAGCATACAGGCAGTAAAGAGGCCTGCTATAGCGATCTGTGGCTGTCTGCTTTTGGGTAACAGGTGTGTACGTGTGCGTGTGTGTGTGTGTGTGTGTGCTTGTATGCATGTGTGTCTGAGCTAGGACGGTCTGGTCCCAGATTTAGAGGAGGAAGCCGGTGTCAGGGCCAGAAGATGGATCTCTCCTGAGGGATCAGATAAATAAGGAAAAAATATCTTTGAAAAAGGGAAACACAGCTGTTTCCAAAGGAGAAGTCAAAATATTGGTGGCTTTACATTCCAAAGACACAAGGTAGAGGGCCGGCATACTCTGCGATAATGTTGCCTTCTATATTTCCCCACCTCTAACCCCCCCCCCCCCCCCCCCCCCCCCCCCCTTCCTTCTCTGCCTTTCTGCATGTCTATACTTCCCTCTCTTCCACATCTCACTATCCTCATCTCTCAGTCTGCCTTTCTTTCACGTCCACTCTCTGTCATAAAGACAGTCAAGCCTCAGTGTGATTCCCTTTGGAAAGTCTGTGGTGACCACAATACATTTCAGCGGCTTAGAGGCCGAGCATATGATCCACTGATAAATCAGTCTGGGCCAGCTTCAATCTCCCCCCTGGGCTGCCTTACATGTAAGACCTACTGCTTGTTTTACATACAGGCACAGCTCCAAAAACAGCGACGGTAACCAGATACCTGGATATTCGAAAAGCAGGTGGGCCTTGAGGAAAATCAGGAGAAAAACAAACAATGTTCCTAATAATACATCTGTCCACAATGTCAACACAATATTGGTGAGATGAAAGTATGGAGAACTTTGGCTTTATTCATGTTATTTGAGTTCTTCGCCGAAAGCAAGAAATGCACAGCGAAGCTACCTTTCAAAATGACTTGTTATTTCAGTATTGGGGGGGGGAGCCCAGTGGGTACTGTTCTTGAAGAGCGTTTCCTTTTTCGTAAAGCTCAATGCTCTAGGGTAAACAAAGGATAGTAAAAGCTGTTCTAAAGACATAAAAACTATACAAAATAAACAGATGAGAAAAGTTGCAATGATTCATTCATTGAAGGTGGAACTTGGTACGTCCACTTTGTTTAATATAATCATCTGTTAAATAAAACAAACCATGTAGACCAGTGAATGATTGTGAATGGAAAATAGACTGAACTTGCATGAAGCTTTTTTAGTTATTGAATAACCCGGTGCAAAATACAGTCCCCCCCCTTTCATTATCTTTATAGTTACTAATGTTAATATTTGACTGATTCGTCTATTATCATACTTATCTGTTACTGCTAATACTACACATGCTTTTACAATTAGGACTCGCATTGTAGCTATAGGCCTCCCTCTATTTTATTCATCTCTCTTCTGCATCTTCCTCCGAGTCTGGTTCTGCTAAAACTTTCTGCCCGTTTAAAGAAAGTTTTTCCTTGCCACTGTCTTTGCAAATAATATAACAAAGAGTATAGTCTATGTCTGCCCTTTTTGTTATGAACTGGGGCTATTAAATAAAAGATTGATTGATTGATTGATTGATTAATTGATAGATACATATTTAGATCAACATATAGCTATAAATGTAAGGCTTTCACTGGTACAGTTATTGCACTTGACTTTGTACCACTGTCAGATTTGTTATTCATGAGACTCAGAGGTGTGGAAAGTGTCTGTGCAGGAGGAAGGACTGGGCAGAGTTTCCCCTGCACATCCTTAGTGATAAGATCCTTTTATCCAGACAGCTTCACAGATAAATGTTTCATATGTGTGACCTCATTGGGAATTAAACTTCTAACCAGTAGTGGTGTTACTGTCATACCCACTGACATTAAAACATCCTTCCTTCCTCTCACCTGCTTCTCCTCCCTTTCTCTTCTGTATTTGGAGTTTCAATGTTTTAACATTCCCCCCCTCCTTGTCCTGTTTTTCCTCGCAGTGTTTCCCTTCAGTTAATGAATGCCTGTGGTTGGAGGTTGCAACAATATGTAGTAAATGGAAATCAAATCGATTGGAAATAGTTCCTTACAACCCTATATGTTACACTTTATAAAAATAAAGTGTTTTCTATTTGAAGGGAAACGAATAGCAACAAAAAAAAACAATTTACAGAGTCAAAATAATTAGAGCAAAGTTATTCAAAACAATTGATAAAAATGTACATTAGTGAGAAAACCATAAAGTATTTTTACAAAACACTTTACGGTTTACTTTATGGCTGATACAAACACATACATCTTTCTCTACAGTCCTTTTCTCATCTCTGTCTTCCTCCCTCCATCCCTCCCGTCTCCGACTGTTTTCCTGTCAGCATCATGTTTGGAAAGTCACCCTGTGGGTCAGCCTAGGGCTCGTAAATTTGTCAGCGGCAGCGCGGTTGAAAGGGAGGCTACTTGCTCAGGAGGGTCAGGAGAATCTGCGCTCACATGGGGCCTTTTTCTCACTGTGGACCCTCGGTTGTTGTTTCAGGCACGTCCTCTTTAGAGAGACGACCAGCCTGGGAACATTGGAGGCGGCTGAAGGTTGAAGCGTTCTATGTGACGCCAGTATTTGATGAAGCCTTCTTGTGAAATGAAAGGAGAGTAATTGTTGTCAAACAAATATGTTCAAATACACTTAAATTATCCGTGCAAACATCTACAAGTCAAGTCCAATATGTTAGTATTTGCATACTTATAAGGACTTTGTGTGAGTGAGTAACTACATTCATGCCCTAACCCTTACCCCTGACCTTTAAGGAACTTCACCCTAACAAACTTATAACTGTCAAACACAGAGCTATTGTTAACTGCCTCAAGTCTCTGATGTTCAACGTGTTTTGTAGTGTGTGTACTGTATTTCTGTGTTTGGCTGTAATAAATGGTGGAAACACTTTATTTCCCGGAGCAACTGATTTGCCAATCTAGTTACCCAATGGTTACTGTCTGAGAACAATCTAGCTTCTAGGGGGGATGGCCACAGTTTTGGGGTATCTGATAAAGCAAAGGGTGGTTTAGATAAGCAAGAGAGGAGCCCAAGGCCAAGACTCCCTTATAGGTACACTGGCAATTGTTTACAAGACAACTCGCAACTTTAGACATGAATGAAGTAGAGAAACGACGGAAGGCACAGATCTTCAAGGAAGAGTAACAAAAAAATGAATTGATGAGTTCAGGATTCAAACATTAACCTTAAGTCAATGCTCCTATGCTAACATCAAAGGATAAACAGACCATGCCATGCTAGCAACACTGAAATAGAAAACAGCGGCACTTTGAACTCATTGTAGCATAATGCTACTGTATGCTATGTAAGTCATTTGCGGTTAGCAGGTGTTAAGCATACTATGTTAATCACCATTAAGCATGCTCACATGCTATTTGCATTATTTTTTAGATGACGTGAATGTATTTAATTTAGCAGGTATTTGGTCATAAACCAAATATTAAACAAATCTAAATGTTAACCTGATACTGATACCAGATACTAGATGAAAAGCTATGGGATCACCACAGTTGTTACAATTAATCCCGAGAGGCACATAAGAGTGCTGAATTTCACTGCAAATCCATCAAACAGATAAAAAGGGTTTTGTAACATCTATCAATAAAGACAGCAAGACTGAACCTATAGGAATGACATAATCTATTTGAAAATCTATTGTGAATCTCTGAAATATATTAGATATTTCAGCCTACACTAAACTGCTGGAGATACCAACCAACATGCTGCTACCGTTGACTACAAAAAGGATTTCCATCATATTTTTAGTTGTGACTATAAAAAATCCTCAAGATAAACACAAACATAAAGACATTTGTGTACACATAAATGTATATATGCAGCTCCTAGAACAAACACACACTCACATCCTCCTTCCTTTGCTCCTTCAAGGGCCCCAAAGGCATTAAATCACCCCTCAAGGATCCTGTGGTTGTGTCTCTCTCTTCCTCTTTAACTCTCTTTTACTTTGCTTTTTTATTGACTAGAGATGAATCCCTGCAGGTTTCCTGGTGGCTTCACATAAGAATGTGACAACAGGAATGTTTACCGTGACATTTATGCCATTCCTGTCGACTGGAGTCATCTCCATTACAAGAATGAGCCTCTCCAACAGAGCAAACGACGGGATCATTATGATAATAGATGGGAGTTTACTGGGCACACAAGGACATGTTGATTTTCAGTTCAGCGGTTCACAGGTTCACAACCTTTTCTGAGACCAGAAATACCTAAGGAATACCAACCATGTGTCATGTGATCTGTAATGAAATATCAAATGTATAATCCTACAATCGAGTGTGTGGACTGAAGTTTTTCATGAACTGATGTAGTGTTCCTAAAACTCTTTCAACCAAGTATTTATTTTTTCACCCTTTTTTATTATTTTCTATTTTGTAGAAGGACATTTGTTGTGCTATAATCAGAAATGCACTTTTATGATTTTTATTTTATTTAGATTTGACCTACAGTAGTTTTATATCAAGCACATATTAACACTGAATCTCGGTAAATTGATATTGATGATACCAACCATGATAAAACTTCAAACTGAAATCTTAGTGTGTTGAAACTCAAACCTTTTTGAGCACTCACTTTAGAGAGCAATGTCGAGGAAAATGTATTTCTAACAACTTCAAACCTTAAAAGAACTGTGAATTATACTGACAAGTGAAAAGTATAAGCTACTCTATATGAATTCATATGTAACTACATAAGAGCCTAAGTGTAGATAAAATGCTCCAGAGGTCATTTTCAGAGATTCAGAGATCCAGATTTTAAAAAAGCGATGACCACATTCTGTGTCTATAAGAGCTTTGTCTCTCTGGGATGACCAGCCACAACAGTTTTCTCTTTTAAGCTCTTAAAACAGATTTTTTTTTCAGATTTAATTGTGCTAGTTTCTAGATTTTCTTTTCAAACATTAATATCATAATCTATGCTATCTATTATTATTGTTATTATTATTGTTGTTAAATCAGTGTGTGCTTAACATTTCTCTGTTTAAGTGATCTTATATTTTTCTAATGTCATGAAAGGTTCTTTTCAAAAACAAAAAAATGTTTTATTATTATTATTATATCTCATTTTAGTAGAAGTAGTAGTAGTAGAATATGGATCTGGAATATGGATGTTTGTGTTATGCAAATGTCTGTAGCTTTCAAACCTAAAAATAAACGCTTTGTTGATGACATCTACAAATACCTCCGCTTTTTGCAGTTTTTTACAGCCAGCTAAATGCAAAAGGGGGTGTGTTTAACAGAATGTATTTGGTGGCTCATTTTTTATTTGTAGTAAAAAAACAGGAAAAGGGGGACTAGAAAAGATCAATGCCTCTCTGTTTCCTCCTTTGTTACTCTATGACGTGTACACACACTTCTTATATACAAACACAGCCATGCATAAGTGCAGAATAAAACAGATATTCCAGGTTAATGATCTCCTCTGTTCGGCTTCCTCGTTGTTAGTTAAATTAAGACAAAGGCTGACAGCTTTATGGGGCTTTAAGCAGGAAAGAGCAATGTAGAAGTACAAATATACTCACATTCTTTCTGTTTGTCTCATTTAAAGTTCATACTCACACACTCCACAATCACTTAATATCCAAGACTACAACTGCTTTCTGACTATGTCTCAAAGATCACAGGGAGAAGAGATGACCACCAATACTGATGTAAAATGTTTGAACAACATAAGACTTAAGCTGACATTTTATATAAGATGTCTGATTTGTTCATACAAGATTCTTTTTGGATTGGAAAAATAATAAAAAACTACTAAGAGCAGCACACCAACAAGTTAACCCATACTCAATATGCAATACAGGGCTAAAGGTATATTGTGCTGTGTGTTTTTATGAGCACACACACATCATATCAACCTCTTTTAAATCAGCTACTTCTTGCACACACATACGGCCAAAACCTTCAGATTTTTTTTTTGATGGATACAAGCAAGTTTTTTGCAGCAAAAAAAATGTGACACATTGCAAAGACAGATAAAAAGAGACATGCACCGACAGAGAAAACAACAGATGTGTGATAGGTGGGTGAAACTGTGCCCTATCCTTCTTTAGGCAAATCAGGAAAAAAACAACAAATTCCTTTATGCCTGCACCCAGAGGTGATAAATGGGAGCAGCGGGCCCTAATCAGTTGTTCTGCCGGGGTTATCTGCTCTGTTCTATAGATCGTTACCAGCCGTGAGTGTGCCTCACTTCACCTCCTTATCTCGTCACACTCCTCCATCCCTCAGCACATCACTCCATAACGGAATGTCCAATGAAGGCAGGCGACTGGACGGAGCGAAGGAAATGAAGACGGAGAGCAAAAGCAAGGCAGATGTGTTATCTCTGTATTTAGCCCTGATCTCAGCTGAGCATCTCGTCAAGTCTCAGAGTTATGGCGTGAGAGGGCGAGATATCATCAGAGTGGGTGGGCGCAACGGTGGAGGAGTGATGCGTATGTCTTAGCGTAGCGGGGTGTTAGGAGCAGAGTGTGTGACAGAGATGACATCAAGTGTAAATGGAATGTTCTCTTGTAAATTGTTATCTGCCGACCTTAGGGTCAACCAACCGTGTTTAAGTCTCCATCTACGTATAAACACACACAATAAAGATTCCCTTCATCAATTCCTCCACCTGCGGGCGACATGCTTGCACACTGTAAGGTCTGTGGCAAAACTCAGCTGGACAATAGAGATGTCCTGTAACACCTCGTCTTTTATGACACAGAGCTGGGCTGGATAAGACATCATCTGGTTAACCAGACATGTTTCCCTCATCAGACCTGTTTGTTTCTTGAAGCAGTTGTGTATTTTGCCAAAAAGTTTGACAACCAATACAATCCAAACATTAAAAAAAAGGGAAGCACTTTATGCACTGTAACTTAATAAGTGGAATTATTTGTATATCTTGGGCCATTCTTGAACATCAGTGCAAGTTCAAGTGAACTTGTAGCCACAGTGAAACATCTGATACTGTAAACAGATGGAAATAAACACAGGGGTTTGTAGTTTGTTAATGCAATTTTTCTCACCATTGCTAGCAGGCTTTGACTGCCAAGTTTACATCTTATTGAATTTCCTTTATTCGGCTGCAGCATATCTTGAATTCCTCGCTCAACTTCTTGCTAATACTGTTTTGGGTACACTCAAAGTTGAGGAAAAGGGACGGGTGGTCTCTGTTTAGTTCTGTTCTCTGAGGATTTGCAGGAAGTGTTTCAAAAAGGTTTAGTGAAAAATTTCCAAAGCTGCCTTCTGCATCTAACAATTGACTCTTTGAATGAAGCCAACTAATTATTTGATCATGCTGGGGCTTTGGGACACGTTTTCGCTGCAAAGGAAGAGGCTTACCTGGGCTTAGGCACTAAGAAATGCAGCCAGGCATCATAAGACAAGGAAAACAGCCATTTAATAAGCGTTCTGGGTTTCAGAATAAGCCACGGGCTGTCTGGAGTGGGCTAATCTCCTGAAAACCCAAAACCCTTAAAACTTCAGGCTTTAATGTGTGGGAGGTAGGCTTGTAGAGAGCTTGGCTGTTGGCGAAGGGAAGAAGTATAGTGACATTTCATCTGCAATGAGGTGTGCAGAGGACGAGGCAGAAGAAAAGAGGAGGGTAGTCAAGCCCACGAAAGCATCAAGTCATTTCATAATAATATAATAGTTGAGCTACAGGGAGGCAGGTGTGATTTAACTTTCCAGACACTGGAACACTTGATGTCATCTCTGTCACTTTTAAAATGAGCAGCGATACAAAGACCACATTTATAAACAGAAACTTTTTGTGTATTTGAATAGCTTTCTGATTTCATTTCATGTTATGTGTAAATGGCACCAAGTAGCTTTTGAGAAAACCTGCTTGTTGGTCTGTGGGATAACTACAGCATCTGTGTTGATAAGAAGGGATGTAACCTTGAAATTTAACACTGGGAGATTTGTCTGGGAAAGATAATGATGTGGGATACTGTTAAAGGTGGATTTTGCTTATACTAACCTTACGTTTTTCTATGAGTTTAGGGAGGAACAGAAAATCAAACCATTCACCATAAAATGCAGATTACAAGACAACAACATTTGGAGTTCCTGTTCTATGAAACCACAGCCATTTCAAAGCTTGTCAGTGTCTTCCAACTCTCTCCATCATGTGTATTAAGACTTTGACTAGCGACCACATCTGAAAAATGTTGGGAAATCTAAATTACACTAAATTTTAAATATCAAGAGGCAAGTTTACTAAAAGGACCAACATGTAAGATGTCTACTGAAGTAAATCATGAAATGACCTAACTGTATCATAGTCATATATTGTTGAAGCGATGGCTTGTCAGACAACAATGTAGCAGCCAGTATGTCCTCCTAAGTTTAAATTCCGGTCTAAAATGGTCTGTAGTTGTTTAGACCAGAGAAGGTTGTTTTAAGGCACCCGAACATGGCCGTTTTGGATGCCCCTCGGCTTGCCAGATGTGAGACCAGTTATCAGGTCAAACCAACAGGTGTTACAGCGATCAAGTAAACTGGTTCAGATATAACTGACCCTACCCGACCTAAAAAGCCTCAACATCTAATAAGCTCCACGAGCAGGAACGTGGTAAAATTAGGATAAATATTGGAGATGCTTTTGAAAAATTGAGAGGTTAGAGAGCAGAAAGGTTTCGATGAAGAGCTGGATAAATATTGAAGCTTCTGTGTCCGTGACATGGCAACCCTCATGCGCATCCTCTCTAGAGAGGAGGGGGCACGGGGACAGCTCTGTTCAATGTTTTAAATTTGGACTGCAGTACCAATTTTAAACACTAGGTGTCAGTTACATATTGCTCCTTTAATTCTGATTTAAGAGTCTTTAAAGAGACATTTATTAAGATGCATCCATTTCTACTTCATAGCTGTTTAGGGTAAAATTATCCATTTCCTCTCATAAAAAAGTAACATCTATTATTTTCCTATTCAAAGTTTGTGTACGCCTGTATACCCCTTAGAGATAAAGAAGTGTTAAATATACAATCAAAAAGTGAGTGCTAAAGCGCTAAATCATATTTAAAACATTTGTGTGTTTTCTGCTTGTCACACAATGATTTTATTAAATCTGTCAAACCATGTCCAACAAATTTCCCTTTAAAAAAGCCATTCACAAAACTCTTTTTTCAAAGTGTTCCAAATCCAAAGCTACTTTTATCAATGTTTTACCAGCTCTTGTCTTTGTTAGTTATAATGCATGTGAACAAGACAAATAAAACAGAGATCCACTCTCTGAAAAACAAACAGCTCCATAGCACTACTACAGGTGTAGAACTCGACTAGGATACACTGAGACATGTCCAGAGCTGCAGTGTGTCACACAGCATGAGTCATTCAGCACACAGTGTCACTTCACAAGACCTCAGTGGAAAGCAGGACGTCCGCAAGGCAAACAGTGATGAACGTGCTATTCTAGGAATGAAGATGAAAAAGAGGTTGGAAAATGTGCTCCTGGTCCCTCATTTTGTATTTTTCCACCACTTGATCCGTTTTTTTTTCAGTGGGTCATTCTGAACAAGTGATGAAAGCTAGGGAAAATGGATGACTGAACAAGAGGTCTACATGAATCATAAAGGGGGGGGGGGGATATGGTGCGCAGAGTGCACCTGAGACTGGATGTAACACAGGGGCTCTTAAATCTATCCCAGCCCCATGAGACTACCCTCAGAAAATGAGCTCTCTATCTGTGCTACTGCTGCAGCTGGCTGTGAAAGACATTAGTTCAATCCCATGGAATCACTGTCGTAGTTTCTTTTGCTAATGCCTGTTTTAAAATCAGAGATTCTTACCGCTGCATGCAGGAGGCATTTGCTAGTGTAAAAAATTTGAAGCCCATTTGAAATCAGTGTAAACAGAGCCACTGTATTCATCTGGTCTGTGGTGGTACATCAAAAACACACACTATGCTGGAAGGTTCCTTTCAATTAATACATCTGTTTCAGGCTTTGACTGTTAATCCTCCCCCATAGTTTTCAATGGTTTCTGACAGATTGTTTGGCTTCTCTGTTTTTCTTCCTTTCATTTATCTTGATCTCAATTTGTAGTTTTACTTTGGCCACATATGATATCCAGATTTTTAAGGCAAGTTTTGAAACAAGGAGGACCACCCAGAAGATTCTTTCAGACCTTTTTCTACAACAGCATTATAAGTCGCTCCACACAAAGTGCTCCAATCGAGCAGGAGACACATTAAAAACTAATCGAATGGTGATGACACACGGTAGTCGTGCAAGGTCTTATTTGCAAAGCAGATGGAAAGCCTTGGCCTGTCCAACATTAATTACAATCACATTCGGATAGGAAGCCGTCCCTCCTCCAGGGCGGTTAGGACTTTGTGTACGGCTGGAGGAGATGGCAACCTAATCCCCCGGCCACCGCAGAAATCTGAGGGAATCGTCAAAGGATGCACAGGACACGATTAATCAAAGTAAAGAGCCAGATGTGCAACAACGCTAGAGAAAAAAAAAACCCAAACTGACACAGCACAGGAATACCAAAACCACACACATACACCACACCGCCACCATCACACTCCTACACAGGAGCCAACTGAGAGGCTTCGATATTTGAGACCAAAAAGACGGCCTCCTTCTGTCTGAATATCTGGTTTTCATCACTTTATGTTGCAACACAAATCCTCAGAGGATCAAAAGAAGAGAATGCTTTTTAAATTCCTGTCCTTGTCTTTTCTTCATGTGTGGTTCTGACAAAATCATAAAATGCTTTATTCAAAAGTGATGTGGTGAAAAATGTTCTTTCCTTAAGAAGCTTTAAAGAAGTGGGAATATTTCTTCAGCAGTGCTACATTGGCCCTGTTATCACGGCTGGATAATGACAATACCCAATGATTTCCCAAGGAGAATGACATCAATCTGGATCTTAGCCTTCATGTCCACCAGCGTTTGACTCTGGCAGCTCCTCTGTTTATCTTCTTGCACTCTGTTTAGAGTCCCTCAGTAAACACTTGGGCTGCTAATGGAAGGAAGGACTTTGGGCTTTTAAGTCACAAACTCATTATGATTAAAGTGTTCCTCTTTATCGTCACTGCAGCTAATTAAAGACAAATCTTCTTGGGTAACACAAACAATGCGACGCAATTTACGCGTGGAAACCGTAACTCGCTGCGCTGGAGGTCAATGACAGGAATAGTAGACCTTTATATACAAATACCAGTGGTGGTGGTTGATGGCTTGCTTGGGATACTAGGTCTGTTTTGTCCGCGAAGACATAAATCATGGAGTAGAATGCACGACAAGACAGACCACAGAATCTCCGCCGTATAAATGAGCCGAGAAGGGCCAATCTACGCGGAGAGAAGACATAATAAATTACTGCGAAACAATACAGACCTCAACATGTTTCTTCAGTCTAAAGAGGAAGAGGGAGTTTCTGCCTTTGTGAGATTCACAAAACAATCCATTAAAAAAAAAAAAAAAAAATCCACGACTGTAATTCTGATGTTCTAGTATTCTCTTTTAGGTACCCCAAGTAATTAAACAGGGATCCATGTCCGGATAATATGTGTCGTCAACTTTGTGAAATTAACAACTATGTTAAGATTAACAGAAGACTTATTTGTGCTTTTTATAAGTCATATCTACATAGAATATTTTTCATGGTTAAGTTTCTCCTCAGTGATTCTTCACTTCAACCGCTCATGTGCCAAACACCTGTTCACCTTAATTTCATTCTGGCATTGATTTGAAGTATCGTCAGATCAACCTGACTATGACAAACACATCTCATAGAAGCGCAATCGCTAAACATTTTTTAAAAAAAAGCAGTACATTTAAATAACAAGAAACTTACCCAGGTTTACGAAGCTCATCACCATATCTGCATCGTTTAGAAAGGCAGTTTCTTGAAACGTGGCTAGAGGAGGACTCTGGGTCGTGCGCATTGACAGATATTGATCCAGCATGCCTTCCACTTGGCTTCTCTCCTCGGTAGAAATGGTGTTGTACAAGTCCAACATAAAAAGTGGAGCGGAATTGTACTTTCCATGTGACAAATGCGGTCTCGGTCTGTGTGGAAGCCCGAGGATGGACAGGATCTCCTTCTGCATCTCCCTCTTCTCGTGCGTCCTCAGCCGCCGGTGGATGAAACCCGGGTGCACCTCGTTGTTTCCATCCAGTGAATAATTACTCCCTGCGACCTGGAACATGCAGTAATAAGCGCTCCACCACAATCCGACCAAGGCAAGCCAGCAGCTGGTCATGGTGTTGTCCCGCTATGCTCTCCGGAGTCCCAAGTGTGTCTGACTTGGATCCTTCAGTCGCTAAGCCGAATGTAAAATGTGCGTAATGGTAACCAAAGTCCGTCCGAAGCGCGCTGTTATCTGTGGCAGCCGCGGATCACAATCAAGAAAGCACTCATGAATCAAGCCATTTGAAATACTTTAAAAAGAGAAATGCGCAGAAAAGTATCGACTCTGCTTTCATTTCTAATCTACGTAGAGCGCTGTGCTGCGTCAGGATAAAGTGCACCATGAGAAACTTTATTCTGGACGCTCCGAAAAGTCGGTCAAAAGTCACCGTTTGATTTGAAGTTGACTAATAAAAGAGCTACAATATGTACTCTGAAAGAAGCCATTCCCCTTAGGCCGATATGCTTGCTCTCCAAATGTGAGATTTCGGTACGTTGCGCACTGTCAAGAGCCGCCCTATAGTTGAAGTGGCCTCGGTGAGAGTGACCAACTCCTACTGGTTGTGTGTGAGAGTCTTAACACTAATCTGCAGGTTGCAGTCCATAATATGCATGCGCGCGCGTGTACGTGTATCGTGTGTTTGTGTGTGTGTGCTCATAAAACCGCCCACTCCACGCGCACGGTGCCAGAGGTGGAGCTCTTCAGGCTGCAAGGACAATCATATTTCTAGATTTTGTTCAAATAAGAAAAGCCCGTATTTTCAGATTGACCTATCTCGCCTTTGTTAAACTCAGTGTTATATATTCATTTATACAATGACTTTGAAAAAACATAGATATTTTTTTTTTTTGTATCTTTAAACGTTGTTAAAAGTAACTTCATACGGAATAACTTGAGATAGTCCAGCTGGGAATCTAGGTACTTATTTGCACTGTATATTGCATAGATCGAATATGGAAAAAGCCGGCAATTTAATCTGCAATGCTACAGACGCATGCGTGTCCAGAATGGAGGTGTGTGGCCTCTTCACTGAAGCAGGATAAATGTGACCGGTTTAGGCACGACCCCTTACGATGGAGTTGGAAACAGCAAGCATGACCCAGAGCACTGGAAGTTATCCGATCTCATTTAAAGACTCGGACACTAGCAGTAATAAGTAGGCTACTTCATTTGAATGTGTTCACATTTGATGGTCGCCTCTTTTGTTGTAAGTGAACACATCGCACCAAAATGTGTCTGCTGTACGATTTCATGCTGCCCTAAAACATTTTTTAAGTAGTATTATGAGAACAAATGGCAGCAGAGCACAACTGAAGCTCTGCGTGAACAGATAAGGAATTCTTGAAAATCCTTATTTCCCTCTCTCCCTCCTCTTCCTCCCATCATTCCTTTCACCCATACCTGTGTTATGTCTTCGTGGTCCTTTCAGACAGTGATGGTCCTGGTGATAAGACCCAAAGGTGTCTATATCTCTGAGTCTCTGCTACTGCTGCTACTGCTGAGCCTATCTTATCTGTGTGTGAAGAGTGAGAAGCAGCATCAAAGCTCTGCATACCAGCACAGGACCAAACAGCTGTGACTGATGCTTAGCATTTAAGACTTAATTCAGCATCTCTAAAATATAAAACGATTTAATGTAGTCAAAGTCCTGTTACAGCATATTAAAGGTCTGTTTTGAGGGGTTTTCCATATATTTGCCTGGGCATTTTCAAAAGCCTTCTATTTATATCTCTAAGACAATTCTAAAATAAATATCATACTAGTAGAGACAAAAATATATGAAGAAAAAGTGTGTCTTTGTTTTAACAGTGGCAACCTGATACATCAAACTTTAAGAAACGCTGGACAGAAAATTCAGATTTAATTGAATGTGTGATTTTTTTTTTTAATGAAACCTTATTCCAGCATAATTTTACCCATTTAGTGGTCTCAGCAACAACAACAACAAAAAAGTAATTTTACTAGCATAGCCTCCATCAAGGAAGCTTTTTTGGCTCAAGCACTGATTACAAAAAAAAAAAAAAGTCATTTTCCAGATCCAAACTTAGAGTAGGAATGTAATAGTTCATGAGTGATTAACCTGAGGCACAACATGTCAGCATCTTCTTTGGTTCTTTTGACAATAGCATTTCTTTTTTCTTTACGTCCTAATCATTTTACTTGACATTAAACTGTGTGTGTGCGACTCGGAAGAAGAGCAGGTGATGTGTGTGTGTGTGTGTGTGTGTGTGTGTGTGTGTGTGTGTGCTAGGTGAATTGGAAGCAGAAGGAGGAGGAGGAAACATTAAACAGAGGTTCTGTGTCCTGTCATCACACTGTCTAGACAGGACACCTCCTAGACCTAATGAGGTCTTTGTATATCTCTCTTTTGCTCTCTCACACACACACACACACACACACACACACAAACACACACACACACACACACACACACACACACACACACACACACACACACACACACACACACACACACACACACACACACACACACACACATCATGATACACCTTGGTTTTACTTCTTCTCTGCGAGGCATTTTTATTAAAGAGCACTAAAAGGTTATGAAGGAGTTCAGACAAATTCAAACACAGAGACAAACGTGTATGTGTGCTCAACGATAAAACAGACACACACATCTCCCTAACGCACAAAAGTAAGGGGACGCATTCTCCAAAACCGAAGGAATGCTTACACCTGGCACAGATCTGACAAGAAGTGCTGAATCTTCTGCAATAATTACAGTAGACTGCATAGGATACTTTGTCACAACACACGCACCAACACAGACATCATATCCCAGTAATTAAGTGTTTTTATCTCAAATGAATAATGATGAGCCACTGCAGGTTTTCTGCCTGTGATGGCTTTTTGTTTTTATGTGTTGCATTTGTTTTGTAGTCACTGTCTTCCTATGTCACCGCTTTGCTTTCAAAACATTACAACATAAGAAGCTTGATGACTTTTTTGTTAAATCTTGAACATTTATAACTGGTTTAATTGGATTGTGTTAAACCTAAAGTTTTGTTGAAACAAACTGAGAGTTAATTAACCAGTTCTTTTGTGTCTATACTCGATGTTGGGTTCCGCTTTCTACCAACCTTCAGTCACCTTGAGTCCACACAATCCTCATTTGAAAATAGCTGTGGCCACAATAGCACAACATATGGAGCTATCGGACAGACAGCTTTTCTGATTGCTCACTTCTCCCAATAGCAACCCGATAAAATAATACAATAGCACAACAGACAGATTAGATGCAGCAATATGTGACTGATCAGCTGAGAATCAATGTTCACAAGTCTGCTGCAAAGAAAACTCCTAGGAAAATGTTCCTCCTCTTCCCTCTCCAGTAGAGAATCTGGTTGCTCCGGCGACAGCTTCTGCTTTGATGACAGGAACTCCGTGGTCTATCTCATACTGCATGGCCTGGATGACATATTAAAACCAATTTAAACATGACTTTTGTTTTGATACAGTATGGTAGAATGATTGTATGATTGTGTACCTGTGTGAAGGATGGAGCGTTGTAGCAGCTGTACATGGCAGAGGAGCGATCAGCCCGCAGACACTGCTGAGGAAAGGAGCTGATCTCCTCTGCTAGCTGCAGGGCCGCCTGTAAAGCTGTGGTTACATTATAAAGTCAGTCTAACAATCACATAAACAAACATACAGAACTTGATGCATAGCATGAGCAGCAAAGGAAATGTATACAATCACACATTTGTGTTTTCTTCTCATTATGATAACCCCTCCTCTTATTGGATAAACAACAATCACCAGTCCTTCCCTGCTGCCTTGTCCCTGTGAGTTTGACCCATACCACTCTGCCTCCTCAAAAACATCAGGACACAGGACCACATCCATGTCAGTCCTATGGGAGAAACTACACCTCATGATACCACAAACAACTTCCTGCGATTGAATACGTGCTGATGAGCTGCTTCTTCATCGCTTCACTCTGATGTGAAACCTGTACTAAGTGACCGCCCCTCAGAGAGTTAGACACAAGCTTGAACTTCTTAATAGAATCAAGCTAATCGTCAAACATCAGAGGAGATGGGGGGAGATAGGGAACCACTGGTCTACATGACTGGTTGACACAGTTAATAACAGTTCCTACTTCTCCCAAGAGGCTGAGGGCTGCCAACCTTCCCCATATCTCTGATATTGGGGTAGCTCATATTTCTAATATTTCTAATCTCTAAACTTTACCATTAAATGTCTAAAACTAGCCTACACTGTGCACACACTTATATCATCTTTGTACTTAATGCACAGTTCCCTGACTTCCTTTTGAAATAAGTCTTTCTTGTTGTGATTGACCAATCTGACGATGTAAGCCACACACTAACTCCAGTACCTTGGCCATCCGGAACCACTCTGTTAGCCAGTCCGTAGGCGAGGGCCTCCTGTGCTCCTATTGGCCGTCCAGTCAGTATCAGGTCGAGGGCTTGTGAAAGGCCAATGAGATGCGGGAGCCGCACGGTGCCACCGTCAATCAGGGGAACTCCTGGAAGAGGGAAAGGTGGTGTTTTTATGACCTGTGATGTGATGTCATCATCTTCTTTATTGTTATCATCATCTTGCTGACTTTTCTCTTTTATTTTACTGGTACGGCTTTATAGCTGTAACTGTTTGGACTTCCTTCCTTTGCTTTGTCTGGTAAAGCACTTTTTAAACTTCTGTTTTTTAAAGGTGCTATATAAATACAGTTATTCTTCTTCTTCTTATTATTATTATTATTATTATAAAACACCTACTGACTGTAACATATCTGAACCTTAATGCTGCATTGTTGATCCATTAAACTTGGAGATTTCATGGGTCTGAGGGACATCTTGGTAACACTTTATAATAACCATCAAGAAAGGGTAAATTAATAGTTAATATAGGCCAATGTGCCAGTGTGTTACATTCTGCTGAAATACCTGATATACTGCTGGTATTAGGTTACGTCTGTCATGGGAACAAAGTTTTGAAACAATTTGACTCCTCGACTGTAACTCAGTTTTCTTCCCTTCAGTATGTGAACACTCAAACTCCTCCTAACTCGTAGTCTCACTGGACACATTTGCATTATTACTGAATCGACCAGGGAGAAAGAGGAAAAGGAGGGAGAGAGAGAGAGAGAAATAAGAGGATAGAGAGTACATTGCAAGGTATAGTAAGCTCCTGGCATCTGTCCTAATTTCTAAAGAGCACCAGCTGCAACTGGCAAACTTTCTACTGTTTAACTCTCCCAAGCTCCACACCACAATCCTGACTCCCTAATTCCTCAGAGTCTCTGATTCTTTTTGACCACCCCTTATTGAGAGCACATGTGTCAGACATGTTTTCATAACCCCGAATCATCATGCAGGCTTTCAGGGTTTTTTTTTTTTTCATCCCCCCTCTCTCATTTTGTGGGGAGTCGTGGAAAAACTGTGATTCTATTCATACTCTGCAAGCTACTCTCGTTCTCAATTTAGTTCAAATAAATCTAAATTGGAATACATGGGATTCCAGTGTTAAGACACATGTGACCAATCCAGGAGCCCGGCTTGAGTTCAGACCTTCAGCACATATGCCAGACAGAAGAGCGGGACTTGGTAGAAGAGGAGGTCTGTTACAGATTCTGGAAATAATACATTTCACTACATTTCTCAGTCATCCCCATTACAGGAAAGTACGATATCTTAATGTAAATGACAGATCACACAGCTGAGCATCCTGATTTGTGGAAAGGCAACATACATTTTGTCTGAATTCCTTTTGCTGCAAATTAGACCAGCACAGATACTTGCAGTGTCTTCTTTAAGTGTTTGTGAAGTTCAAGCTGTTTTCTACATTCAACTTAGACAACAACAGCTTTGTTCTGGGAGGATTTGCTCCAGAGAGCTTTATATTGCACCAAATGTAACTACACACACTTACAGGTAGGGCTGGGCATCTTTGGGTGTCTCAAGATTCGATTCAATTCTCGGGTTCACAATTCGATTCAGAATCTATTTTCGATTTAAAACGATTCTTGATCGATGGATTCAAAACGATTCTTGAAAAAGTACATACTTTAGGATCTACTCCAGTCATCTGTGAGACTGGCTGAATTTCATTTGGCATTCTAGTGAGTTAAAGCTTTAAAACTTAGCAGGAAGTGACTGATTAGCCAAAAAAAAAAACGATTTTTGGAAGTTATGAATCTATTTAAAATCTCAGAAGATAAGAACCAAGTCTGCAAAGTGAATTGTAGAATTGTAGAAGAACCTTGATCTTTACATACATCGACTTTTTTTCCCCACCTCTAGTTACAAGCCCAAGAGTGTCTGTCCTACACTCAAATCAGATGAACTCAAGGATCAGACAACACACCCTGACCGATTTGCAAATTTGTTCATTCATATTTGAAGTTACTGCGAAGGACATTTACTTTGTGATGATCTTGGTGAACAATGTTGACAAAGCATTACCTCGTATCTCTTTGCTAATCGTTTCCTGTACACGTGTAGGAAGTGATTTAACACAGAAAAAACTCCTCCTGCATTTGTTTGATAGTCCAACATCTCACCGACTCTGAACTGTGCGGTGGAAAACGTTTTTAAAAAGTTCTGTCAGTGTGCTGTTTCTCTGATAGAAACCTGATGACAGCAGTTACAGGCATTAAAACTCACATTATCATCAATCTTCTCACTGACAGTCTGGTTTGCTTTTGTAGGTCAAATACAGGAATCACTATAAATGTCACAGCCAGCCAAAAACTCATTTCAACCATGTTCCAATACCACCAATATATTTTTAACTGCTAACTACATTTTCACTGTCCATTTGAAATGATGTATCCAATCCTCTTTTCTATTTCAACCAACAAAGAGAAACGTTCAACTGTCTAATCATTACTTTCAGCTACTTAATCATATGTAAAGAACTTTTTTCACTACCTACCCATCACTTTTCGTACATTATCATACCTTTATCTTTTTGTGTATCGAGCCCTATCAGTTTTTATTTGTTGTCTTTCTGAATGTCCATGTGGTACTGTAAAGTTCCCTCTGTCACACATGTGAGTGAGGGTCGATGCGTTTCCGGCACTATCACTCTTGATTACAGCAAAAGACAAAAAGAGGAAGCAACAGGAATGACAGAGAGATTGAAGGGAAACGGTAAGAAGTGAAATGAAGTAGAGGAAGACCGAGCCTGACTCCAAGAAGGAGAGATAAAGAGCCAGGTTGACCTCCAGTCTGTCTGTCTTTGGTGCTGCTGTTGGCACCGTTGCTATCAGTAACCGGAAGGATCTCTCGTCTTATCCACAACACTCGTCTCCAGCACCTCAAACCCTCACCCTCTCTGTCGGATAGTCCTGTCTCTGATGTGTCCTGTTTCCAGGAATTCACCCAGACCTGCGCTTTGTCCCACATGAATGGGAGCTGAGAGGTGCAGAGACCCTCTTTGAAGTGTGTTTAACTCAAAAGGCATGTCAGGCTTGAAAAGAAGAAGACGGTCGAAGCAAAGTTTGGTGGCTTCTCATCCTCTACTCCGAGTTTCATAGAAGAGAAATCTTTGGCAGGGATCCTGAAACATGGTTATCAGTCATCTTCTGCAGAACCAGAGTGAGGATTTGTGATTGTTGGTCTTGAAAAATGAGCAACACATTCAAAAAGGAGCCACCGTCTTCTTCTGTAAAGCACGTACGCCCATTGTCAAGACTGCAGCTTGTTCCTTACAAGGTTTAACATGAGTCAGCTAAATCTAAATATTTAGATGAAGAGTTGGTTGTTTTCATGCTTGATAGGACATCATGATTCATCTGACTGACGTGAAGGCTACAGAGTTTGAAATAATGTGAAGACAAAACTCAGCTCTTCCCAAATATTGAATAATTTATCAAAAACACTTATATTTACAAATCCAGGCTTCTTCTGGATTTTGTTCACAGGAAAAAAGAGTAACAATAATGTTTTTCATCACATTATTAGTTCAAAAACAACACACGGGCGCCGGTGGGGTATAGTGGTTATCGAGGCGCCCCATGTATAGAGGCTATAGTCCTCCAAGCGGGCGGCCCGGGGTTCGAATCCGACCTGTGACTCCTTTCCCGCATGTCATTCCCGTCTCTCTATCTTTTTGATTTCAGACTATCCACCTTTCCCTAAAAATAAAAAATAAATAAAATAAATCTTCTATGTTCAAAACTGTTAAAACATCCACTTTCAAGTAAGGATGTAGAGCGCCCATTTTATGAGCTGAATCCCCCCCCCCTTTTGAAAATGAAGGTCATAACAGAACGTAAGAAGACTTCGACTTTGCTGTACAATGAGACAACATCTGACCTTTGTCCACGCTTCCTGTTCAGCTCGTATCTTGCCTGCTGAAATGTTCAATAAAGACTGTGGAGGCTGAGCCCACACTTTAAACCACTGAGGCGCTACACCTGGATTAATTATTTAATGCGAACGTCACCTTGTCGGTTGAGTGAAAGTCCATGTCAAACTGCATTGTTGCACATGCCGTTCATTTATTTCACGTTCACTGGCTCCACATGTCCATATTTCCATACTAAAAATCATCCACTTGTAACTCTTCCAGCAACTGCTAAACGGTAAAAAAACACAGTTTTCCCTTCTGGGTGAGATCCTTTGCACAAAACACACAACATATTATTTTGATAATCTGCTCCTACAAAGACAACTCTTCCCTAACAAGCTTGAAGACAGCTGATTGGAGCTTTTATCTGAACACTTTGAGCACTGACCGATGCAGAACAGTTATTATAATTGGTACAAACTGTGATTAAGAGCCTTCACCTGATGAGGTATCAGATCTTCAATCTTAACTCTGAATAAAACTTGACAGACAGAGTTTGACACACGACACTCTGAAGGGTTCTGCTGTGCTACTGGTGCTGCTTGAATCCTCACCACATCAAAGTGAACCCCACAACAATGGCCTCCCATGAGGGTAATGAGATTAAGTTTGATGTGGAGTCATGATTTCCGGAGAACTCCAGACTAAACGCTCAAAGAGAAAAGAGCAGACCTTCAATCAGAATCTCACTTTAAACGGCAATTTGACTCAAAGAAATTCACTCTAATAGGATTAAAGATGAGTGTCACAAAGTTAACATGATTTGACGTATTTAGCCCACTGAGGTTCAACCTGTAGTGTGTTTCTGTATTCTGTAGTTTGCAGCTGGATAATACCAGACCACTGAAGTTTGAAAGCTGGCCTTAAACCATACAAATGGCAAAGTAAGCGCAGCATCACCAAGAGCAAATCAAACAAAAGTTTAAACTATCAGGAATCAAATCAGCGAAAAGATTTGCACATTTTTCCGTACGCTGTTTAAGTATATCCTTACTGCGGGTTTAGACATGAGCGTGACAGTTTGTGTCAGATCTTATGTCCAAATTATCTTGCAGCCATTTATCAAAGTGTCTGCACATAACTGCAGAGTCAATTCACTCTTTATTGAAAAAAATATCCTCAAGATTCTAAAGGAGCGCAGATTCAAGGCAAAATGATGTCATCACTGGACTATGTCACTCGGTATCAAACTCACAGAGCGGGTGTTTTAATTGGCCGATGTTATGTCAGCTTTGGACTGAAGTTTGACTTTCTCGATTCAACATGTGGCTTCTTCTTATTCGGCCCTCTTTGTCTGTCCCCTGTCCAGGTCTGAGAAAGGACTTCAAAACTGAGAAGAGAAAAAGCAGAGCGACCAACATGACTGATTGGTGTGTTTAAAGAGTCCCCATTTAGCCGTCTCTGTTTCAAACAGGAAAAGCCAAGGACTACAATGGTGATATTGAACAACCTCTGGGCTTGAGTGGATTCAGCCTCAGAAATATCCTTGCATGAATTATTACTAAACTATTTTAAGTTTCCCTTTCTTGTGCCAACTTTTTTTATATTCTCCTGGTTAAAGGATCCAAAATAACATCAGGGAATTAGGTTAGTGTTTTTTTATTTTTATTCAGGTCTCTTAGAATTCAATGAACATTAGACACTAATACCAGACTGCTGTGACGCAACCCTCTCGTCCTTCTCATTTCCTCCTTGAAGAGGCAGAGGGGCCCCAGACAGGAAGCCACAGGTTCAGTAGCCAATCAAGTGCCAGAAAGCTGTCAGATCCTTATGGTTGCCATTGGCCCACATCAGAGCAGTGCAGAGAGCCTCTGAGGGTTTTTCTTTTTTTCTTTTTCGACTCCAAAACCACCAGGGATTCCCTCGGGCTGCTGCCATCTGTGCCCAACCCCAAAATGGTTTGAGAAATCAACTTTGAAAGGAAATAATCTGTAAGAAACACCGGATCCTAAAATAAACTTAGTGTTCCACAGAGCAGTGCTGCTTTTGATGTTCATGTGGAGGGAAGTTCACTTTCCAAGTCAACTTGTTTCTTTGTCTTTCCGCTGTAAAGGCTCTTTACTTAAAGTCTCGTTTAAAGTCTCGTTTTGAAAGACAGCTCCGAAAAATCTTTCAAATGTTTCCTGAACCAAACCAGAAACTTATTGTACAAAAAAAAAAGAAACATTGTGAAGCTCAAAGGTAGTCTGCGTAAAACAATCACTGTGCTAACTGTGCATCTGAAAGAAATACCTCAGTGGTTCCAGCTTAGCCGAGGGAGAGGACTCTCATGTGTGGACAAACAAGTCTTGAAGATATGTGGCAATCAAGAGGCTTAGAATTAACTGCTGAGGAAGAAATGTGCAACCTCATGTTGAAACCGCATTAAAGTTTATTTATTCCGTCCAATCGTAGTTTGAGCTGATGGAAGGCGTTTGAAATCCGACCTTAGTTTCATTTCATCCCTGATGTCACATGCACAGTTCAAACTGCAGAGACGTAGAACTAAAAGGGGCTCGCATGACGACTTTTAAACTCAGAGCTAATGTTTGTACCCACTTAACTCACGTTAACTATCAAAACAATGATTTCATAGCAGGGTAGTTAGACTATTCATACCCTTCGCACCCACCAAGCTGGCGGGCCAGAAGTGCCTCTTACTGCCGAACATTACCATTAGTTATCAGTCTCAGTTTCCATCTACATGTTTTATAACCAGCTTTATTTATTTTTTTAGTGAAAGACATGATGATGCACTAACTCGGAGACAGATTGTGCTTCTCCAGAGTTTAACCTGAGAAAGAAAACCCAGAGGAGGAGATTGTGGAGTAAGACTCTCTGCTGTCCCTGTGAGGGAACAAAAGAACAGACTTCTTATCCTGACATCAAATAATGTGTTAACCTGATGAAAATATGACTGACTTTTAAGAAACATTACTGCCCCAGAACACTGACGGAAAGTGACAGCTGACAGTGATCCTGATACTAATGTCAGGTAACATTAACTTGCTAATGTTAGCTTATTAGCACTCTCAGATGTTTGGAAGATGGAGAATTTCTCGTCTTTAACTTCCCAAAGGGGCCTCATTGACTCGGCTACATAAAACATACATAAAGCTGTTTGACTATTCAGCAGACGTTCATCCTTAAGCAGTGTAAGGGGAGGCACTTCCTGTGGTTGTCTGGTGATGTCAAAATTAGAGCCCGACCAATTCATCGGCCAGCCGATATTAGCATACCCAGTGACTATCGGTAATTTTATGGCAGATATGCACCAAAATTACTAGATTGATTCACCAGTCAAATAGAATTTCATTAGAATTTCATTGTATTACACTAGCAGAGTGTGTTATATGGACTATAACAAGCATCATCACGCTCCAGAGTGTGAAGCCGTGATGCACGTACATGTGCAGTTGCTTTCCAGTTGAGTGACCATCTTGTCTTCTTTATATTGTTTATCTTTTCCACAAGTGTTTGATAACTGCATTTTAGGGACTTACACAAAAAAATGTGTTCATCTATATCTAACTCTACAGGTGGAACATTGATACATCGGTATCAGATTGGTTTTCCTCCCCAATATCGCTATCGGCCCTAAAAAATCGGTCGGGCCCTAGCTAAAAAGCATCATTTGAAGAGATAGAAAATGAACAAGCCGTGACTTTCCTAGTCTTTTTCTGCCCACCAAGCCTTCACGCCAGCCACTTGAATGAAAGCTATGAAATCCACCAGAAAGTGGAGTTAAGCCTGGCACTGAAAATGTTCTACCAGACGTCTGAACAGTCAGACAGACGGAAAGAGAAGGACACTGCCAGAAGGATCTCTCCTTAAATGACAGGCCTGAGATGATAAGCCCGGCATGTTTACACTCTAAATCTAGTACTGCCAGTAAATTATAGTACAACAGTTGTATTTATAAACACCATGGTTGTATTTTCAAACCCTCTAGCAGCATGGCTACAGAAATGACAGCTATATGAGAGATGCTGCAACAGACCTACACACACCACTTTTACAGTGTAACAAAAAACAACCAGGACTTGAAGGGACTGGGACTAGCAGAGGATCCAAAGTACCACTTGTTTTTTTAACTATAGCAGAGTCAGAGGGCAAACCATGCCAATAAGCCAAGAGACGCCTGAAAAGGAAAATGTTGTTTATGAGGAAATTGTGTGACATAAATAATATGTAAGCCCTGTTTGGCTCTGCAGTGGAAACCTGGCAGTCAGTCGTTTCCTCTCCTACTTATCAAGACTGCCCAGCAGACTGGCCGTGATGCTAAAAGGTCACAGTCACTGCTGTTATCACACTATGACTACGTCCTAGCGCACAAACAAGAGGAGGCTGCGGTGATAACAGAGGACAGAGCAACAAAGTTTAAAAAATAGAAACACTGTCAACTTCCTGGCATTAGGACACCAATGATGAATGCTTGGATGCAGAGGAAAACAAACGAATACTTTCATGGACAGACAGAAGGAGCAGCACAGCTGAAACTAAAGGGGAACAGAAGAAGTCTGCAACAAGAAAAAAAGACCAAATGTCTCTCCAAAAGAGTCAGTTATAGCAGCAAAACCATGTTTACTTCTAAGAGGAGGGACATGATCATATTAGCAATAAGCAACATTACTGGATAAAATAAGAAACAGCAACAGGAATTCTGACAGGAAAAGAGTCAAGCGGAGGATGTGGCCTTTGTTAGTAGAAGCTGAAATTATGCTGCCACAATAACTAGAGACAGAAGCAGGGATGTACAAAGACGTACTTTAATTGGCAGAAGAAGTTTTTGTTCCAGTGCTAGTCTGCAACAAGTGGAAGTGTTACCTGCTGTGATAACAATATGTAGTATGTGTTATAAACACTAGGCCTCTATCCTACTCAGAATTTAGTCATCAAATCAGAAAGTTCATTTTCAAAGCAAAACTTTCAACACGCTTATATTCAGAAGCTTTTAAATGAGGCTCATGTTTACTTGTCAAACTTTGTTTTTGAGAACGCCAGCTGTCCGGCAGATTAAAACGTTTCAGGTTGAAAACTAACTCAGTGTTTTAAGTCAAGTCACTACCATCATGTACACTGAGGCAGCTAAAATAAAGATAATCGATGAGATAATCGTCTGGCAAAATGAGAGTCAACCCAGGGCCTTTAATGGAGAGACAGGACAGTGGATAGAGTCGGAAACCAGGGAGAGAGAGTGGGGAACGACATGTGGGAAGGAGGACACGGGCGGGATGCGAACCCGGGCCGCCCGCTTGAGACGACATCCTCAGTGCATGGGGCGCGCGCCCTAACCCCCAACCCAGGGTCTTCTTGACTGGTGATTTCAATTTTAAAACGGCCGACTTATCGATACCATTAGTGATAACATTAAAGTTACTTTAAGGAGAAATATTGATCTAACTACAAGATGACCCTTTATTGTAAAAGAACCTACTAATAGAGGGAGGGTCTATAGTTGAAGTTTCATCGAGCACTGCACCAATGTTGAATTAATCTCTTGGCCAGAAGGATAAACCTGTCAGAGAAGGTGAACAAGCAGCATGGAAACTCTTTTATATCCAACACTGCCTCAAAGTAAGACCCTGGATGCAGTGCTGCTGCTCGGCTGACGACAGATCATTATTTTTTGGTCATATTGTGCAACTTACAGGTGTGGATCAGTGAAACAGAGTCGGTGTGAGTGTCAGAGAGTTCCAAAGATAGGAGAGCATAAACATGCAATCTCTCATGTGATCTGGATTTTTAGAAGAATTAGTACTATCTTACCACACTTTCTATCAAAGGGACAGTACAGCAAAGTGTACAAGGGACTGAGGTATCAGTTGCATGAGGTGAGAGACTTACCAAACCTGCGACAGAACACCCCCATGACGGCGCTCTCCTCTACCACTCGTAGATCCGCCAGCAGGGCCAGCTCCAGCCCTCCAGCCACAGCAAAACCACTGACTGCTGCGATCAGCGGCTTTGAGAGCTCTAAACGAGACGGACCCTGCAGGAAACGATCCGATTAGTTCATCTAATACACACATACACAAAAATACATGACAAGCTGTTTTACTGACGGAAGGGATACACATTTTAACAAAGGGAGGAACTTGTAAAGTATATCTGATTTACAATATTCATGAATTATATTAAATATGTTTTATCCTTTTTTTGGTCGATTTAATAAGTGACATAGTAGTCAAGGTCTTGCTGTTACTATAACAGCCCACAAAATAAAATTTACAGTCACTTCTGACATGCATCTGAAATACTTTATTAAGTGCAAAACAAATGTCTTAAAATCATAAGGAAATATAGAAATGAACCTCACTAGCACAAACTCACACACACACATCACAAATGGTGCTCACCATCGAACCAGGACCCTTGGTGACATCTTGCTCCAATTTAAGGAGGGCTGTGTGATTGGCCAGCTCTTTCAGATCATAACCAGCGCAGAAATTCCCTCCTGAAGGAGACCACAAAATTACAAACTATGGCAGCTGGCGAGTCAGAGAGGAAGGGAAAATGATGAGGATGATAAAAAAAAAAAAAAAAAAACAAGTTGAGCTGGAGTCCAAGGTCTACAATTTGGATAGCAGCTTGCTTTGGCCTGGCTGGCACACAACAGCATCTCTTCCCTGAAGAGCCCTATTTCAATACATAGTCACAGTTTACACATGTGCCTGTGCACACTTATGCACGTACATAATATCCTCATTAATGGAAGGCTAGCATGCTCCAACCACAGCCCCTTCCGTTGGATTCATGTGGTAATTACAACATTACCCGAGAGGCCAACAAACACTATGTCACAGGCTCGGGCAGGGACTCGTAAAATCCTCCTCTCTACTTAATGTAACAGTAATGAAAATGATTATAACGAACACATGCGCCAGTAACACCCATCAACTTGGAGCTTTGATTACAGCTGTGGGTCAGCACAGGGCAATTATAGAAAGAGTGCATCATGCTGTTTATTGCAGCAGCGATGTGACAGAGCTCCCTAAAGCCCTTTGTCCTTGTAAGAGCAAGTAGAAGCTGTGAAGTTTGTTAGGGAACTGAGAGGCCAAATGGACTGACAGATATTTTACAAGTGCTGAAGAGTTAGACGTAAGAAAACCAGATGCCAGAGTTTAATCAGAAATGTTGCTGTGATAGAAGAACCATAATCAGGAGACTGAGATGACGGACCAACGTTTCCCACCCAACCTTGGAAAAGAAAAAAAAAAACATACTTTGAGCTATGATAAGTACAGGACAGAGGGAACACGGGCTGGGACACAAAGGCAGTTTTTCACTGATACAGAAGAACATGTAATCAGGTAGGCAGGGTTCAGGGTGAAAAAAAAACGTTAAGGCAAAATGCCATGAGGTGAAACAAAAACAAAGCAACGAGCCATATAGCAACTATGAGGAAAAGGATGAGGGGACGGTTTATTAGGTGGGTGGTTGATGAGGAACGTAAGAACATGTGAACAAGTTTGTTCATCGTTTCTTTAACTTGTGCATCCTCTCTTCTCAGAAGACCTGAAAATCATCCCCCTGCATCATGATGGAGGATCCTCGAATTTCATAAATGTACATGAAGGAGGCAAGGATTGAGGAGATATACAGTAAATATATCTGTAACAGAAACTAGAGGTTTTAAAATGCTTTTTAAACTAGTGGTTACCTGAACATTCTTACACTAGGTGCTACAGCTGTGCAGCACGTCATCAGTACTTGACGTCGTCTCAGAGACTGACGCTGAAGAACGAGAACTTCTCATCTGGAAAATGTGCCCTCACCTCTTTTCTCCACATCTATCTTTAAAATTCTCTCTTAAAGGGGGCCCCTGAGGCCTAGTGGTTAGTGCGTGCACCCCACGTACAGCCCTTCAAGTGGGAAGCCCGGGTTTAGATAGGCATAAAAAGCCTCAAATAAACATTTGAAAAAAATAATTGTCTCTTACAGAAGCTGAGATGCAAAGAAAAGATGCAAGTAAGGGACTTGAGGAGACACATTTATTGAATGACATGGACCCCATGTGAACAAGCAGGGTGTCAGATGACGGCAGGGCCGATGAGTGAGTCTGATGGTGACGTCTGAGGGCATCTGGTGGACGGCTGGAAGATGGCAGTTCTTGGATATTGACAGAGAGAACACGGCCGGGGAGAAGTGAGTAGGTGAAGGAACAATTCAAAGGGAGGTGAATAAATGGACTCTTTCACCGTGCTGAACTCGTTGTTAACACATCTCAGGACTAATTCTTCTGTAGAGAATATTTGATATGACCAGAAGAATGTTGACCAACTGGAGGTCATGAAATAAATCTGAGGTGTAGACGTACAAATTCACTTATGAACGGCCAAAGAAACAAAAACTGTAGATGACAAGTGTGTGTTTAAAATTGGAGTAGCAGTTTGGGAGAGACTTGGCAACATGTTTTTCCTTCGAGACATTTTGACATGAAACTAAAGCAAAGACACGATACCCAAACAATAAGTGAAAGCTGAATTCCACTGGCTGGATCAGGGTCTTGGTTTTGTTCATTCTGACTGACTAGGGGCTTAGAGATTGCCAGTTGAAGGACGGATACTTACACCGCCCTGTTACGCCTTGGGTACAATGTGTACAAACACACGGATGCGGAATGGTGGAGCGAAGTCGTTACCCCCCTCATCCTCCATCAGAAGAACTAATAGAAGCATAAGAGGGGGATGAGTAGTAGTCAAGGCAGAACAATTCTGCTAGTGTGTGTGTGTGTGTGTGTGTGTGATTTTGCATGTCTGAGTGTGTCTGTGTGCTCACACGCTGTGCATCTCAATGTGAATGTACACACTGGGACACCAACATTACATCATTATGGATGTCATGTGTAAGTACAAGGGCGTAATGATGGCAGCACTGTTGTGGAACCCCACTCTGTAAAGGGCTACTGTCACACTAAAGTCTTTACCGGGACACTTGAATAGAACTCCGCCTACTTTGACACGTCCAAATGTCTGCTCAGAAAAAGGTCCATCATTTTAAGACACGCAGGGTTTGATCCGTTTACACAGAGAGCCTCTACAGCTGAACTAGTTCAACGTCATGTTTCACTGACCTGTTACCTGAGTTACACTCACCTGTGTTTGTTTAATGGATTTCTTGGTCTTAGAAACAAAAGAAAAGCAAAACTACATTGACAGCACTTCAAGGATAAACCGTTTTCTTTTTGTCTTTTTATAACTGAAGTCAACTGGCCATTTTCAGCAATGTTTAACAATTAATGAATTCATGCTGAACATGTGCCTGTGTCCACAGAGGCGGGGTGACATTTAGATGGTACTCAGCCACAAAGCCGACAGAAATTTGAATCCCAAACACTCCAAAAATGTGCGAGCATACTCAAAACCTGCAGAAAGCAATTACTCATAATTTTTCAAGTCAAAATAAAAGTCTGACACTGAAAAATGAGAGCGGAGTGAAAGATACTGTTGACACTACACTGAACAAAAATGGATTCCTCATGTTTTAGAAACACTACATGCTAACTCAAACTTCTCGGCTTGTCATCTCATGACACAGGCAGAATGCTAATCACCACTGAAGGTCAGTCTTCTTGTTTTTAACAGAGCAGCAACACAGGACAGCCTGCTGACAGGAATGTGTGTTGGGACCATTAAAAGCAAATTACAGACAGTGTGGGAATCACAGACGAGCCACTTTAGCTGGAATGAGCTACTGTACTGCTCATTGCTAATCCATTTAACACGGCACAGGCTTATTACTCCTTAACACAGAGCTTTCTTCTCACAGGCATTACTATTGGCTCTCAGAAGATGTCATCTGGGAAGGGTCCAACCTCTCAAGTACCAAACAAAGTATGTACTTGTGCCACAAGGCCACATTGCACTTTTCTATAGCAGACAGTTGATTCAGGTTGAAGAAATTATTTCCACTGAGGAAAGAGTTCATTCATTGTGTGTGATGATTATTTTTAGAGCTATTAAGAGCCATGGCATGACTCTGGCTCTGGGAGATTGACACAGTGCAGGCCACCTCGCAGGTGTGTGTGTGTGTGTGTGTGTGTGTGTGTGTGTGTATGTGTGTGTGTGTGTGTGTGTGTGTGTGTGTGTGTGTGTGTGTGTGTGTGTGTGTGTGTGTGTGTGTGTGTGTGTGAAAAGAAAAGATGGTTTTGAGGGAGGTGATGGAGAGAAGTTAGGTATAGTGCACTTTCAATAACTACAACCTACTAATATCCTGACTTACTAAATTGTTTTTGTTTTTTTCATGCAAAATAAGAAAAAAAAGAGGGTTTGGTTTTCCCTTAACTTATTTAAACGTGGAGTGAAAAGAAAAACAGTCTGGTATACACATAAAGTAACCCTTTTGTTAAAGTGCTCTAATTCATCTTAATAGCTATTTACTCCAATGTTTACATTACAAAACATGGACAGGCCAGGAAGCAGAGCCGACATATTGATATTGTATGAAGCGATCAGTCGAGCTCTTGCCTATCCCAAGTGAGTCGTGCATTTTTATGTAATCATTGTCCAATACTTTTCACAAAAAAAGAAAATTTAAGTGCATCCAATTTGCACATTTATGGTGCCGACAAATACTCTAGATAGGTATTTGTCTTCAAGAATAACATGTCATGAAGACAAGGCTAATAGGAGAGTGTTGTTACTTTTGCTCAGAACCAGAAAAATGGTTTTGCCTTTAATCACGTTGAGGAAAGCTTTAGCAACCCAGTGGCCAAACATATACAACCATAGGATTAGTTTTAGTTTTCTGTAAGAAAGCGAAGAAAACATACTTCACAAATTGTCCTACTATTGCTTTAAAGGTGTAATGCTCTCTGATTTTACGATCAAAAGTAAAAATGCCAAGAACAGTTGGTTGGCCTTTTAGTAGAGATGAAAATCTAAATGATTTAAACCAGAACAAACTCTGTAGTGTCTCTGAAAATATAAATAAATGTAGCACCAGCCAGACACTGAGAGTAGAGGCAAATCTGTATTCCTCCAATCTCTTCCACTTCTCTTACCTATCCCATGCAGGACAGCCACGTTGAAGTCTGGATCACTGTCGAAGGCCTCCAGCTCTTCAAGCAGACGCCTCGCCGTCTCCTGGTTCACTGCATTACGCACCTCTGGGCGGTTTATCCCCACGGCAACCACGCATCCCCTGCGCTCTGTGACCACAGTCTGTCCCGCAACTAATGACAAAGAATGATAAAGATGCACTGAAGAAACCAATATGGACCACAATACAAAGGCAGAGGCCATCTCAGGGACATTAAGGTTAAACTCCACACCAGGAGGACTGGCGATGGAATGTTAATTGTTTTATGTGGAAAGACTGGTGAACAGAATTAGTTAAACAATGAAAGAGCTGGTCAGCACTGAGGTGAGGGCCCTGGCTCTTGCTTTGTCTTCAGTGTGTGAGTGCAGTGATTTTGGTTTGAGGTTGCAGCAGTCAGCTGACCTGACATTGTTTGGGTCATCCTGAAGAATCCAGCTGTCAACCACAGCCTGAGGCAGCAGCATCCCAGAGAGAAAAGCAGGGGGGAAACCAAGCTACTGGATGCATTTACCTTGCTCTCACCTGCTATTTGAAGGGAAATAGACTGCTTAACAAAGCCAAGTGAAGTGGAGTGAGGCATGGCAGGATGAAAAAGAGCAATTTGTTTCAAGCAGCTCTTTCTACTTTGCTACACCTCAAACAAATTATCACACAGCACAGGGTGTTCAAAGGAGTGTAACCTCATTTTAACAACGGTTGACCTTTTTCAGGTCACTCATTTTAACACGTAATTGGAGGAAAACTCAGTAGAGGCTAAAGATAGAGGAAACATGCCTATTAGATTTAACACATACAAAACCTTTGCATTGTGTCTGCTGCCTCCATAACTAAACTTATTAGGTTACCTTATGAAACCGAACCCTTTTTAATGGTGATTAGTAACACCTGTACCTGTAATACAAACCGGCATGAATGGTCACTTATACATTAAAAATATAAATGAAGGGCGGCAGTAGCTCAGTCTGCAGGGACTTGGGTTGGGAATCGGAGGGTTGCCGGTTCAAGTCCCGGCATGGACCAAGTCCGGAAATTAGCCTGGTAGCTGGAGAGGTGCCTGAGCACCGCCGAGGTGCCCCTGAGCAAGGCACCCAACCCCCCACCCCACCAGCCCCCCCACTCATGTCCATAGGATCCTGTTTGTGCATGTGTGTATTTTGGCCTATGTTTGTGTAGCATGTTCACTAGACAGTGTAAAAATGAATTTCCCCTCGCGGGATTAATTATTATTATTATTATTATTATAATATAATAATAATAATTTTTATTATTATTAAATTTTAACCTTCACTTTTTTTTAATATACATTTGGGAAAGTCTTTATCGGCTTATTAAGGTATCTTTGTGAGCATTAGTGCTCCATGTTTCCTGATGTCTATCTTTATACAACAGTGAATACATTGATAACAGTGTGTAAAGCTGATATTATGGCGCCCTCTGCCGCTTCCTATAGTTAATGTTATGCTCCTGCACATTAACTTACCAGCTCCAGTGTTTTCACCTCCCGCTGCAGAGCTGTAGACTTTCACTTGTGAAGAACTGACATTTATCGACTGTCCAAATATTTCACTTGTGCAGGTAACCCCCAAAAATGGTGCCAATTTACCGACATGTTTTAGCAACATTATTATCACCTTCAATGTTACGACTGGCTCTAACTCGTAAAGTAGTCCACAAAGAAAGCGTTACCGCGATTCAAAAATTAAATTAAATGTTTGTTTTTTTATTTAACTGGCCTCAGAATTGCAAGTTATGAAGTATTCAAGCTAACTTGACACAACTCTGATTAGCTGGTGTTACAATTAAATGCTTCCCCACGGAAACAAAAGAAAAGCATATGGTTCCTGAATACATATTGGTGCATTGCGGTGGTAAAGTCTACCAGCGTACAGCAGATGGCGACATTGAGCCACTCTGCAGGTCAGTCTGATCCCCCTGCAATGCAACGTGTTTCTATTGACATAAATGATGAAAAACAACTCCACATCAGATTTACAGTTTTTTTTTAATAAAAGATTTTTCTTTGTTTGTGTTGTTTTTACACATTTTAAGGCATCATGCACAAAAATAAGCCATACTAAAGGCGTTATGCTTAATGTCTACCAAAAATGATATGTTCTAACATTTGAAGATTTTGTTTTTAAAAATAAGTTTGTACAAATATGGCATGTAAGCTGGCATGTCAGTGAATCTCAGAGCAGAACTGCTTTCACTGTTTTGTAAACATGGCTTTGAGCAAAATAGGGCTGAGGAAAAGACAAGAGAAAGGGAAAGCATGCTTCAACGTGGGACTAAATTTCCCTGAAAAGCATGCATTGCATCTTAAATAATAACTTTAATGCATCATTTTTACTCTCAATAGAGATCTTTTTTTTTAATTGTATCAGTTAAATTTAAGACATTAAAAAGTTTGCTGACAATAATAGACAGACTGACTGACAGACAAGAAGACATGATGTGTCCATAAAATCCCCCAACCCCACACACAGACGTAGCTCAGTTTGGTCATTCAAGAAAAAAAAAAAAACACTACAAGATTTTTTTGATTTTTTTCATTACGGCAAGCACTGTTGTTGTACCTCTGACAAATCCTGTCATCTGGACAGTATTCAACCTCATCAACTCTTCTTTGAAGTTTTCTTGTTATTTTTATAAATTTGTGACAAACAGCCCCAACTGGGGCTACACATTTCATTTAAAAAAAAATCTTGTAGTGTCCACCATGGCAGACATCCAGGAGGTGCCTGTAGCTTTGGCACAGTTGTGTCCAGTTGTGCTCTTCTGTTGTGATTTGTGTGCGTTATACTATATTGAAGACCATGGATAGATATTGTTCATATGAAACCTGGATCCAACCATCTTGGTCCGTGTCGTACCGTCTAAACACATCAGTCAACCTCTGTGGAAAGGAAAGGAAAAAGGACATTCGACTGATCAGATGGAATAAAGACAAAATCTTATTTCTTATTGACACAACAAAGAGGAAATACATTCATGCATTTAAGGTTATTTATTTATTGATTGTTTCAAACATTGTTTATGTTACAACTGTATTGCATCACCTTGTCAAATTTCATGCTTTCACTGCCAAAGCACACAAACACTGCATCACATTAAAGTTCTTATATACTTCACTTTATACTTTTGGAGATGCAGATATACATTCACAGAGTCACTCTCAATAAAGACCTGCAAAAAGTCTCAAACCAAGTGGAGGTCGAGCTTTAGATACCTAGAGTCCCTGATCAGCTGCTTAGCTAGTTCATTAGTGAAAGATAAAAGTTGCACTTGGCTGCTTAAAATAAAAACGTATTTGTGTGAAGAACAAACAGAACATAGAGACTAAAGTGGCAATTGCACAGGAGATGATTAATCAAAAGAAAAGAAGGCAATTCATTTATTAAGTATGTATTATTAAAACTCCTCTTTGAAAATTGTGATTTCAAGAGTAGCCTTGTTGTGATCAAGTGCTTAACCATACCATATCCTTTATTCACATGTGCATGACATTTATGAAGAGCCTATGGTGCATACATGTGGGGAATAAAACTGGAGAAGTCATACACATATATGTACAGTATATTCTTATTTGGTGTGAATCGTTTACCTGTAGTACAATACAGCACTGGATGAAGTCATCAAAGGCAACCTGTCCCTTCCTCTGACGATCAAACTTCTCTATCAGTGTGCCGTAGAACTGATCGGATAGACGGTAGCCTGCACACAACAACAAATCAAACATTCTTAAAATACTCAGACACTTGTATATTATTATTATCTCCATTCTGGACACCCACACAGCTTTGTGAAAGGATCCTGACCTGATCGTCCTAAAGTCCCTGCTCTGAGCCCCAGAGGCTCTGACACACTTTGTTGTACAGATCGTGAAGCCCATAGAAGCAGATCTTTGATTTGACAGTAGACAATGTTTCAACGTCTGATGCTTCTGCAAAGACGCTAACTAATTCTAAAATGTGGATGCCTCAAAAATATCTGCACGGAGGAACAGCAGAGATGTTTTCAGTCAATCAGTTTCAAGGTGGGCAACTAAGACAGGTACCACCTTTTCAGTATCTGAAACATCTGTTCCTAAGTTATGGCATGGAATAAAAGAAAAATGGCTTCAAGGAGATAAACATTTCAATGACAAGCTGACTTTTGACTTTTTAGATATAAAGGTCATATTTCTTCAAGTAGCCTGTTGTGTGAATTTGTTTCATAACTAGTGTATGAAATAAAGCGCTGTCGTCAAAATTGTGTTTTGTGATGTAATGGCTGCTCAGATAGTCACTGAACTTAAACACAATTAGAAGTGTTGTGAGAGGGACTTTGAGACGATTCAAACACTGACCACAGAAGCACAAAGAGAAACAGAAATGATAACGAGTGAAACACCCCGAGAAGCCTTCACCTTTTTACTTTTGTTAGTAGTAGAGGACAAATGCAAATCAGTCACTTTCTTGCACTCTTGCATGTATACATTTCGGTTTATCAGAATAAAAACACCAAACAATGAACTTTGTAAATGATTTAGATAATTTACTTTTTCACTTTTCTATCAGGTCATGTTAGCTTTGTCACAATCCTTCAAAATGTTCTTCATGATGAAACATGATTCTGGATTTGTCCTCTATTATTCACAACATTATAATTGCATGTCCAACATCTCTGAACGGATGGATGAGTATGAACATAAACCCCAAACCCAAAGTAAGGATAGGATTCCAGACCACTCCCTTAATCAATGATTTCCACCTGCATGCGGGTCTATCGACAGAGGTGCTGAGAGGGAAAACCAATCTGACCTTTTGACTCAGAGACAGGACATTCTTTCGACCGAAGCCCTCCACCACTTCTATCTAGTTTAGATGTAAAAGCATACTTCGCTGCTCACCGAAACCAGTCAGCGCCTGTCTGAGCTCGTTCTTGTCGATGAAGCCGGAGTTGTCCCTGTCGTAGGTTCTGAAGATGTTCTGCCAGTCTGTGATGTACTTCCACACTCCAGCGAACTCGTTGAAGTTAACCCCGCCTTTGTTTTCCCTGTCAAACATGGCTGAAGGAGAGGGGGAGGATATAACAGACATTATTTCCTCTGTTTGTCAAACACTTACACAAACATACAGTCAAAACAGACAGCTCTGGGTATGAAGGACTTGGGCATGAAATTGAACAAATCCAGCAGAATGAATAACACAGTTTGATAGGGTTGTCAGAGACCCGAGGAAGAATAAATTATGTGTTTCACATTTGAATTACTCCTGCCTCATAAGACGCAAACTACCACAAAAAGAAAACTGGCTGATCCCCCCCCACCAATACTCCACTGACTCCCCCATGTGCTCCAATCCAATTACCCCCCCCCCCCCCCCCAACAAAGGGAGTGTTATCACAGGGTATGCTTCTTACCGGGGGACTTTTAAACAATGGATTTACTGAGTTCGGTACAGAGGGAAGGAGAGGCGATGGAATTATGGGGATTTACTGTGCGAGTCACACAACAAAGATTTGACACAGTAAATGTGTAACCCGGGGAAAAATGTTTAACAGAATTTTGTGTTAACTGGAGGCAACAACACAAGTTTAAAAAGAATCAGCCGTTTTTATCAGATTTGAAAAAGAGAGATACATTTCATGAATCTCAGTACAACATGTGATGCTTTATCTGTGCTGAGCGACAGCCTGACCTGCAGTCAAAGAGCGGCCATCCTTGTCCTTAACTGCATTTCAGAGTTTTTACGTTTTGAACCTCTGCTTCTTTTTGCAGCTGAGCGTGCATATAATCAATATTTAGAGTCTAAGGGAATCAGCGAGAAACGCTCCCATCTCCTCCAGCTGCTTCCTCCTCCTCCTCCTTTGATTGATAGCTGCAGGTTTTCGCTAAAACAGCAGTTACTAAAGCCAGAGATCGTTTAATTCTACCCTCCGACTGCTCAAAATGTAATTCATTTACCCCATCGTCATGGAGATGAGGGTAAATAAACAACAACATGCACAGTTTTAGAACAACGGAGAATTGTGTCAAAGTGAATCGGTCA
The DNA here is from genome assembly GCF_963584025.1 of Labrus mixtus. Classification (NCBI taxonomy): domain Eukaryota; kingdom Metazoa; phylum Chordata; class Actinopteri; order Labriformes; family Labridae; genus Labrus; species Labrus mixtus. Next base: position 7,265,719 of record NC_083630.1, read on the forward strand.
CTGTCAGCAGATACTCACATATGATAGAGCGGACGGTCACTGGGTTGAAAGGAGTCCATGTGCCTGTGAGAGAGAAGAAAACAAGTTGACATACCGGGCCAGTGAGATATGTGAATGTAGAAGAAGAACAAACTTAAAGCTTTGTCACATACGTTTCTGTAATCGACTATAACAGAGGGTGATAGAAACTGCAGTGGGTAGCCTCTTACTTTTTTGACCATTAACATTAGATCATTAAAATTGTATTTTCCCAGAAATATGTAACAAACACAATAACGGAACATAGATAAAGAATACATAAGGAACACAATTATTTTATTCCTATTTACAATCTTTAATGTGGGATACAAGACTTTAATATGTCTTGATAACAAAACACATTGTTCATTTTAATTTCAAACTAACACTTACTGACATATGAATCATCCAACACTGATTATAAGTTTCTTAGGATTTTGCTTTATTGATTTTAGGGAAAACTATTTTTCTTTCAAGTCTAAAAGGATGACAGCATAATAGAAGCATAGGTTGATTTTCAATGGTAAATGGACTTGAGCTTGTATATTTAAACCGCAGGTCAAATTTAACCCATTCACACACTGATGGCAGAGTTAAAGTGACCATCGGAAGTAACTAATCCCATTCATACATACTCATACGCCGCCAACAAAGCAGTGGGAGCAATCGGGGGCTTAATGTCTTGCCCAAAGACACATCGGACATGTGGCTGAAGGAGCTGGGGATCAAACCTCCGACCTTGCGGTTGAGAGTCGAACAACTCTACTAACTGAGCCACAGCCCCTCCACTTTAGTAACACAACTTTATAATGAAGACCTTTCGAAATGACAGTCGGAAAAAGAAGAGGTGTGAAGACAACAATGAACAAGACCTGGGTTCATTTAGTCTCTTCACTTTCAGGGTCCTGGTATGTTACTCAAATCTCAGCAGATGACTTTAGATAAAGTGTCAGAGAGCTAAACATATTAATAGTGTTATATGGTTTATAATAACAGTTTGATCCTCTATAATATAATAGGATCCACCTTGCTTTCCCTCCACAATGACAAATATTTGTCAAAATGACAATAAATCAAAAGCAGGCGAGTTGAACACACTTTTTTTTGTCTTTATCATCCATGAAACAAGCTCTTCAAACATAAGTGAAAGTCTTTGTCAGTTTTATGTTCAGGAAAAGACTGATGGGGCTTTAGTTGAGCAGAGTGTTATACTTTACAGCCTTCTTCACACGCTCAACTCTCAAGACACAGAGATTTATCAGGGCCATCTAAATCCTTGCTGACTCACCATCTGACTTTATTACACAGCGGCCACACAGTTCAAGACCAGAAATAAAAAGAGTGTAGGAAGCGGTGGTGACAAGAAGATACAAGACCAAAAAGAACACAACAGCACTATATAAAATGAAGAAAGAGAAAGGTACAAGAAGACAAAAGATAATCAGAAGAAAGGCAACGGAAGAGAAGTGACACAAGGTCGATGAGCAGGGCGATCAAATCTTTGAAGTTTAGTTTGTGTTGCAGTAACCTAAGCTTACTACTTTTGCTGAGATCCCTCTCTGCAGTCTCTAAAACAAGCATCTGCAGAATTTTAACATCCCCTAGATGAAGCATTGAACCGTTCTCACTCTGTGATGTTCCCTGTTATGTTTGCATTGAGAGAACTTGGATACGTTTATTTTTCAAATGGAGCACCGCATTTAATAAAACATTGCAAGCAAAACAGATAATACAAAAAATATGTTACTGCTGATTTATTTTTGCCTTTAAAAAGATCCTTAAAAAGGGTCCAAATAAAAGAATATGGGGCAAAAAAGTCTTCAAGAGGTTACGATATTTGATTACAAATATGTAGTTTGGGTTTTACTCCAGTGTTCAGAGAAGGCACTCGACATGCTGCAGCTTCTCTTTCTTATTGATGACTGAGGATGTCTGAGGCCTGTTGGTGGAGCTGTTCTGGGACAGGGTTAGTATTCAGTCACTATCTTAACGAGGTCTGACCTGAAGCAACAGAAACATTGAAAAAAATGGAGTATGGTGCCCGCAAACCAAAGGCTGATGTCCATAGACTGTAAATATTAATGGATGAAGCCTGAGTGTCTTCAACCCGTCTGTTCCTTGCAGAGGTCTTGGGAAGCCCGTCCATGCTGGAAATGCTGTCTCAACCTAACTTTCAGTCAACCTAACGACAGGCTAAGAGCTGAAGCTGAGGCGGGTCGTACACCTCCTTAACATGACCACCTGACAAACAGCTACACTGCGCCCCCACCCGTCAATCAGGTCAGCTATGCGCCTTCTTGTGAATAATGCTTATCCCTCATAATATCAAAATCTATGAGTGACTTCCGGGGGCTTCTGCAGCAAGTCTCAAGCGGCAACTCAACAAACTGCAGGATATTGCACTTCTGCATTGGCTTCATTTTTCAACACCGGAGGTTGCCGCAGTGCTTGGTGATGTCAAAGAGGCAATGTCCAGATTTAAAACACGGTCTATGTTTTTTTGTTTCATACTCTTAATGTTGCATGTCCTCTAAATGACGGATTACAAATTCATTACACAAGAATGCATTAACAATCAGCAATCAACAATTGGCCTGAATCTTCCACCATTTACTGCACGTTTGGCTTCAAACTAACACTTACAAAACTATTGTATTGAACAATAATCTGTCCTAATTGTCTAAAATAACATTTTAAATAGCTTTATCTGCAAAATGAACATCCAATCAGACCGACAGAGCAAAAAAAGCTAAAATCTTTTCAAAACGTCTGATGAATGCTGCCCCAGCTTTAGAGTAATTTCTAGAACGAGTATAAAGGCAGGGGAAGGAGAACAAGCTGTGACCTCTCCAGCCACACTAATGCACTCCCTCTCTTCACACCAGTAGCGAGCTGTGAGGTCACCAATGAATACCAGACTGACTGTGACTGCCTAGTGTGAGGTGGTCAGTATGGTTGAGATGTTTGTGTGTGTTCTGTGTGTGCGTCTGATGGCCTGCTGGTACAATATACCCTCTGTCCAGTCCACACACTGGGCTCTCTCACTGGGGAGCCCAACCGCCAGGGGTGAGGCGCAGGGAGCGAGAAGTGAGGAGAGAGCCAGGCTGGTGGAAAAACAGAGTGAGCAAACCGCAGTGTATACAAATACATATAACGGCTGTGATGGAGCTCAGTGAGACTCTTGTGTACGCACTACACTAGGCATATGCAAGCAAGCACACATGGACAAGAACTTTTACAGACAAATTTACTGTCTGACACCCTAAAAGTCGTCTCAGTTGACTAAACCAACATACAGAAGCTAAATGCTGTTTTCCCAAGGTAGTGGTTTAATTTTGTAAAACAAAAAAAATCACAAACATCCATCATTCTCAAAAACAGCCTAACCACCCTTAAGTAGGATTTCTTCTTGATTTGCTGAAAACTTATGCAATGCAATATTAAAATACAATAATATTTCATTCCGCAAAAAGACACTGTTACTATAGTCAGCGGATCATACTCAGTTCTGCTGCTTTATGCCAGACAATAGTCATGATGTGTGAGACATAGACCAGCTGTCAAGGCAGAAGGAATCTCATTAAGTAAGAGGAAACATTTCTCTGACCATATGCTAAAAATGACAATGTGTTAAACAATCAGTGAATGCATGATGCATCTCCACCAATGGCAACTATAACACAAATGCAGCAGTAGGATTTATCACTGATTACAGGGAAAAGGTTTTTTAAAAAAGCTCAATACTAACAATAAAAATCCATACCTGCTGTTTTGTAACACTACCAGAGTGTAACCGAGTTTAAACAAATGCTTCAAATTGCTTCAAGTGTCAGGGTAAGAGTTGTAGAGAGAGCTGTTTGAGTCCTGCCATTCGGTCGACTCTGCAATCTGCAAGCCTGTGCTCTCTCAATCGTATCAGCAATTTTAGTGCCTGTTACTGCTCCTACACACTTAAATAAATAACTCAAGAAGGAGTATAAATCTGTGCGCAGGGGAGTGAGGGAGGATGTTGGTAAGATGTCTTTTCACTGCAGAATGAAAGGGAGGCCAAAAATGTCCATATTTATAGTAAATAGTGCAGCTAAAAGGTGTACACACCATACAGACATGGACATACACTCATGTGGCTCAAAGCCACTCAGTGTCTCAGGGAGGTTTTGTTGTCACACCCAAGACAGATTAAGGCGTGGAGACAGGGAGGAGAAGAGGGAGGGCAAATAGAGAGAGAAAGAGCAAAAGAAGTGGGACTAGGGAGCATGGGCGAGAGACAAGAGAGGACAAACAGACAGAGGACACAGCAGGTTCTGAGTGTGTGCCATATCCTCCTGAGGAGTGTGGGCGGAGGAAATAAGAGAGAAGAGGAGATAGAAGAGGAAAGATGAGGGCAGAAGAGGAGAAATGAGAATATGAGAGGATAAGAGAGGGGAAGAATAAGAAGAGGAAAGAAGAGGAGAACGACGCCGCAAAACCAGCCCGCCTTGAAAAGTCTTGTGCATTCGTTTTCAAAACACAAACCAAACAATCATCTGCCAGTAGGAAGATGTGATGCCACTCCTATAATGCAGTTTGTAGTACTAAATAAGGGACATCACTTCACAGTGAGCATAAAGTGAGCCACCATTTGAAGAAAAAACAAAGCATGCTCTGTTGGCAGGTTTTCAGCTTTCAAAAGAAAAAGGGAACAAGGGCTGACAGGTTTTTTAAAAAATGTTAAAAAGCAGGTGCTGGAAGAGAGAGGACTGGAAGCGATAAGGGAAGAAAGAATATGTGGTGCCGACATAACAGAGGATGGAGGAGTGTAAACAGCATGAGCAGGTCTGAAAACCTGTTTCCCTCTCCAGCCTCCAGAGCTGTGATACTCTCTAGACACTGCTGCCCTAAGGGAGGAGAGAGAGGAGAAAAAACACGAGGTAGGTGATACACAAAGAGGTCAAAGAGGCCAACAGAGCATCAGAGCTGACAAAGCTTGGTTGATGGTTTGAAACTAAATAAATGAAGCATTCGTGTGGTCAGTAGAGCTGCGACGGACACACAGGAGGATGGCTGGTGGCTGTCGCATGCGGGCAGGATGTGCTGCAGTGTGTGTGTTGTCGAGCCTCACTGGCTCTGTTTCATTTCACGGTGAGCCCAATGAGCTGGCAGAGAGCGGACCAGGAAAAACCTGCCATTGGCTACAAGCACAAACACAGCAAGATGCAAATCAACACAACACTGACAAAAACAAACACGCACAGTATAAATCAATGTAAACAAAAAAAGGCGTCTGACTGACCTGTGGAATTAAGTGAGAAAAAAAAAAGGAGCAATGCTAACACATACTGTAGACAAACACACATTTTCATGCATGCACGCACAAACACACTCTCGCACAGTAATCAGTATGCGGAGCCAGGGCCACTGCGCAGCCTGATAACAGCTTCTTTCACTGCTGCTGCTGGCTTCAACACTTCTTTTTTTGTTTTTTTTGTTTTCATCCCTCTGAAGTGCCTAGAAAAATGGGTTTCTGAGAGTAATCTGTTGAAAAAGTCTTTGAAAAACTGCCTGAGCAATTCAGCCATTAACTTGGTGGGGAACACATTATATTTTAATGAGAAGACAAACATCAAATCTGTGCTCGAGTTTCTGGGCAACCCGTACTCTGAAATGCACGTCACATTAATCATTACAGGATTTCAACCTTCCTGTCTCACAGGGAGCAAGGTCAAGAGGGAAGCTGGTGCTGTGTCGGGTACGGGCTTGGAAACAGATATTCCCCTCGGTATACTCTACAGTTCAAGCAAGTGTAAAACCACCTTCACTTCCCAGGACTTGAGCAGAGAAGATGACCTGTGTTATTTATACAACAGCGCTTCATATTCCGCCTTGCAGAATCACAAGTCTACTTTGTTTTGTTCAGGAGGCCTGGTGGGAACTGAGCCTTAATCCAGTTACAATCTTCCCCGTCCTCCTGAGCCACACAGAACAAAAAAGTGATTACACTTTCTTTACTGGCAGCCGCGGTGCTCATGTCCTCTCTCTGGATGCTTTCATACTGATTTTTTTTTGTTATTTCCTCTCAATCTGTGAACCAAATTAACTCCCGTTCTACAGCACAGAAAATGATCCTTGCTGCAGTTTAATCTCCACATTTTTTGTCTCCTTCTTTACATTTACATAAACACAAAGAAGGGTGGCTAGCTTATTAGCTCATTTAATTCTTGCACTCAGACATATCTGCCTTCACTATCCTATATCAAAATTAAAAATACTATATCAAAATGTATGAAGTTATGGGTTGATGTAGCGACTCCTCTTTGTGTGGCCTTGTCTTCAAGGTGTTGTAAATGTGTTCTTATATCCTTATATATTTTTTATTTTTCATGCTCAGTTTGGGACAAATTGGTTTCCTGTAAAAAAATATGATTTGGTAATTTATTCTTCTCATTTTGGCATTACTCTTTCTCTGTCAGTGCCTTGCTCAAGGGCACATCGGCAGTGCCCTGTAAGTGAACTAGCACCTCTCCAGCTACCAGACCAATTTCCAGATTTGGGTACACACCGGGACTTGAACTGGCACCCCTCCTGTTCCCAACTCAAGTCCCTAAAGACTGAGCTACTGCCGCCCACATTAGAGAAATGAAATAAAGTGTTGAAACGATTTTCCTTTTAATTGGAAAGATTTTACGACTGGAATTGATCTTGTTTTCCTCCATTTACTTTTATTATGAACTCAAAAGAAGTCTTAAGGAAAAGTTGATCTCTAAGGTCTACCAGTCAGCAAACAACCATTTGTTAGAACTCAGACGCATGTGAGGCGGATGATTCCTCAGTGTTCACTCTGGTATGAGTCACCTCATTTATATTTTCAATTTAAAAAATGATACAAAGGCATTGTGGCAGTAGAAAAAGTATGCAGAGTTCTGTGCAGGGGATTGCTAAACAGATAACAGGCTCCATGAACACTGATAACATGAAGCCTTTATTAGTAACACTGAACGTTGAGCCTTTATCCAACAGTACCCAAACAGCTGTTAACATCAACCGACTGACAAATGATCCAGCTATGATCAGCTGTCCCTGTCATCAGAAATGATGTTGCTTCAAGTGACGCTGATAGTAGCACATGGTCATCATCATCACGTGAGCCGACAGCGGTCTGCACTAGTTGTTAGACAGCTTATAATGATGTCGACTATTCTTCAATAGAGGAACTGCTTTCAGAAATCAGCCTCTTTAGTTTCCTCTCAATTTTCATTCCAGGTCAATGAATTCTCTATATGGATGACATATTTTGAATACTGTCCACAGACAGACACGCTCATGCTTGAAGCAAACATCATGTCAGGATATCATTTGGTGTGCTGGAATCGGAAGTGTAGTTTTATTTTCTAATAGTTTATGTGGTTAAAAAACGTCTGTATCCTTCCTTTCTAAAACATCATGGTGGGATCCTCCGATGAGGGCGACTGTGACTCAGTGGAAGAGCAAGTCACTCTAGACCAAAACGTCAGGCCACATGTCCAAGTGTCCTCCTCGTGCAGGACATTGAACCCCAAATTGCTTCAAAGTGGCAAAAGCAGCGGTGTGTGAATGCATTTAATTGGAATTAGTTCATCCTGATGGACACATAGCAGCCTCTGCCATCAGTATGTGAATGTGGTGTGAATGAGTGAATGTGACATGTAGTGTAAAAGCAGCTGTGAGCAGTCTTAAATCTAAAAAAAACTAGAAAAGCGCTGTAAAAATCCAATTCCATTTACCATTCTACTAGATCTGTGACACCGTTTCGACTGCAGAGGATACAATTACACACACACACACACACACACACACACACAGACAGAGAGAGAGAGAGTTTCAACCATCATCTCTGACAGTGTTCAGTGGGCTGTCATCACAAAGACGCAGAGGCTTTTTGAAGTGTTCTCTTTGAAGCTACACTGATAAACTTTTCACCTGCTTTTCTGTTGTCCCGGGACAACAATAATTCGTCTTTACTCAGCTCATCTGCCACGCTGGGTTAAAAATAAAATCACAATCCATTTTACGCTTAGGCATGGCAGTCGTTTAAATCAAAGAGCGGCTGAATGCAATAGTGTGTAATGACTAGATGGGGGGGCAGGGAGATAGAGGGTACAAACAGAAAGAGAGGAAGAGGAAGTTATAAAAATGTGAAATGTGGAGATGAGAGGGAGAGGAGAGAATGGGACAAATGGTCAGAAACAAGGAGATGTAATAAGAAAGGAAGGAAAGGGGAGTGGCAGAGCAGACACTGATACATACCGTTCGATAAGGCCTGCTGAAGCTCTGAGTCTGATATCACTCCACTCCGGTCCTTGTCGACCCTGGGGAAAGAAAACACAGATTAGATTACTGCTTGCATTAACAACTTTACACACCCACACACTCAGACTCACAATGGGAGCCGGCATCACCACTCGCCAGCTGAAACTTGATGCTCCTGAACGCGTGTCAGTTTTTCAACAGTCAATGGAGCATGAATGGAGTCCTGTGATCAGGACACAGGCAGTCTGTATGTTTGCAGATCCCTTGAGACTAGCCAGACAAGTTCTGAGAGTGTGTGTGTGTGTGTGTGTACATAAAGACAAAGTAAAACTTAATTTTGGCAACCACACTAACCACTTGTGCTACCGGCAGTGTCAGTGACATTCTTCCATATTTTTTTGATAAGTGAAACCAAAACCCAAATTACATTTTTAAACATATAGTTCTCAGATTCTAACTTCCACATTTGGGTTTAGGGCAATTATGAGCTTTCATTCCTGTCTGACACTTTATGTACCAAAAAGTCAATCAATGAATAAAGAAAAAAAAGTCATTGTCTTATAAATAGTGATGGCAGGTCTGCAAATAACTATTCTGTTTATTCATTTCTCCTCTTTTAGAATTTGCTTGGCCTTGTATGCATTTATCCTTTTTATTTATTTAAGACAGGACAGCTGAAGAGAGAGGAGACATGTTGGGAAGACAAAGTATGGACGACCTGCACAAATTGGTCGCAGGCCAGGGAGTTGAAGTAACAAGCAGCATGTCGAGGACTTAGCCTCTGTACATTGGGAGGCTGATACCGACTGAGCTACACCAGTGCCTCGACTATAACATGTCAGAAGAAGAGATGTAACGATTCACTCAACTCACGATTCAATTCAAGACACTGGGTTCACCCTACGCTTCTCTCTTTATTTTACTAAATGAGACTGTAAAGAAATGATGACTGAGAAAGATTCTCTTAGAGGCCGCAAACCCACTCGTCAGTGTGGTTTGGCCTCTTAATGTGTTTTCCCACAACAAGGGGAGGTGATTGGAGCTTCTAGTTGTGGTGTCGATTAAATGCTACATTATGTTGGTTGTGCTATTTGTGTAGTTCTCTGTCTTCTTGCACTATAGGCACACAGTTTTGTCTGTTATCTATCCTCCGATTTAAAAGACGGTGGTGCGCCCTCAATTTCAAGATCTTGCTCTGCAGCTGCTGACGCTCACCATATTATTGCAATTCATTTTTCAGAGTACCGATGTGAATCTTGACACCTTTGAATCGATTTATAGCGATTTTACGATTAATCTTTAAATCCTTAGTCAGAAGAAAAAAATAAAATATCATAAAAAGATGCTAGATTTTAAGGGAATGTGACCAAATTGCATTTAATGGTTGTTTTTAATTCACGTTCAGTTTACATGGATGCAAACAGAGAAATCAGACTACATTCCTTCTGGATAGCCTATAACCAGAGAAGGTTTGGTGTTAGGTCTTAACAAAATCATGAATCTCTTCCCTCAATAATGAACCGTGCTCCTGTGGGGTTATTGATCTGATAATCACTTGGCTGCCCCTTCTTTAAGGAAGAGGTTAACTTTGAATGATGTGTCAGTATTTAAAGGTAGATCTTGACGGGAATGTCAATGAGTCAATCTTTCAGCACTCCTGTGTATTCATATGTTAAACATTAAACAAAAAATGTATGTGGATAAGTGTGGTGAGTTGTTTTTAAAAGCCTCTTGGTTTATTTTTGTTCCTCTGTTCCTCGGTCAGAGTCAAAGTAGAGCTCAACTCAGAAACACTTTCAGGACATGTCATCATCTCCTGACCAAAATCCAGATGTGTTAGGTCATGGAAAAAATGTACAAGCATGAGGGGAAACCCCGCTCACTAATAAAAAAAAAGCATTAATAACAAAACAAATCTTAAGCTGTTAGAGGGTTTGATTGTGAGACAATCTCCCCCAAAATTGTTTTTTAACTCAGCCCTGACATCACCGCGAGTCCTTGGCTGAAACATAAAAACATCAACAGGCTGGACTGTGACACAAATTCGAGTTCACAGTTTGAAAAAGAAACAGCTTACTCAACCGTCCAGTGACTCAGTTGTTCCTTAGCAACCTACCTGACCCAAATGTCAATACAGATCCATTCAACAAACACACTCTGAATACCAGCAGAGAAAATTACAGGGAGGAGGAGACAGGGAACCCCCCCATGAGAAAAAAACAAAAACAAACACAGAGCTGGTCTAGTGCTGATTTTATGGGTTGGGTTTCCACTCCCAGCAGTGACGCTTAACGTGCGCTCAAGTCTTCATGTCTAGAGCCTTTATCGCTGATCAGCTTTAAGTCTGTGTGTTCTCCTCGCTCCCCCCCGGTAAGAAAAACAACTTTTTCATGCCTGTATAAATGAGAGCTTTGTCAAGGTGAAGCTGAGGACTGGTTTGGTTGTTGGAAGCGGGGGGGGGGGGGGGGGGGGGGGGGTACCCTACCTTTACCATACACTGATTAACACAAAGAAGTGTGTGTGTAAAAATAAGCTCTCCTCTTATACCCGCACCTATGTCTTGACCATGACCATTTACTGACGCATTCCCTCATCCTCAGGTGAAGTAACCTGGCTGGACCGTCCACAAACAGACACTGAAGAAGTTACACATCATTAAAACACCTTCTTGCCTGCAGCACAGACAGTTAAACATCTGGCATTTCCATCTTCACGCACTCCAATATGGAGTCAGACAACAAAACACTATCGCTTGGTCTGGAATTCTGCTCAGTTTTTCCCATGTTTCAATGTTTCCTATTAAGAAATAAGGTTGGATTATGGCCTGCGGAACAAAGGACGCCCTACTTTCCACATAATCGTTCCAAAAGAAAGGCAATGTAACTGTGGCTCCTGAGAAGAAAACTGAAACTTCTAAATTTAGGCTGCACTCACAAAGCCTTAAAAAGGAAATTCTGGTGTCCAGCAGTCATTTTCAATTGCTACTTTTTGGTCTATTTCTGATACTGTTAACTTTTTTCTTTGACAAATTTAACTAACATTATGTAAATAAAACTTTCGCTTGTATTATTTTGGGAAACTGGCACCTTTTCCTCAAAAGTCATTTTTTTGTTTTCCTACAAGTTTGAATGTGTTGTCTTCATCTGCAGTTTACTTAGCAGTAGCAGTATGGTCAGTGATCATTGTTTTCACATTTACTGAAAAATTATCTGCATTGTTGATTCAAATTAAAACCATTTGTCATGATTTGGTCTTTTTTTAGTTTTGTTTTTCAGTGTTTGGTGTTTCTTCTTGTTCTGGTGTGTTTTATTCGTTCTTGAGTTCTGTGTGTTTTTAGTGTTTCATGATTTGGTTTGTAGTTGTCCTCTGTGTTTCTTGTATTCCTGCCTGTGTGATTGCCCTCATTGTCTTCACCTGTGTCGTTAGTCTCACCTGTGTTTGATTACCCCTGTGTCTATTTAGTCTCTGTGTTTCTTCCCTCCTGTGTCAGTTGATTGTATGTGTTTGTGGTATGTGGTTTGTCGTATGTCAGTTTGCTAGTGTCTCTTGTGCTTCCTGGTGGCTCCTTGTTTTTTCATGTTTTGGAATTTTGATCTATATTTTAAATAAATAGTTTTTGGTTTCCGCAGTTGGGTCCTCCTCCCTTGTTTTACACACGGCATCGTAACACCATTCACACATTCGCAGTCATGGCATGGTATTGAATACATCTAAAAAAGAGAGCAATAGATCTCATTCGTTGGATGATAGTCAGGCTGCAGTCTACCTTCTGAATGAGCTGCGTCAAACACGGTGAGAATGAAACACACTCACGAACACATGAGAATCATTTGTTCTCCCATGGCATGACTAGTTTAAAAGTGTGAACTAAGATGAAAGGATTACCAAAGACTGTGAGGACGGTGAGTCATATTGTGAAGTGCGTGTGTGTCACAGAGATTAGGAGGCCTCCCGCTTCAAGTATGCTCTATTGACTCTGATCACATGACCAGGGAATTCCAGCGCTGCTCTGCCAGATTTCGACCAAGAGGCAGCAGATGTTGCAGCGTAACGCTCATGTGAGGGATGACTGTGTGTACACGAGAGTCTTTCAGGTTACATGTAGAATGACCCCATGTGAGGATCACTCCATAGTTACATGATTGCCATGAGCAGCACTGTTTCTGTGAGTGACAGATAAGGAATGTGTGAGAGAGATGAAGAGAAACAAAGAAGAGAGCAAAAGAGCATGCTGGTAAATGTCTACATGCAACCTGATTTCTAAGGGGTTTTGCACCACACATAAATAATTTGTAAAGAGTGTTTCAAGCCTCGCTATGCGTGCAGCATCTCAATGTTGTTAGCAGCAGGGAAGAATTCTCTGCAGTATTACATAACTATATAGCTTACTAGAACCGGGGGCCAAAGCTTATCAACTTTTTCCCCCCCCTCTGTCTTCTCTGGTGACCTTCTTAGCTGCTGACACACTTTTGACTCAGGCCATGCTGAAACTGATGACTATCACTGGTTGAACGCAGCCACTGATACTGTTAACATCAGCTCAGGAACGAGAAAACATGCATGTCATTGTAATTATGCTGGAGAGAGCTTAATGTCTTTACGTTTGAGTCCCATAAATAGATACACACTGCGTCATATAGACTTACAACTGTCAGATAATATCAGGAAAGCCCACCTTGACAGGTTCATTCACTGTTGACACAGACAGCAGTGTGAATCATTCATTCAAAAGATGACACATTTCTATGTTTACAATAAAAATTTGACTGTGGGAAAATGGTCCCTCTTATTCTAGGAGAGCCCAGAACAAAAAGCCTTCAAGGACTCCTGGAGGTCTTTGGACCATAGTTTGTGAACTATTAAGCCATAGAAGACAGTTTCCTGGTTGAGCCACATGCCTGCTATTTACTTAAGTAGCCTACCAGTCAACATTTAACACCTTTAAAAATGCTGTGTGCCAGTACTGGAGTATAGTAGCTAATTCTATACACTGCATTTTGAACAGCAACGTGACGAATAGCCTGATAGCTATTGGACGTACAGGCTATTTATGAACACACTCTGCAGTTGTATTTCCAGGAAGCAGCTGAGGGGAAACCTCAGAGCTCACAGAGAGATCACTTACTTCATTGAGGAGCACTGCTTTTCACCGAAAATAGTTTAAAGACACCCAGGAATAAAGACGACCTGTCAATGAAACAGTGTCACCACGGACATAGCCCATCCCTTTTCTTCCTCTCCTTGCTACAAACGACAGCAGTGTTCGCTGCGGAGCGGACACAGGCAGACAGAAACAACCCGTCTTTTCACCCACTCACCTCTGAAAGATATTCCACAGAAAGCTCTGGTCCGGGGGGGCGTTGATGTGCGGCGGAGCTTTGTACGGACTGTGATACGCCATTTTAAAGGGAATGTGCTGTCAAAATTGTGCTAGTAAGCCCGACAGACCGACTTCTTCCTGCTGTAGTTTCTCCTCTAAGCAGCTTCAATCAGACTCCACCACCCAACCTTCACGTTGCTGCTTGCCTCCTCACGCACAGAGGCGTGGCCAATCATTCACCACTTCCCATAAGGAGGATGACGTCACGTTTTCCTCATGTTTTCCTACCGCGGAAATATTAATTAAGGCCCCTGGAACTCAAACCAACTTAACCCTGTACTAGAAAATAAAATAAACTTTTTTTTTTAAATTATGAACCAAAAAACATATTTATGTAAAAGTTTAAAGACACATATTCAAACTTAAATGTGTTGTAAAATTGTAGATTTGCAAATTTAGTGATGCTGATTCATGGTGATGGAAGAAGCAGCTTTAACCATTTACTCCACTACAACTACAATAATCTCTACTATGTCTTAGCGACACACTTTGCTTTTAGTATCCAAAGAAAAATTGTTAAATAAGCAAAGCAACCCTTGTATATTTTCATTAAATGGTTTCATAATTTTTTTATATAGGCTATGTATTTTTTGCATCATTGAAATGTAATTACTGAGACAATTTCAAACAACTTTCGCTAGATGATTTAATGTAGGCCTTACACAGTACACAGTATAAAACTGAATTTAATAAAGGATACATTATTATTATTATTATTATTTATTACTTAGTAAAATAAATAGCAATGAATAATCAAGGTACGAAAGATAAACAGAAAACTAAATAATCAATAAATAATAAAGGGAATCTAAAGAACACTAAAATCAAATAGGTTGACAAGAGTATTTGTTGTATTTCCACTAAATATACTTACCACTACTGTAATAATATGTCTACTTATGGACATAAGTGTAAAAAATAAAAAAATAAAAAACAATATTTATTCTAGTCTTTGTTCCTTTATTAGTGATTACAAGTCTATCTACCGTCTAGACATCCTATGACTGGTGACAATTTGATTGTTGCAATCTGAAAAGGGAGTTTTTCCTTTTATTTTTACCATTATACAGTCTATGATTTTGTCAGATTGGAAGATATTTACAGACTATGGGAAGAACCGGAAGAACTCACTTGCAGATATCTTGAAAGGTCATTCTGGGATAGGAAAAATTAGTTGTAGATATCTGACATTGAAAGCCTCATACACATGAATGACAAAAATGACATCATTCATCCTATGAGAAATTACTATGTGGGTATCTGAAATTAAATGTGTTATTAGTGAGAATACAGTTTTCATATGAGTTGTTGATGTCTAATCTCTAATAGATAAAGCGGATTGCCATAAAACACAAGTGTTCCTTTTTTTTCTATTTTACATGAAGGCATCACGAGTGTTTACTTTTAATTTATTGAAAGTCGCAACCGGATTGGCCAAGCGTAACTAGACGCGGGAAACCCGTGGTGGGTATTTTACTCACGATTTTACCATTCAAGACAAAACCCTGAACCTTTATCTTTTTCCACAGAGCACATGCTATAGAAAGGCACTGTAAAAAAAAAAAAAAAACATGTTTTATTACCCAAATGTCCTTAAGCGCAACACTGGATGTTTTTCCACAGTTTGGTAAGTTTTTAAATAAGATAATTTAGGTCAATATTTTGTGATGGCAAAGGTAGCTAGCCTTTTGTTAACTACGAACAAAACAGCAGGACCTTTAAACATAAATAAATGATAAGCCTGTGTCAGATTCATGTTGTTTTTGAATGTTGTGTTTGTTTATTCAGGTTAGCTGCTACAAGAGGTATCAGGGTGAGTCGGAGAGAGCTGCTCAGAGTCAATGTCAGGAGAACATGGTAAGAAGTCAATCAGGTTATTTTATCAAAGCAAGCTAGGACAGATAAAGGATGTATTTAACTGTCTGGCTTGTATTGATTCATTGACAGGTATCTGATATTTTAGGCCCATTTCGTGTTTTTTTAACACTATCTTAGTTAATATATTGTGATTTCACTGTGCTTGATAGTTGACATGAGAGTAAGGCTGCTCGCTTTCAAGTAAATAGTAGTCTAGTTTGGTGTAAAGGTGTAAATTATAAAAGACATTAAAGATTGGTCAGATCTCTCTTTGTACTGATCTGATGTACCGTCAATCTTCAAATAAAAGCACATCTAACTTTCAGGCCCAGTCCCTTGTACTAGTTTTGACAAATAAAGGCAGCTCTCCATTAGAGATGTGATTTTCGTGTTGAAAGAGTTTTTGGATCAATATAAGGACAAAAAGCAGCAAGACACACAAAATAAAGATGAACTACATCTGTCCAAGAAAGACAGTTATGTTTGTATGAAGGAGGTGCACATGCTGGTTCACAAAGCAAGATCTATTTAGTGATTTATTTAATTGTTTATTGATATCCTAAGTGTGTACTCTGTTTAATATTCTGTCTTGTGTAAATGTACAATTTAGCAGTCTTTCCCAGCTTTGCTTAGTTTGCACAAGTTTTGTTTAAAAAAATAATTGAAAGCCTGTCTCATATTGAAGCCTGTCCCAAATAATTGCAGGGTCATTTCATAGACTGAAGTAAATCAAAGCCTGGGCTATTAATAGTTTTACGGTAGTATAAATAGTACATGCAGCTGTATTATGTAGTGCTGTATACCTTCTAAAAATGCTGCACTATTTTATTATATAATACCAGTTTATAATTTGTTTTTTTTACAGTGGGGACATTTTGGACTATGTGACAGCCCAGGTGCCCGCACCTCAACCCAACCTGCCGAGGCCTCGGTTCTCTCTCTACCTGTCGTCTCAGCTGCAGTATGGAGTGGTTGTTGTGTACCACAGGCAGTGTGGCTTCCTGCTCGGTAAGGGCAAATTACATGACAATGAACTAGAATAGAGCAGAACAAGCAAGAGTAGAAAGCCCAGAAGTCATAACTGTCCTCAGAGCTACATTTTCTATACACAGTACACTGTAACCGTTTGCTAGATGAGCAAGAAGAAAGGGGGGATAACATAAGGGTAGTAGACCAAAAAATGACTTTAATGCTTTATACAGTATAAAAACCACAAACTGTTCATGTGTTAACAGTGGTGGCAGACAAATCTAATAGCATACTGTACATCAGGTGTAGGCATGAGTATGTTAGTTTTGAACAAGGGAAGATTTAAATAACTTGATTATCAAGGATAAGCAGAAAATGCAGTCAGTAAGAAGGATGATGTTCAGCTAAACAATTACCTTTATTTTCTGTTGGGTTACTTTCCAGGGTAAACTAAGGTGAAATTTGAAAATGCTGTTAGTTCAAATTATGCAAAACACAGAAGACAAGTTGTCCCTGCAAAACATAGAAGTGTCAGAAATGCTGTTTCAGTGTTTAACCAAAACAGTGCTATCTCTGCACAATGCATGCTTCCCAAATCAGCCTGACGAAGCTGATTTAAACTCCTAGATAGAGCAGATGAATGCAATACCAGCAAACCAAGCTCAACATTCTCTAGTCATCTTGGCATAAATGACACCCTGAAACTTGTATTGCATCAGACAGGTTCACAATCATGCTGTTGTCATGGTTGATGAAATCTGTGAGAAACACTGCAGGATGATAAGCAGGAGGAGAGGCCAAAAAAGCAACCACTGCCTGTTGACTACTGTGGTTTTTGAATTCAGCAATGGTATTTAATTTAATATCTCAGTGCAATAAAATTGAACCTCAATACGATCGAGAGTGCTTAACAGGACAAGTGGGAATGTGTCCTCTCTGTTTTATAATATGTCCTTAAAAAAACGTGATAAAACATTTATTTGGTCATCCTGGCTGGGACAGTTGAATAGATTATCTGTAAACCTTGACTAAAACAATACATGAATGAAAGTCATTATGCAGAAAATATATCAAACCAAAAACAATTCAATTAATAGGATACCTTGTTTATAGCCATCTTCTCTAGTCTTAAAAGGAGGCATTATGGTCAAATGGTCTCCTTTGATCAATGCCAGATGTTTTAGTCCTTGACCTATAAGTGACATATGTGCTTCTGTGTCTGAAGGAACTGCACATCCAAGAGTTGTGTTTGAAAATGTCAACTCTTGCTCTGTTTCCAGAGGAGGCTCAGCAGACCATGGACCGCCTGCTGCGCTCTAAAAGATGCATACCTATTGACCTGGCTGAGTCTGACAGGTGTGCACACAACGACACACACATCCATTTGATCTGGCACAGTGCATGCCCAGTGTGTTTTTCTTTTCTTATCCTGGACCTCCTATGATTTGAAGCAGCGCCCTGCAGAGGTTTTATGCTTCAGGGGGAAGTCAGAGCTCGAAGCATCTGGTGGAATATTTATGAGGGAGATTATTTTTGGTAATTAAGACTGTACAAGGAGGCAGAAGTGTGGTATTGCGTGAATGATGGACAAATGAAGATGCTTCCATTAAAAGGCATTATAAATGTTAATAGGCTGTGTTATTGTACAGCAGTGATGTATGGGTATGTGTTCATCTTAGCTTTATGCATACTACAGATCGTGTACACAGATCTTATTTTAGTAATACTTGTATTTTTTTTAAACTATGAAACCAACTTCAAGGATAAATGTATGCAAACTGTAGCTAGCTAATACAGCACTGCACATGTGAGGGATGTTTGGATATTGTGGATAGAATTATTGGTGTGTTTATCCTGCAGGCTGGCCTTGGATGTGCCTGACAACCTGTACATGTTGGAGGAGGCAGAGGGGGCTCAGGACCCTTTCTTTGGACTCATGAAATTGAAACAACTGCCCAGCCCCTACAGCGTACACGTGGTAAGTAAGCCATATGATGACATGGTGTGTGTGTGTGTGTGTGTGTGTGTGTGTGTGTGTGTGTGTGTGTGTGTGTGTGTGTGTGTGTGTGTGTGTCTACAAAGGCAGTGTAACCTATTGTCTCCTTGTGGAGTGTAGAATAACTGTTTATCTGTTCAAAGCAGGAGTAATAGATGTGCTTGTTTGAAATAGATGTCACCACTGTTCTGTCAAACACAACTTACATTTGAGTTGTTTATGACTTTTAAAAGTAGGTGAAATAATAGACTAAAGACATACTGTCACATGTTACTTATGTATACAATACAGATATTCTGTACCCACAATATGACACATTGTTTCCCTTTAGACATATGTTCAGAGATGTTTTCCCACCTCTGTAGGACATTTAATAAATAAGATAAGACTCTTACATCAGTAAACTTTCTTTCAGTAAAGCTTTAACTCTGGGTGTTTTATTAGAAGTTAATTAGTAAGTAATAAGGATTGAGGTTACATGTACCGGTAAGTAGTTTCATCTGACCACATTCAGCGCAAAAGTTCTGCTGCTACAATGGACTGAGTGTTTTCTAATCGCAGATCAAATACAGAAAAAACACACACACATCCTGTACTTGCCACACCTATTTAAAGGATGTATGTACATACATGTATGTTTATACTACACAGACCCTTCAGAAGGCTGACATGATACAATATGATGCTTTACTGAAGTTACTGTGTTGTAATGTTTTATTATTCAACATATAATACCTCAGCCTTTTATTCTAACAGACAGTTCACTGTTTAACTAACTAATTCCCCAGGTGAGTGTTTGTCCTATGGCATTACACCTGTAGTGTAGGACACTCCCATTCCAGCATAGCATACATGCAGTATCTCTGGATACTACCCACTGGTACTCTGAGATAGAATAATCCCAGTAGATAACTGTTGCTCACTGTGTGTGCTCTAAAACCGTCTGACAGCTGACCTTTGTCCTTCTTGTCATCTTTCCCTGTGGAAATACCATGTCCGTCTTAAATCATCAACAGCACCACCAAGTGAGACTAAACTATACAGGGGCAGTAACCTGGAAATCACTCTAGTAGGGGCCTAGTGGTTAGTTTGTGTCCCCCATGTATGAAGGCTGTGGTCTCCGAAGCGGGTGACCTGGGTTTGAATCCAACGTCTCCTTTCATTCCCCACTATCTCTCTCCGACTATCCACTGTCTTGTCTCTCCAATAAAGACATACAAAAGCCCCAGAGTAAATCTTTAGTGGGTCCTGTGATGTAATTGAAATTGTCCCTATACTGTTTTTTTGCATTCAGGGTCCAAATGAGAAATTGCTGATGTGATTTGATCTACCGGTAATTGTGTATTTGAATATTTTACACACTCATCAGGTGTCAGGCAGGAAATGCTATGTCGCACATAAGAGAATGGAAGTACAGCAGAGAAGCAAATGAGCTTCATCATTTGAGATGATGTTTCTTTGCTGCCTTAGCGAGGCAAAATAAGAAAGTTGGAAGTATAACTTCTGCATTAGTTTGGTTTTTCACAAACTTTGCCTCGTAGTGATCGAGTTTTGGCTTTCATATGGTAGTTTTCATCAGGCTTGGTTCTCATGTATTGTCCTAAAAAAAAGAAACATATCTTTTGAGTATTCTTTTTTTCGTCATGTAATATTTTATAATGTGTGTTTGTAGCCATTGTTGGTGAATGAAGAGGCAGGGTCACAGCACTCCCTGGTGCCCAGTCCCCACAGCACAGCTGACAAAGACGGTGAGACCGGTATTTTAATGTTTGAAAGAAACGCTGTGTCCTAATTCAGTGATGACTGCTGTTTAAGTCAAATCTGTTTCCCACTGCTCACATGTTTACTTGAAACTCAAAGCTGTATGAGAAATCAAATCCTTTAGAGGTTGTTCAGGTTCATCCTAATAGCCCGACCTGTAATGGGACACAGCTTTTTGTATAACACGGTTCATAATGTGTTACTCTTTCAACTGGTTTGTGACAGCGGTGATTATGCTCTTCATATTTTTGATTATTTGGATTTTTGTAAAGGTTTGTGGGATCGTTTTGTATGATGACAAAAATTTTCAGAAATCACCCCTACATTCAGGATAATCTTTCTTAGGCCCTGTGTCCACCTGGTGTTTTTTTGCAGGCAGAAAAGTGCGCTCAGCAGCGCCTACATGAAGATCCCTTCTGTTTCTATGACAACAGTCTGTCGACAAATGCCGCTGTATGACAGACACGGCTCTGTTAATTTTTACTGAATGTTTTAAAGTTGGCATGGTTTAATTTCCGATCAGACACGGAGCAAAGAGGATGTGGGTACAAGACAAGATCGGCAAAAAATCGAGGAAAATCATTTATCTCGAAACGAGTGCCAGCAACATCAACATCTGCTTTCTGAAAAGTTGAACGTATTTTAATGTGAGCGCTCAGAGCAGCCGCACAAAAAAAGCATTGCGCTCCAAAAAAAGATGCTGAACGCTGTGCCTTTTCTCCGGGCGGCTGCCTGCTAATGCAAATGCTCTCTACTCATTGAAAACGCTAGCTGTTAACTGGCCTAAAGAAGCTTTAAAATGTTTATATGAATTAAATAAATTGTACATTTTCTTCTTAAACTTTTGGTGCAGGAGGTTGCTATTACTCCTGTAAGGAAAATGATGAATACATGCTCAGTGAATGTATTTACATTTTATCTACACATATTGAATTAGAAATAAATCTGTTTTTCTTTGTAATGGTTCCCCCTGTGCTGCAAACATGCTTGTCTTCTAATTCACCCTGCTGTGTCAAACCAGGTTTCAGGTCACCTCCAGCTGCCATCACACTGAAGGAGAAGGAGCAGTTGCATATCCCCGCTGCTGAGGTAAACGCTCTGCCACTGTGAAGGGACAGAAAAACATCTTTGTCATCATTTTTAGACACAACAGCCATCCTAGTGATTCATTGGACTGGGATGTGAAACGTGCCAACAACAGCTTTATTCAAGACCACTCCAAGGTGGTCTTCTCTCAGACTTTACAGCATGCCATGAGACAAAACATTCTTAAATCCATACATTTTCTAAACAGTGTGTATAATGCAGTGGACTTAATGGTGTAGGAAAGAGTGGATGTAAAATACCTGATGCCTAACAGACTGTCCTGAATTCACCCCTCAAATCTAATTTATGTGACAGTCATAAAGAGCAGCTGCGTTTTACTACAGTCTGTCTGAGTCCCACAATCCTCCACTCACTATTAGGCTCTTCATGATGTCACTTAGGGACTGATAATACTCTTCTTAAAGCATAATGGGCTGACGAAGACCATTTTGGTGTAATAGGATGTGACTTAATTACATCAGCTCAGTTTGTTTACTCAGATGTGTGGCTCACATATAGATACTCTGTGTCCTCCGCCCCTGCTTGCCTGCCCCTTTGGCTGATTTTTGCTTTGCATGCAAAATGTTGTAATTTCTTTGTTATCATCCTCTTCTCTTTACCAAAAACCTTGTGTCCTCTTCTAAACTCACTCTCTCTCTCTCTCTCTCAGTATTTTATGGGTGATGACCTTCCAGAAGCAACAGCTAGAGAGATCGACTTATTATTGGATCAACCGGACCAGTTCCGGGGAGGTGGGTGCATGCATGGGTTTGTATTAAAGTTGGGAAGTCTGAAATCAAGCTGGTTGCTAAACTATACTTAAGGTTCTGTGAAGTGCCAACTTTATTAGTCCCACAGTGTGAGCTTTCTGTAATGTGTCTGCACCAGTGAACCACATCACATTCTTTGTGCAGTCACTATAATAAACAAATAAAATCTGACTAAGTGTGGGCCTTTGCTGCAGGAGAGAAACATGTATTTTCAGTGGACAAGTTATTAGTACATCTCTTAAGTTTTAGAAAATCATCATTTGCTTAAACAAATAGAAAGAATAAATGACTGATGTTCTTAATTTAAGTTAGAAGCCCATTTCACAAATCCACTGCTGACATTTCTAGAAAATGTCTGGACAGCCGGCCCCTGACCCTTTCACACATATCCTACACAGCTCGAGATTTCCCCTGTTGGTTGGAGGGGGGAGGGGGGGGGGGGGGTCTCAGGAGGCAGGGTATGGCACGTCAGAGTGAGAAACCTGGGAGAGAGAAAGAGTTGGGAACAACATGGAAAATTAGCCAGAGGCCGGACCCAGACTTGCACCCCACCTGCAGCTCCTTTCTTTAAATTTCTCGATTAAGTCAAACATGAAGCTCACCTGGACATTTTCTGGATATTTTTAGGAGTGTAGTTCATGTGCGAAAGGGCAAGAGAGTATAAATGGGTTTATTATGAAATCTGTTAAAACAAAAAGAAATGTTTCCTTTAAAGATGGAAGTTATTTGAGTTTGTTTAAGGTTTTTCTTTTTATCTTTGAAGTAAATTGTTTTTGGAAAGATGGGTTAACTGAAACGTCTCTTTCACATGATGTCTCTGATATCATTTACCTGTGTGTGAACAGGATTGGATGGGCAGTATACAGAGGAGAGGGTCAGGGATCTTGAAGGAGCCATGACATCTATTGATCAGTAAGTCTTGTGAAGAAACTTTCAAAAATTGACTTTCAGTCCTTTCCATTACCTCCACTCCTCAGAGAGTGCCTTCAGGGAAACATGAAAGTCATTGTTACAGTACTAGTCTGCTTTCTTTGTTTGTTTTTGGATGTTAACAAACAGGATAGTTTGACATAGACACTTACAATACCAAATAGTTTGTATAACACAGCTCATACCTGTAAAGACAAACTGCAGTAAGCATGTGTGTGTGTGTGTGTGTGTGTGTGTGTGTGTGTGTGTGTGTGTGTGTGTTGTTTCCAGACTGAAGGAGACCATGTTGGGAGCAGAGCGGGACAGTATGTGGCTGCTAGACGAAGAGACAGGTCAGCCTGTGACGCTTCCTCTGGCAGCTGTTGCCCTAGAGATGACCCCACCACATGTTGCTATGCCTACCCCACCATCTAGGGCGCCTGGGTACAAAGGTGAAGGAGCAACAGATAGTCCCAATGGAGAGGTGAGACATAGGTGATGCTGTCTATTCACCTGTTGTTTGAGTTATGTCATGTAGACAACACTAAACAATGACAAAGCATTTTCCACTGTAACACTCATCATTAACTTCAATCTACATTCCACAAAGTGACTCATGAGCAGCTTGTTTCATTTTAGAAACCAGTAATGGAAAACAAACAAGGGTGTGTCTCCACATTGATGCATACTTTCCAGTTTGATGCTCAGAAGGGACTTCCTTAAATACATTGAAATATTAAAGCTGTGTGTTTCTCTGCGATCAGGTTGTTCCTCCTCTGAGGAAGCGAGGGGGAGGTCGCAGGCGCCAGCTGGTCTTCGCTGACTCTGAGGTCCAGATATCTGACCAAGCTATAAAGGAACAGATTGAAAACCCACAAGCTGAAACTCTGGACCTGGTACTAAATCTCACTGATGCTGTTTTTCTTAATCACATGTACAGTATATGTTTAAATACATCCACTCACTTAAAACACAGTATTTACATTATTACAATCATCTCCCTCAACCAGGAATCATGACTGGAACACACAAACAAGATACACACAAGGCTGTATATACTGTGTGCACACACGTTCATTCACTCTTTCAGCCACTGATCAATTCAATTTTCAGTTGTTGGCATTCAGTAGTCAACGTTTTTCCATCAAAGTGTTGATCCACCAGGATGTCAGTTAATCACACTCCAGCTCTCTCGCCTTCCTTCAGCTCTCTAAGCCCTCTGGAGAAGTGCTCATTGATTTTATTTCTTTGCCTCTTTCTATCCTTCTACACTCCTTTTCTACCCCTCCTCTCTCCCTCCTCTGTGAACTGAAAAAAAAAACATTCTATTGACACTGTATCATCAAACTAATATTCTGTCCCTCCGGTCAGTCCGAGGTTTTGCTACACCTCCCCACCTTGACCAAGCGTGCTGCTCCTGCTCAGCTCTTCACCGCCCCCTGTGGATGTAAGTACCACACTAAAGAATTATTATAACATTTTCTGAAATACTGAGAAAACCCATTAGAATATGAACTTTTGCACATTTTTGTACGTCAAAAGGATACAAAAGATCTGCAATCTCTTGGTTGTAGAACAAAATAGATAAATAGTCCTTTGGGGGGGGATCTGTGGGGTTTTTTGATTTTTTTTTAATGCAAGGTAAATAAATCATTTGAGGTAACTGATAACCTTGCTCTACAGTCAGTCAGTGAGAAGTTATTGTGCTGTAGGTCACATACCTCATACAGAAAATGAACCTTCAACCTCTTTGACTTTGAGTCCGTGCAGTGTAAGACTTGCATTAACGTCCAGCGTGGTTTTTAATAAGCAACACATTTATCAGCCCTGTGACACATTTTATCAGTGTTGATCACAACACTTTCCAGCTGTACTTTGAGATGCCCTCCACTTCACATCTGCTGAGGGATATACAAAATACTGACTGAAGACTTTCCTGTGACCCCTTCAAAGCCCTCCTCCACAGTGACCTCCAGTCTCTATGGAAACAGTGTGCCTCGCTCACCAGCCTGCCTGCATATGGGGGAAACGAGAGAGGGGGAAATGAAGGAGAAGAGGAGGGGAGAGAGGAGTCAGAGCAGGACAGAGAAATACTGAGGACAGAGAGGAAGAGGAGGCACTCAAGCATGAGAGAGGTGGTGGGTGTGAGAGGACATTTTAATATGAATGCCGGTCTTTGATGTTTCCTTTTTTTTATTAAGAAAATGAAAAAATATTCTAACCAACCAGGAGTCAAGTTTCTTGCCATGCCAAATTCTGCAAGGCTATTTGTGAAACCATAGGTCAAATAGGCAGCTGGCCTGCAGTCGTATTCTGCCAACTGTGTTCAGTTCAGTGGTGAGACAAATTAGATTATAAAACTTGTTTCTGTTTCATGAATCTGTGTGTCTCTCTCTCTCTCTCAGATATCCAGTGAGTCAGGACTGCAACCCGCCGACGGCTCATGTGAGAATTCTTTCTGTTTTCTCACACATTAGTTTTTCAGATGATGTTTTGGCAGCACAACAATGATATAATTTACAGCCCTATAATGTGTGTGTTTGTGCTTATCAACAGCTGTATTAGATGCGATCCTGGACATGTCAAAAGAGGACAAATCTGTGAGCGATGTGATCACTCCTGTCAGCAGATTGTAAGTCTCAGATGAGCTGACAGACACAAAGCTAGGAAAATAAAGAAATAGATCACTCTAGGGTTTTAATGTGTGTGCTAGGTCCCCACAAGAGGAGGCCCGCCTTCAAATGGAGCCAATAGTGGAGGAGAACATCGAGATGCCTGAGGCTCAGAATGATGCAGAGAGCAGGGACATGCTGAGGTATTTAATTCAGTACACACAGCACAGACACACACACTCAGAACACAGACACACTTCAAATCACACACACATCTGCTTTGAAATTCAAAATAGAGAGGAACCATTCAAGAGAGGAATCTGAGTCTGACATATTAGCCTGTTTACCTTCTTTACCAGGGTGGACATCAAATCTGGTATATTTAAGTATCAGACATTATTGGTAATTGAGTGTCAGTTGATAAGATATAAAGCTGCTTGTTTGATAGCCTAACATATATTTTATGATACATTTTGTATAAATGAGCATTGTTTCATTGGCTGTATATGGAAAGCCTTTAAATACTTTACTCTGTCCCTTCATCCCCCCCGCAGCATCTGTAAGATTTAGAAAAATTGTCAGAAGATGTCCGACAGTCACGTGTTCCTGTTTCCAATCAAAACAAACCTTTTGGAGCTCATTTCTAAAGATGTCCGTACCAGTCTTCAGAGTTGAATCGTTAAATGTACCGGTAATTTGATTACAATGCCTTGTTTTTCTTAGCTGGATCTCCAGCAGTCTGCAGAGGTTTGGAGAAGTCACCTTTGATTCTCTGGTGCCCCCGGAGGTCGATCGCACCACTGCAGCTCACTCACTCTACAAACTGCTGGGTAAGGACATTATAAGTTTCTGCTTATTAGACGGTGGTAATGCTCCTGTTTATTATTGATGAGCTGCTCAGAAGCTACTATAATGCTGCTCAGTGTGTGTTACAATAACTGACACAAACTGAGATCATTTAGTTTCCAAATAAATCTCAATGAGGATAGAGAAATGAAGTGTTATTTTGTGCATTGGAGAATATTTTATAATTTACAGGTGCACTTTGAAAACACATCATACACCAGTTCAGGATTCTTTAATGAACTCAAAATTAAGATTGAATGAAACACTTTAATGATGTTGTGTTTGTCTTCTTCAGAGCTGCTCTCAGCTCGACATGTGACTGTACGACAGAATGAACCCTACAGTGTCATCACCATCAACTCTGCAGCGTTCAGGATGACCGCCTGAACACACACACACACACACACACACACACACACACACACACACACACACACACACACACACACACACACAGAGTTACTCACTTTAGTTCTGTAGAGTTCCAGTTCACATCTTTGTAATGATTACTGCAGTAGATGTACTAATAGATCCTCTCTTAATAACATGACATCATCAGATCTTTACAATTGTATCAACATTTAGATATTTTTTATGAGTGGTGGTTATATAATGGTTAAACAGCTCAGAAGAGTAATATATTGAACAGCATTCAGTAGCTTTTTAACATTGTTTTTAAAGAATATTTCAAAGATTTTTAACATTTTTTATCTGGTTTTAACTTGTTTGTGCTTTTGTATTCATAAGTATTTATATCAACTGAGTTTCAATGGTTTCCTGTTTAATATGAACTGTTATCAAAGACTTAAACATGACTGAGCTTTTACCCTCTAAAGATCTTAAATGAAGCTTTTTATACAGTTTGTGACGGTTGTGACTTTTTACTTCTATCCCTTTGATATCATATTATAACTGAAACTCTAATAAATGTTTCTTGATAAGTTTGACAGACTATGATGTGGAATGATTTGTCAAATAGTTTCATCTTCAGGCTTGATGACCTTTGTGTTCCTTCAGGTATTTTCAGAATGTACCTCAGATTGGTACAGAGCCCCTGAAGTCCCAAAAAGTAAAAATAAAAATCTTGCGCGCACAAGTTAGATAATAACTTACAGGAACAAGATAATTATATCGCACGCACAAGATAATATCCTGTGCTTGCACAATTTCTTATTTACTTTTTGGAAATTCAGGTGCTTGTCATTTTCTCTATTTTCTATTAATTGTTTAGGATCAACTGAGTAAACATATTTTAACATTAGTTTAGGTCTTACCTGTCTGAAACATCACTATCACTATCGTCACTATCCTGAGAGAGCTTGTATTTTTTCTACTTACAGGTAGTTTGGGATTAATATCAGACAAATGAACATAAAGCTCAATTTTTGTTGTTCAAGATAAAAAAAAAAAAAAACATTAAAAAAATAAGTCTATTAGTCTAAAAATCCCACTTTTTATTTCATCAATCAGTTTTAAGCTGATGGTACAGAAAAGAATAGTTGGATTACATTGTGCCTCGCTGGCAGAAAACTCCTGTCTGACCTCATGCCTCAATAACGCCACAAAGCGTCAGCATTAAATACACAGAGGAATGCTGTGTGTGTGTGTGTGTGTGTGTGGGGGGGGGGGGGGGGGGGTACACAGGGATAAGCCCATATCCATGTGGCACCTGTTTGTGACTGAGAGGCCAGAGCAGAGGTCAGTGATACAGTCACTGAACAGAAATCCTCATTTACATCATCATAGTAGAATGGATATTTTGTTGATTCTACTTGTGATACAGTCAAGTGGGGCTGCGATGCCAGGAGACGTCTTCTCCACTGACACGCCATGTTTTCCTACAGAAAGAAAGCATTTAGGTTATAGCTAATCCTTGCTTTTAATTAGCATTTATAGCTAACCGAAAATGGTTGACTGTGTTCCCTTGCTAGTACAAATACAAACCCTCAAGGATTACAGGGCTTAATGTCCTGCACAAAAGCAGCTCGATGGTTATAGTGGGCATCTTTCTTAGTCACTACTTCCACTACTGCTGCATTAATGGAACTGTGGGACAAAACTTCAGTTTGTTTACAGACACACAGTGACGTACGTGTGAAAGCTTGAGAGGCAGCAGTAACAAACCATGACCCAAGCATTGACATATCATCACCATATAGTTGTTTTGGAAACTTGTTAGCAAACAGACGACATTGAGCAACAGTAGCATGTGCTTGTGAAGTCTGTGCTGCTCTGCTTTCAGTTAGAAATATCTGACTAGCTGCATAATGCTAATGTCCAACAGTTATGATAGACAACTGTCTGCCATTTGGTTCAGAGTGGATGGTGTACAGTGGATATTTGGTAGCGTTGTAGTCAAGAACAAACTAACCGAGACCAGAGTGCTCCGAGACAAAGACAAGACCAAGGCAGGACGAGACCGAGACAAGACCAAGACCATAAATATCACTGAAAAATCATCACTTGTGTGCAGCAGGCATGTCACTCATGTCACTTAGACCTTAACACTGGTTGTAACCAGGGGGGGGAAATATCAAACTACAAATGAAGTGAAGTTATCAGTTGTTTAAGAGAGGGCTGTTTACCTTCTCATTACAGCAATGACTTGGGAAAAGAAGCCTATCAGTGGCGGTCTTGACCCGTCTTGATTTAAAATCCTGAGCCTGGGGCGCTGGTGGCGCAGTGGTTAGTGCGTGCCCCCCATGTATGGAAGCTATGATCTTCCAAGCGGGCGGCCCAGGTTCAAATCCAAACTGTGGCTCCTTTCCCGCATGTCATTCCCCACTCTCTGTCTCCCTGATTTCCATCTCTATCCACTGTCCTATCTCTCAAATAAAGGCACAAAAAGCCCCCAAAAAATAAATAAATAAATAAATAAAAATAAATCCTGAGTCTGCCCAGTCTGAGACCAGACCAAGTATAAATGCTATTGAATCCGAGAAGAGACACCAAGACCTTCAAAAAGTGGTCTCGAGATGGATTTTGAGTACTACAACATTAGTATTTAGAGCTTATCTTTACAAGTGAAGCAAGGAGAGTGATTGAGGTTAAATCTGCAGTTTGTACTGAAAATCAAAGTTAAGTGGAAAGTTGCTGTAAGCTGAGTGACAGTGCAACGTTCTGGTTACAGTTCTCTGTGAATTCATTCTTATAGGGGAACCCTATTCACAAATGTTGTTATACTTACAATGTTATGCTTGAGCATACAGACAAGTGCGACCAAAACCTGCCATGTATACAGTCTTTTTGGTTCTATACACTCACAGGCCTTTCCACCATCTGTATGCCTCCGCGGTGCTGACGTAAAGCTGCAGCTTTTGGTTGTGAAGATTCGTTGTGGCGGCTTGTGTGACAAGCCGAGTGCTGGTTTGGGCATATCCCTGCTCGAAAAGGTCAAAACAGACGTTCTCCACAGCATACGGAGACACGTGTCCTGTGTTTGTGTCCCCTTGTAGATCTGAATATGTGACGCTGAACTGTGAATGGCCCATATAGAGGGCAAAGAGAGGAGAAGAATGATGAGAGGAGGGTCTGTTAGGGTGAAGTAGATCATGTCATTACACACTCATAAATCTGTTGTGCACACTGACCCTGAAGTGATCGCTCTCCATTTTATTGTGTGTTATGAAACCAAATGTTTACCTTTGAAATACCATTATCTACTTTAAGTTGTGAAGAAATTAGTTTTAATAACAATGTTTGGAACATAAGCGTCCTTATTTGACACAAAATATGTTCAACTAAACCCTGATCTCACACAGGGATGGTCCGAATGATTATTAGCACTGACACGGAGCAGTACACACACCACCATCCGTCCATCTCCTCCCTGACAGTCTAATAAACCTAACATCTGAGTGACACATTACACACATTAGCACAGGCAGCTTATATCAGCCAGGGAACAGAGCTCAAGCCTGCATGCAGTCAGACGCTCACACTTTCCAGAGACCTTCATCATCAGAAGACGCAGCGCTCTGAATCATCAGCCCTGAGGAGGGAAGATTGAACCAGCCAGTATCTGCAACAACAGAGCCGCTGGAGACAGAGGGAGCAGATACCAAAGCATCAGTCACAGAGATAAAGAGACCCAGAGCACGGGATACATCACACTGTTTTTTTGAGATACTGATCAGAGAATCAAGCTGGCAGCAGACGACACAAAAAGCTCGCTGGAGGAAGGAGAGGCCAACTCAGAGCAGGCCGAAAGAGGGCCAGACTCACCAGGGCCGATGGTGCGAGTAGAACTGGAGTGGGACATCCCGATGTCGTTGACGCTGCCCATAGAGGTGCAGCCCGACCCAGCCCATCAACCGTTCCCCTTCTTAGACACAACACTGGCCGACCTGGGCATCCAAGAGTGAGTCAGCTCGAAGGATCTTAAAAAAGCAATTTCATGTACCGGTAAATGTGTTTACATGGTTGTCTGTTTCCCGTCACCAGGTCAGAGGTGAAGGAAAGAGTGGTGTGGGTCGACAACAAGAAGACCCAGGTCAAGAACAAGGCAGGGAAGCTGAAGGAAAAAGAGATCACCATCCTTGAGGTATGACTGTAGATGTTTGGAACAAAACTGCAAGAGCCTTGATCTTGTTTGTTTTGATCCACATGGAAGCACAGGGTAGGTGTCTGAGTAGTGCCATCTGTTTCCACGTGTAGGTGAGAGTGAAAGCCCAGAAGCCTGGAGACAAACAGCTGCAGGAGGTGCTGTACAGCACCGAGGCCCACACTGACCGCTCCTTCTGCCGCACAGGAATGAACATCCTGCCCTGGAAACACACTTCTACAGGTCTGAAGGCAGTTTAAATCGATCACTCAGATGTTCAAATCCAGCACCTTTACATGTATAAATGATTAGTTGTAATAACCGTTGTTGTTACTGTCAACTCTGCAGCTTTCTTGATTCAGATGTGAGGTTTTATCAGTGTAGCTGTTAGCACATATATTATTTGTATGACTCTGCAGGGACCTCAGATAGGAGAGTGTCAAACTGATGTAGATCACATCGGTGTGTCAGAGCCTCAGGCACCAAAATGAGATCATTGTAAGCATCACATCAATGTCCAGATAAAAAAAATTACCTCAACACTTTCAGGAATTTGGGAATAACAGATTGCCTTGTCAGAGACATTTTCTTTGTACCTGTATGACATGATGGGCTAGTGTACTGAATCAGCCGGTTGTGCAATGTAAAGATGATTACTAGGGTCAGTAGTACCTTCTCTGTTGTTTTGTGTGGACACATTCAAAGAGTTGTTTCCATAACTGCTATAATTGTGTGGTATTTGTCACCTCTACCACAAGCAGATGAATCTGTGGTTTCAGTGGCATGTGCATTTACTCGAGGTGTGTTTGGACCTTTTCCAGGAGAGGATGGACTGACACCAGTGCAGATGACTATGGCGTTGGAAGACCAGCAGCCAGACTCTACCAACGCTCAGGGGCAACGGGAGATCTGAAGAGCGACGAAAAGTCCCCATCATTATTCCACGGCAAAGCACATTTCTAACTCCTTTTTGAATCCACGAGGCGACTTTGCATTAGTTTACAGGATTGTAAGTGTTGCATGGTGAAACATGCCAGCACTTTAACATTGTGCTTAATTTTGTAGAAATTGTAAAAAGAAATCTCTTGCACTTGTAAATTAGTGTTGTATGTTACTACTAGTTTTAAGGAGAAATAATAATAATATGAGATGCACTGGTTTTGGTTAGTCACTTAAACCAGCTCTAACAGAGAGTATAGAGGGTGATGTAAGTGCTGGTTTTTGAGTGTTGCCTGTTCAGCCTGTCCAGTTAGTCAGAGAGAGCTCTGGGAGTTTGACTGCAGTATTTCTGCCAGAGTTCACTCAACACACAGCTGCAGTATCGGCCCTTTAGAGAACCCCTTTGAAGCAGCAGATAGAGCTCTGTAAGTCCACACTAGGAGAGATCGCATACTGATCAAACGTTTCAAGTCTACTGACTTATACAGAGTGATCAGAATGAAAATGACTTTCATCTGGAGATAAATTTATTGCTTCACACTCATACAATAAAGCCATACATCTGAACAAACAGTGGAAAAAGGGAGACAGTAACAATTCACATGAGCACACTAGAGGAATAACAGAAACTGAACACAATGCTGACAACAAAGGATGGTAAAACGTAACTCTTAAAATAATAAAACTTCAACATTTCATGCATGTTAGCAAATAAATTAAAAATTAACACTCAGAGGCTGAACGTCCAAATTTGATAATAACTATATTAGATTGGTTGAAGTGCTGTTTTTAGATCAATTTCAGGAAAGGTCTCCATAAACTGTCCCATTTTCCACCTACAGTATAAAATCTAACATTTCTTCCTGGCTTTAGAGAGTGGAAGGATGTGCGAGGGCTACGAGCCAGAGATGGTTGCACTTATTTTGGCCTGCTGGTCTCGAGGAAGTGAGGTCATAGCTGCTTGGAAGTCGGCAGAGTGGTGCTGAGCAAATTTTTTCATCAGCATGGCCAAAATGTTCTGGGAGTCTGTGGCAGAAAGGTGAAAAAAAACAACAACAGAAGATCAATAAAAAGCAATGAGTGTTATACAGAGACTGACTGAAGATGATCAGTGAGGGGAAAGAGATTGTATCTTTTTGATTCTCTACGTTTTTCACTCAAAATGCACAAACAAACGAGTTTGAGTATTCATATCACTTTAAAGCAACAATATGTCAAATCCATGTTAAAAAAAGTAGTTTCAAAGTCGTTCTAATACTATAACAACTTTCAACAGTGAGATTAGCACAGATCGCCCCGCTGTCTGCTTATAGCACTTTGTAAGTTTAGCAGTATAGAAGTATGTGCGGCTTTACGGCACGAGCCAGTTAGCTCGTCTCTGTTTGATACAATGGTTGAGGCCAAGAGGAAGTATTGTTATTGTTGATAACTGTATTGTTATCTGTGTTGTTGTCTCATGTTAAACAGATTTACTGGGTGCCGTAAGACATTTTACCTAAGTTATGTCTCAGGTTTGCAATAGATAAATAAAGCCATCTTAAGCCAAAACTCCGCCCCTCTGTTTGTCAACAAAAGCACATTGTCTGTGAGGGGGGGGGGGGGGGGGGGGGGGGTAGAACAGCACTGTGGGCTTTATGACAGTGCAGTTGCACTCAGATTTTTGGTGGGTGCCTAAACTCAATTCTCAATTCAACTCTGAATTCCTACATATTGTTGCTTTAAGTGGGTGATTGAAAATAAAAACGGGCTATTGATAATTCTGAATACTACCAAAGAAATCGTCACCTTCATCAACTTTCTTGTTGCCGAGGACATGAGGGGAAGAAGCCACTATGGGCTTCATAACCTTCACAACCTGAAAGTGAAAACACATTTAATATAACAATGTTTGACATCAGTGTCCAAGTCAATGGACCTAATGAACACAATAATGACCTCATACATTTAAGGGGCAAAAAATTCAGGATTTTTACAGAAGCTTATATTATTACTTACAAACTAATTATTGTTATTTAATCTAATGTTCAAGTTTGTATTCATTTCATCATCTCTTTGTTGGACTTAGGTCTATTTTCTAACTTTTGTCAAAAGTCTTTAGGATTGCATGATCTACAGAATGAAAATATGCTGTATGTCTGCATGATGTGTTGAGGCAATGCTGTATATATATAAATAATAAATTCTATAAAAAGTGACTGAAGGATTGGCCTAATCTGTATTCCAAATTTAAAGCACATGCTGGGAATCAAAACACTTTAAGAGCTGTTCCAGACTCAAAAACTAGAAACATCTTTTTGTCTGTGCTGATGTTTCAAAAAGAAAAATACAATCACTGACATACCGCTTTCAGGCATGTGAAGAAGCAATGGAGAGTTTTTAACTATGAATACAGCTGAAGTAATTCTACCACTTGGCACAATGTCCCTATGAACTATCCTGAATATCAGAATTCAAACTAAACTGCAAATACAGTTTTCTGAAAAGCAGGAGAACATTTTTCTGTGCCTGATACGGGGCAGAAAGCATTTCGTTTCTGTACTTGGTATTTTTGTCATGGTTAGAGTGGCTTGGAGCCCAATGGAGCCATTATCCTAACACACATTACTCCACACAGAAATTGTAGAACCAGGTGTTATTGCGGTTTGTACTGTACCAGGGCAGGACTGTGTGTGTAGAGCATAGCCAGACAGCTGAACACAGTCTTGTTTTCCTCCATGTCTTCTTTAAGGGGCAGATTATCCACCAGAGCAGGAATTACCTGTCATTGAACAAATCATGTGAGACGAGTTTGTAATGAATTTCCTGTATTTGAGAATGTGTTGACAGCAGTACAGAATGTTTACTGGCAAAAAAAAAAAGGCCACCTCAACTTAGTGGTGTAAGATGTAAGTATACCTGCTCAAGAGGGACGGCTTCCACGTTGCTCATGATCATCCTGCAGAGCGCACCACACAGGTTGTCAATCACCCTGAGGTCTGACTCTTTGGAGAGCATGTTAGAAAACACAGACAGCATCATGGGATAGTCTCTGGTGATTGCTTTACTAAGGAACAACCCTATGTGATGTATTCATTCACAACACACCCAGTACACACACTACCAGAAACACACAGTTCAGAAGGATACGATACAACGATGGATCCAGCGGCCTGAGCCAGACATCCCAGTCCAAATACGCTGTTGTTGCGAACTTCAGGGTCACTGTCCCTTACTCCGGCTACGAGCACAGGGAGCATACGAGTGGACAGTCTGCCTGCCACTCCCCGGCCCCCGGACACACTCACCAGGGCCTGCAGGACTTCGCCAATCGTACCCAAAGAGAAGGACCGGTCTGCCACTGTGCATGTAGGTTTCTTTTGAAAGGAACAGAAAATGAATCAGTGTTTATGCACAAAAAGAAATCTTTTAAAACATTACCCTGGCTTATTGTCAAAGGATTGTACCCTACACACGTTGGTCCTACACAAGTCCTTAGTTGTAGATTCTAGATGAGTGCTGTATTCCCAATGCACTTAAGTATGCAGACAGGAAGACGGAACAATTGATGATAAAAGAAGGTGCAATGCTTTTTATTATTTTACAAAGTGTCTATAAAGATTTTTTTCCAACTATTCAAATTAATTTTACATAGAAGCGTTTCAAAGTCGGAGTTTAAACTAGCTTAAACCTGTAGTTATAAAAGGTTTATATCCTTCTTGCTGCCATTATTCCTCCAAATCGTCCAGTTTGGAGCTGAAATGTGTCTGAATAATTCCACCTTTGTTGATATCTTGCTCTCAGTAGGCCAAGACTCACAGCTTTGCTCATGATGAGAGGAAGCAGGTCGTTCAGGAAAGGGGCAAAGCTGTCTGCAGGTACGGAAGAAGCCACAAGGGGAATTCCCTCCCCAGCAAACTCTTGGAGCATGGCATCATACTCTGCCTGAAAAAGGAAGAAGACTTGGTAAATGGACAGTTATGAGGATAAAAGATGCCTCTGGTGACACTGAAGAATATATCGCTTTAATTTGAGCAGCCAACCTGTTGGTCTTCATCTTCAGCTTCATCACCACCACCATCCTGACAAACAGTCTAAGCAGACAGAAAGAAAAAAAACGGGCCTCATTCATTAAAGGTCATTGTGAAGAAAATTCACCCATGTGTTCGCATAAGGTTGTTGCAACAACACTGAGGAGCATTACTAGCATTTCAGTGCAGATATGCTGTTAACCATAGCGGCACATTCCATAGGACCAAATTTACAGACATTTGATCTCCCATGTTACAGACAAAGTTAACTCCCTATCCCCATCAGTCTTCTCCTTCTTACCTTTTTCTTAAGGACATCACGGATGACATGGCTGATCTGTTTAAGGCGTGAAGGGTTTTTGAAAACCTCTTCTTTGCAAGTTTTGACGACATTGTTCAAGGTTTCCAACACGCCCATTACGACTTGGCGCTCGGGCTCTGTTCGCACAGCTTCCACAAAGCAAGGAAGCACCACATCCAGCAACTTCAGTAGGGCTTGGGGAGGGATATAAGATGAGAAAAAGAGAAGATTAAGTAAATGTAAACAAAGGAAACATAACTCTTCAACACAAACTTACTAAATTAGCTGCCCTCTACCTTACTCTATGGAATAATAAATGATCTGAGAGTATTTATTTAAAGCAGATGAGCCCCACTCTAGCAGAAAGCAGCACCTCAAAATAGTAAAGGAAAGTAGAGTTCCTTAGGACAGAGGCTTTACCCTGGTGGTTGGCCTCAGTGGGATTCTCCCTCCAAACTATGCACTGAGATCGGCAAAACTGGCCCATGGCTCCAAAGGCTGACCTGCGGACGTCCTCATGGGGAAACTAGAGTTAGAGAACATTAAGAGAGGATACAAAATGTATTAAGTTATAGCACTATACACAATGACTGTTGTTTTACAGAGTAAATAAACAACACCAATCCACAGGGTTAATGGTGTACTGAGAAGAAGTGTCAACCATTCTAGGTGATTTTGACCCAGAGTTTGTTGATGAAAACTTAAGAAGGATGATATGAGGATGATACATCAGATTAGGTCAAATCAAGATAACTGGACTTTCTTTTTTATTTACAAAAAAGTTGCTTTACTGAATACACTTTTAAAGTGACTTCAGGCGAATATAAAAGTTCAAGAGTTCAGAGTTCAAGACTGGCTTTATCAATCTCCATACTGACACAGACCTGTAGAGACAAAATGTATGCGCACACACAGACCCCAGAGTGCCCTTTACAGATCATTAGACAGAGAGGGACGACTGGAATGAGCAGCCAGACAGAATAACTCACATCTCTCAACTCGTAAACCTGCTGGAAGCTGGACTCCAGGAAGGGCTGGAAGGCAGCACTGCGAGGGAGAAACGCAGCAATAACAATTAAGAACATACAAACACACACTCAATAGATAAGTCAGAGAAAGAAGAAGAGTAACTATTGTGCCTATACATGAACATATGTATCAATGTGAGACAGAAAAATAAATTAAAAATTACCCATTTCTATTACCTATAATATTAAAATCTTGGACACAAACATATCTAATGACTGCAGGCTGTAATCCAGTGTGAATTTTTATGTTACCCAGTGCTGAAGGCAATCTCTCCCAGTGCCTCACAGGCATCTTCCTTCTCATCGATGTAGGCGTTTTCTACACTGAACCTAACAGGTGGAAAAGCAGAATCAGAGTATGAGCAGTCGTTTGCCAAGCAACGTTAGTCAATATATATTCATGATGTTTACATGTGATGTACCCTGCAACATCATGAACATCTGTCTCAGGTTCCTCCTCCAGAATTTGATCATCAGCTTTCTCTTCATGGTCATCATCGTCATCTTCATCCAGCAGGACAAATGTCTTGTCTTCCTCAAGGTGTGCCTCAATAGATGAGAGAGGATATCAAGAAGTAAATCACTATGTTTCCATGTATACTTTGGACAACGTGTATATTTGTGCTGTTTAGAAGCTTAATACCGTTATCCCTTCATTGGACTTGAGGGCGAGCAGCATAACTGTTGTAATGGCAGTGAGGTGAGGAGTCAGGCACTCTGGACTAACTGTGGATACAGCAGAGTACAGAGTGTACCTGATAGAGGGAAGTGCAGGGAGAGGTAAAGGAAAGGTTACATATAAAAGAAGTTAATTACGATATCATTTATTATCTTCTATTTTTTCACCAAATACTAACAACAATAAGTGAATACATGTTTGTAATGAAACATACATATTTATTGGGTGTTTATTGTTTGGTAGTTTTTGCCTTTAACTGACACACTCTTTTATGGACTGTTGTAGACACACACAACAACAATTGTACAAACTGAGTAACATACGTGCAACGCCTCAAGTCAGGATCATCAATGGTGTCAGTGAGGTTAAGGCCCAGCTGAACACACTCTGCAGCAAGAGGACTGAATACATCTTTACCGATGGTACGGGCTAGCACTGAGAGAGTATCTAAGGACAAAAACAAAAAATTATTGACATGCCTTCATCATTCCAGCTTTTTTTGTGAAATACAATATTTGCTTGTTGCTCTAACAGAGTCAAACAAAACTGACAAATGCAACCAGAGTCGATGTCATTTGCTAAAAATAAAGAAACATCACATTTTTTCCTTTGGGTTTACTTACCCAAGGACTGAGTCTGCAGCGACCTCATCTCCTCTGTTGTGGTTGTCAAGAAGCCCTTCAGGCTTTCAATAACTGGTGGAAAGTAGGGAACCAGAAGCTCCTTTGCAGCACTGGCTGTTAAGAAAATCATTCACGATACGCCCATTTATTATGACAAAGCAGAGACCCCATTTATTTAGCAAATTGTAGGGGACAACAACGCTTCTTTCTTAGGTTCAATAGCAAACTGATGCTCAAATGATCAGTTAAGTTGCTTTTGATTATTTTTAGAGGAAAACTGAACAATGCCGAAGTATGAAAAAAGACCTGAAACTTAATTTTAGGATTTTGAATAGAAAAAGCTTCTTACCAATGGCACCTATGGCAGACACAGCAAGCTCTTTTATTTTGAGGTTGTCCGTGTTGTTGAGGGCAGACAACATAGTTTCCATCAGGGTGGGCAGGTAAGGCTCAATATCAGATCCTGATTTGCAAAAAAAGAAAAGGGGACAAGTAGTATGCTGAATATGTTATGGATGACAAAATCCTGGGCTTAACAATGTATGATGCAACATTTTAAAGAGAGAATCAGAAGAAACCTTAAATAAGAAACATAGTATCATAAAAGATAGATTTTCTTTCTTGCAATGTATGCCGATTGTTTTGTGCAAGTTGTTTCCAGATAACATGTTTTGGACTTACCCAGGTTCTCCATAAAGTTCTCTAAGGCATAAAAAGCCTTGGTAACATGGCCGACATTGGCCTGGTTCAAGGATGACAGGTAGCCCAGCAGCAAAGGCATCAACTCTGCACAGTACTTGCTGACTTCAGGCTGGAAAGAAATTAGGGGGAAACAAAGTCAACAACTGAAGAACAGGGTCTTTTTTTTTAAACTTTTTTTTAATGAACTACTTAAGAAGTAATATGTATCAAATTGAGTGAATGACAAGAGATGTGATATTTGACTACATTTTTTCTTCACTCCCACATAAAGTATAAAATATTAATCACCTTTTTAAAAAAAAATCTAAACAACAGATCGAAGAGTCTGTCAGAGGTGCAGGTCGACTAACCTGTAAATGTTCAGAGAACTGTCCAAGGGCAAAAAGGCTGGCACTGCGTACCACCTGATTACTATCAGAAAGACTCTGGCAGACCGTCTGCAGCACTGATGACAGCATCCTTCAACAAAAGTGACAAATAGTCAATCAATCAATCAGTCATTATTTGTAAAGTGTCAACTCATAACAAGTGTTATCTCAAGACACTTTTTCATAAAGAAAGAAAGAAAGAAAGAGGCATGGATTTTTTTCACAAACTTGGTACGTATGTAGTCAGCACATCCTTCAGCCAGTACAGCAAGACACAGGAGACCGCCCTTCTTCTGGTAGGGATCATCACTGGCAAGGCAGGCATGAGTGAATGGCATCTATAACACAGGACACAAGGATTTGTATGGACAAGAGGAGGGTGACTGATTCAGGTTCGTTTAATGATTCAAATCTGCTTTTAGTGATTCCTTTAAATCACTGAGTTACATCATTCAACTACTTGTTGAAGAAAACGCCAAACACAACAGCCAAGAAAACAAAACTTAAAGAAAGTTCTCTCTAATTTACAGATGTGGGTTATTAACAAAGGCCTTACGATGACTTACCAGTTGTTGAAAAAGTTTTTCAGGAGGCATATGGAGGGCCATGGTGTCGATTATCTGGAAATAACCCAAAAACACCTCAGAGTTTAGAATTTATTGCAAATCTCATTCAAGTTGTTGCAAAGGCCAAGTTCTTAAACAAATTTAGAACATATACTGACTAAAATAACATTTGATACCTGAGCAGCACAGTGTTTGGGATTGTCATTGTCTGTGCCATCTCCACTCTCATCCTCCTCATCATCTGGATCCTGCTCACCAGGCGGGGGGGCCGCAACCAGCACAGGGAAAATGGCCTGCAGGATGGGATTCAGCAGCTTCTGCTTCATCACCGTCTACATAGAACAGAGAAAGACAGAGATCTTCATTGTTGTTGTTTTTAATAAAACAACATTCCTTAGCCTAGCTGATAGTTTGTGAAGGTAGACAGATACCCAAACGTATATTCTCTCTTCTTTTTTGCATTCAATCAATCATAAATAATACAAATTCACCAGATCTGAATATTGTGTTAAAATGAAATATACAACATTTAGGTTTTGAAATGTGGGCAGTTAATGCTATGTACATTTTTAAAGGATTTTTGGGGTGGCTTAGTAGAGTAGAAAACCAGGTAGACAGAGAGAGTGGGGAATGACATACAAGAAAGGAGCCACAGGTCGGACTTGAACCCGGGCCGTCCACTTCATGACAATAACCTCAGTACACAGCACACAACCTAACCACTAGGTCATCTGTGTCACATGAGCTGTTTTACTCCGCTATGATAAAAGAAGAAGATTTGGTGATGCTATGGCACATATACAGAAATATCCCAGAATTTTTTAATGACAAACTCGAGCGGTAGGAGGGGGAATTTAGTTAGTTCAGCGATCTTGGGTGGTAATTCTATACGGATCAAAAAAAGATTCAACAACGGTTGTCAAATATACTAAGCCAGCTCTTGGGAGACCTGCAGAATATATGTGTGGGAGACAATGTCATACATAATTCTAGTCTCATGAGGTAAACATTTCAGGTAGGAAAATACAGAATTCCGGATAAATCTGGAAAAATCCCATCCCTTAATATTACAGGGGGAGAGAAACTTATTTCACAGCAGCTGATGGGGGACATTACCTTGCTCTTCAGCTTGATCAGAAAGATGATGCAAGAGAGTGCTTTCACACGCAAGGAGTCGTTCAGAGCGACGTCACCACCAGCCTGAAACAAACATTTACATAAGAGTTCTGAAGTGTTATCTTATTTGAAGCCATATAAATAAAATCTTGAAGTTCAGAATAAATTTAATAATCAACATTGAAAATTAAAGACAAACATTTAGTTCCCACCTCCAAACAGAAGTGGACCATATCAGCAATATGAGGGACAATAATGGAGACCTCACTCTCCATGAGCTCATTAAACACTTCCATGGCCTCACTAGCTTTGTCCTGTAAACAAACATACAGATATCCATTAAAACCATTTATCTAAAAACATAAACATTCATTATTTTAACATAAATCAATTTACCTGATCTGCCTTGATTAGATGTTTCAAAGCAACAATCACACTTGGAATGATAGATCGCATCTGGCTCTGTAAGGCAGCAAAATCACATTAGTCTTTAAAAGGTGTCTTCAACATGTTCAAAATTGCAATTTAAGATACAGTTTATGTCTCTGAAGACAACACTACATATACACTTTATCTCTGATTTATCAATAGTTAATGCATCACTTAAACCAGTAGCACTGCCTCACCATCTCTTCTGTGCCAGTGTATGCAGTGATTGCTGTGAGGGAGAGGATGCAGTAGTACAAGGCTGTTGGGTTGTTGTGGTCCTGTAGTACAGTGCTGAACAGCTGGAGCAGCTGGCAGTAGTGAGGCTTGAAAGGCTCGGGGTTGGACTCAATCACTTTATTCAGCAGCAGAAGACCAATCTGTTAGAAGGGAAGTGTTCATTTTCAAATGTTTTTTTCACAATGTGAAACAATTGATATATTAATTAGTGGGTAACCACAATGGGTAAATAGGCTGTCATGCAAAAAGGCCATTGCACTACGAGTCAGTTTTTTTTGTCCGAAATTGACGCACATTAAAAAAAAAAAGAAACAGTGCGCCTATAGCCTAGTGGTTAAGTCTTGATCACCCCATGTACGGAGGATATAGTCCTTGTCGCAGCAGCTGTGGGTTCAAATCTGACCTCGGCCCTTTGCTGCATGTCATCCCCCACTCTCTCCTCCCAACATTTCCTGTTTCTCTTAAGCTGTCCGATCCTATAAAAGGCAAAAAGGCCAAAAAAAATAACTTGTGAAAATGTTACTTCAATTATGTTCATACACCGACTCCAAAACTTTCGTCTGTCAATATTATTTTCGGAACAGGTTCGATTGTCAGCGTTTTTTTGGATCCATTTCTGTGTGTGTGTATGCATGGGTGTCTGTACTGTCCCCACCACAAACATCAGCCACTGTTCAGGATCAATTGCTAATTGGTAGTCAGTGGACCAAACTGGACCACTGACATACTGGAAGCGATTGGGATAATTGTGCAGCTGTTCAACAACAGGTGAAACTCTCCTCGCTCTTGTTTTGTTTTCATGTGGACGAACCCCGTTTTTTTTTCAAGGAGTGAAAGTAAAACAAAATCAACTTCACAGATTCAAA
This sequence comes from Labrus mixtus, assembly GCF_963584025.1. Classification (NCBI taxonomy): domain Eukaryota; kingdom Metazoa; phylum Chordata; class Actinopteri; order Labriformes; family Labridae; genus Labrus; species Labrus mixtus. Next base: position 7,308,592 of record NC_083630.1, read on the forward strand.
CATTATCTGTTATACTGCAAATTTTTGCAATTAATGGAAAAATAAATCCAGCGGACTCAGTATGCAATGTGTCTGTGCATGTTGTTTATTTTCGAATTAGGGATCCAAAAAACTAATCCGGAAAAAAAAAACGGACTCAGTGTGCAAAGGCCTTAAGTCTTAATACAAACATTTCTAGTTTTTTTTTAAATAAATCCCAGGATACCTGTCTATCATTAGGGTTGCTGCTTTTGGTGGATTGATTGAGCAGCTGAAGTAGAGCAGGCCAGCTGTCCGGTGTCTCATGCTTTACCATCACAGCACACAGCTGGGAGAGGGAGTGCTGCACTGTGTGCCTGCAAAATAAAAGATTCATGGGCATAAATGGACGTGTATGACTTTTCCAACTCATATGCACATGTATGGCCATCAAACTTCAGGTAACATTGAAAGTGTAATTTACATCAATAGAAGAAAACTGGATGATTTAGACAAGCTCATTATTGATGTAAAGTCAAACTAGCTTACTCTGTTTCCTGCATGAAGGCCTGCAACACCACCACCTTGAGGCTGTGTGGGGAAAAACAATCACAATTACCACCCTGTTTCCACCCAATGTTCATTCCAACAATGTAAAATGATCCAGCAGAAAGTGAATGGCGAACCTCTCTCTGTCGTTGGGGCTGATCTTCTTCCAGTGTTTCTTCACTCTTAACCTCAGCATCACTGCAGCCGACTGACGGTTCTAAGAGGTCAAATCAGTTAAAGGTAGTTTATAAAGATTTACACAGGGGGGGGGCAAGCGCTGACACAGACAATCTCTCTCTGTCAGATACAACACAATACCTGCGGGTTTTGTGAGCCGCTCATCACAGCACACAGAGCTGGTATAATCCCCGGGTTTTTAAAAGCCTGTTTCAGCTGGGCTGTGGCCTAAAGGGAGATAAAACAGACAGGTCACCACAAATACTTTACTGTGCTTCTCACATGAAACAGAATCCTTTAAGCACAAAGCATCACAAAGTAACATCACATTGTTATTTATATTAAAATCTATGAAGATATAAAGATTAAAATGTTTCTTAACTGACAGATGACAAGTTAGTCTGACCGTTCAAACCTGTTAACTGAAAGTTTTGTCCTCACAGGTAAATGAAAAGTTAACAAAGTGTTTCGTTACCTGCTGAATGACTGCATTGTCGGGCTGAGTCAGCTGTGACAGAATGTGTTCAAGTTCTTCTGTCATCTCCGGTTCAACTCTTAACGTTAATATTGTAACTAAACCAGATTAATTAGTTTTTCCTCCGTGCAGCGGTAATATCCAACGACGTCCCGACACTACACCTGTCAATAAGTGTCCACGGTGTGTCCACGGTGTGTCCACGGAGTGTCCACGGAGCACAAACAGAGATAATCAGAGGCACGAGGAGCTCTGTCGACGAAGAGACAGTAACGGTAGTTCAACTGATTCAAACAGCACCCTGCGGCTCCGTTAGCGCTTCAACTGCCAGCACGCGGAGCAGAACCGGCCCGGAGTTCCATGTGAGTTCAGTTAAAGAGACCGGAACCGATCAGTGTGATTCATACAAACAGCGCCGACTACCGGAGAGGAGGACATCATGTAACTTCATTTAAAAAAATATTCCAAATTAAACTTCGACACATTTAAAATGTAAATAAAGAACTTTCAATAACATTATTTAATCATCTGATATTTATTTTTAAAGACTAGTTTAAACTAATTCTGTCAGATACAAAGGTCGGCCTGCTGCAGAACATTACATCAAGATTAATTGAAACTGTTCAAAATAAGATAATCCTTTATTTATCCCACAACGGGGAAATTTACATTGTTACCGCAGCAAAGAGCAAAGATTGCAAACAAAAAGTGAACACAGTACAATTTAAATAAAAAAGAAAAATTAAGAATGTACAAAAAAAAATAGATTTAAAAAATGAAAAATATACTTTAACATCTACTGTGTAATTGGTTTACTGTTTTAGATACTTCATGGACGGGTTAAACACCTTCCAAAGATATGCTGCCAGAAGGTTCTTTTTTCTCTAACCGTGATTTTACAAAACTCACAATACCACACATTTCAGTGCCTTACCAGCAAAGGCCAGTCTGCAATACCCTTAGCACATACCAATGCTAATGAACTGCACAACCCCTATACACACCCAAACTATCATCTCCCCTTCTGTATATCTTGGCCCATTCAAGATCACACAAACACGCCCTTTCCAGGCAGAGATCAGTGGAAATGCTAATGTTCCTATTACACTCCCTGTTCTCGTAGCATTACATCACTAACTGACTCATTACCAAGTCAATACGACCAAGTAGGGGGAACACAAACAACCACTTGGACTGTAGCATGCAGGCTAATCTGGTCATCTTTGTGAAAAGAAATGCAAATAGAGGTTAAAGCTGTGTATGTCAACATGTCCGTCCAAGTTGAAGGAACGCTGGGACTTGTAGCTAGTCTCTGTCTTTCATCACATACACAGAAAATACTCATTTATTGCTACATGTGTGTTTTAAAATCATGTTTCAGGCTGAGTATCATGACTGACAGATAACAAGTTATAGTCTGTGGAATACCTCACTGGATCAACTGCCTTCAATAAATGTGTAAAGTCATAAACAATAACAAACGAGGGACAATTAGTTCATCATATAATAATCATGCTTGTGACACAGAAAAATGTGTGTAGTCTCTTGTTTGAGGAATGGAAATAAGATGGTTAAAATATAATTAATCACACCATAATTTGATAATTTAATTCCACTTGTTTGAAAGAGCACTGAAGATTGTTTGCCTATTAGGTAACATGTGAGCTACACATTTTTCTTTGTGTGTGCTTAGTGTCCTTCTTGCAGTGTGTTTATATATCATATGCTCATCTTATTTTCATTCTCAGGGAGTTGGAGAATGCCCTGTCCTTTTTAGGGTGGGTATAGAAAATGTTCTCATAGCAAAATGTATATGCCCCATAAACAAACAAACAAGAACCACCAACAGTGGTACCATCAGAGCCCCTCAAACAAAGTCTCAAATCAATTACAAATATTTCATGTGGACCGAACTATCTTGCCAATATCAATTTCTCTAATTCAATTAACTCAGTAATTTATCAAATGATTTAATCCCCCAAAGTGTAAGTCTACTAGATGTTGTAATGCACATGTAGCCTATTACTCCACACCACTGAGGCCAACCAGGAGAGAGTTTTACAGCCTCAAGGATTTGATCAAGCAGGACCAGCCTTGACTTTACGATAAAGACTTAAACAAGGTTCAAATAGTGCAAAATCTTATTCTAATCGAATAATAATGTGTGGCATTATAATCTACCTAAACTGTGATACCAAGACATGACTTTCAATAAAAAAAGTTCGAGTAATTATAGATATTTTGTGTAATTTAAACATTACCTAATTCAACATAAACAAATTAAGAAGTGATTGATATTTGGTTACTCGTGTACTAACTCAAATTGTTTTACTGTTAAACTTCAAATAGAACATTTAAAAAGAAAATCGCTGCCGGGTATAACAGTATTGCCGCCCACGGAGGGATCACTGCAGAGATTGGCTGAGATCTGAACACTTCCCTGCCCACACCCACACGCCTCTTTATAAACAGCCTCCGGGAGGCAACGCGCAATTTTTAAATGTTAGCTGGCCTGACTGGACAGTTACTGGGTCGATCTACCACCGAGGTTCTCCAGGCTTGTCCTGTATACTTTCTTTTTATTTTTTAATTGCACCTTTGCCGTCATCTTTTCCCTGCGGTTTTTAGTTTTTTTTATTCACACCACAGTGGTTACTGAACGATGGCAGACTGGAAGTCCCAGATAACTTACAACTATAACCCTTCATACCATGCCTATGCCTACGGCCTCATGTACCAACCCGGGTCTGAGCAGAATCAGGGGAACCTGTCCACCTGGGGAGAACCTGGAGATTTGGGCAATTACAATCCTGGGGTAACACAGGCCTATTACTCCACCAGGACCCGGGAAGAGTCTCCGCCTCGCAGTCCAGAGGACCAGGTCGTGAACGGCCATTGTCACTACCAGGGCTCAGGGGTCGTGTACCTTGGAGACTCACAGACGAGCCGGCTAATCTTGGCTGGGCAACACCGGGCTGCCTACGATGTACGGGAACACGAAGCAAGGCGTGCCGGCTGCGATTCAACCAGTGACTCCGAAGCGCACACCTCACCAGGTGTGTGATCTTAAACCGAGCTAGCGCTGTCAGTAGTTCAGCTAAACTAACAGCAGAGATCGACTAGTTTTTATTTAAGTTAGCGCGGACCATAATTATTATAATCTTAACCTAATCAAGAATAATCAACCTAAAATTAGAATAACGTGTGTCGGTGCTTACATGTAGCTGGCTGCTAAAAAAGAGAAATTCATCCATCAGATTTGGCAACGGTTCCATATCCGGTTCCATCTTGATTGTAACTTTAAAGAAGGTGACAAAATTATCCCGCCAATTAATTTTCCAAATCCCGAGCGATCTCGCGATAAAATTATTTGTAATAAGGAAAACGCTGGCTTTCTGCTTTTTTTTGGTGGGCTTTTTTTAATTTAATTTTAATTTATTAAATTGTATTTATTTTAATTTAAAAAATTTAATTTAAAAACCAAACCAAAAACCTTGCGACTGACTGGAGGCCCGTTTTGTTTCCTCCTCACAGATTCATGGAGTTCTAGCAGCCGAGAAGGAAGTCTTCCCCAGTCAGACCCCGTGTCGTGGACAAAGAAAGAACTTGATGATGAGACTAGCAGCAGAAGCCCTGATGCAAGTCAGGATATTTCCAACTCTCTCATGGAGGAGTCAAGGACCTTTGTCATTAAAGAAAACCACAGCACCAACAACACTGCCTCTTTACATGCACCGATAGTCGCCGCCCCAAAGTGTCCAAGCACTAGTGCTACAAATACCCCTAAAGGAAAAGTCCGGGCAGCCTTCTCAGAGAGCCAGATGAATTCTCTTGTTCAGCGCTTTAGTTTGCAGAGGTACCTGACCCCAGCTGAGATGAAGAACCTAGCAGAAATGACGGGTCTGACATACAAACAGGTGAGGGGTTACATTACATGTCCTTTAGTAACCTTTTTTAAATATATATATTTGTAATGCAACTTAATCTCCTTGTTTTTTAAGGTTAAGACGTGGTTTCAGAATCGAAGAATGAAGTTAAGGAGGCACCAGAAGGACAGCGGCTGGGCTTCAGAGCGCTACACCGCCAACAAGGAAAGCCCAGTACATGCACCAGTCTTCCACAACATGCCTCCACATCTCCCACCTGTAAGTAGATACTATTAACCAGAATGTGACATTTGAAATAGAAGTGTGGCAAAAACCTGAATGTAACTGGATCAAGAGGGCTAAAGTAAGTTATAAGAGGGATGCATACATTGTTTACATTCAGCTATAAGCTGTGATCTGACCGTTGTGCTGCCCAGGTTTCCTGTTAATATAATAACAGAGAAACAGTGGCTGGTACATAGATCAACTCGTCTATATTGGAGGCCTAACCCTAGTCTGGTTCAGGCTTTAAAGGCAAGACGAAACACAATATCTAATGTAATGTGGGGCTTTAAATTGTCAGTATAAACCTAAACTAGATTCTGAACCATGTCTGTCTGTCTTCCAGTATCAAGGAGAAGGCCGACCCCAGCTCAAGGAACATTACAATCAGCACATTATGGAAGCAGCATTCAAGAAGACTGCTCCCCAGAACCTGGCCTTCTATTTGGCTGCTATGAGCTCTACAGCTGGATCTGCTGGCTACCCCTCCTGGTCCTCTGGCTCATCCCAGGCTGGAATGCCCACCAAGCCCCAGGCGACTGGCTGGTCCATGCCGCCGGGTGTTGGTCATTATGAATTCAACCACAGTGCATTCAACTCAGCCTCTGCAAATAACGCTGGACACGACACCAGCTTTGAAGGAAAAGATGGGGAGCCTGTCAATGTCCGCAGCTGCATCACATCAGCCATAGTGAAGAATGTCAGCCAGTAGTATAAGCTGATTGTGTGCATTTCTGTATATGTTACCCAACAGTCATGTTTATATTTTTCTATTCAAGTTTCCTGACTGCAGTTTGTAATTAGCTGAGGTGCCTTGAGGTGTCAGGTTGGTTGTACATAGGCCTTGTTCATACTTCCTGTTTGACTTTTTATCTGAAGTTCTATTTTTATATTCAACTATTTAATGTATGTCAGTGTGCTCTTTGCGCTTGGTGATGCAAGATGTGTCCAAGTTACATGCATTCTTGTGTTGCATAATTTTTTTTAAAAACTATTTTAAGCCAGAGTACTGATACACATCTTATGTGCACACTGTTCCATGAATTTTTTTTGTATAATTACAGGGTCACTTCAACAACTGGAGTTTTTGCAAGTTTCCAAGTTTTACAGAAGGCATGATACTGTGGTAATATTCATTTATGCATTAACTTCATCCCAATTGTTCCAGGGATAAATTGTGTGACAATACATGTGTGGAAATCACTGATAAGGTTGTGGCAAAGTGAGAAACATTTTGCAACCAAGCATTTAAGAGAATTGGTACAGTTTGTCAAATTTGCAATAAACATAGCCAAAGGCTCTACTCGGAGTACTGTTGTGTCATCAGTTATATATAATTTGCACTGTTTTCAGCTGATTGTAAATTATTAAATAAAGGAGAGGGGGTTATTAAAAAGCTTTTATTGAAAAGACTATATTTACATCAGAACCAAAATCACAGTAAATGGTGACCATAAAATACAATGACAACACTGTGCCCATCACCAATATTTTGAACATCTGTTCAATCTACAAGGCATCATCTCGCTGCTGAACAAGGTGCAAGACTAGGCCAGTGCAAAGTCTTTATTACATTTGAAAAGTCTTAAGTCTAGAGTTTCTGGGAATACAACTGCAAGGTTTACTTCTGCACTGCTGCTTTAATAAATCAAAACTACTAAATCATTTGTCCAAAAGAGAAACAATGTAATGTGGGATTTACAGGATGTGTAGATCCTGACAAGCCCAAATAAACCATAAAGTAGGAAATTTCGCAGGTAATGGCACACTTCAATCTACAGCAATGAGAGCTATGCATTCGTAACAGTTAACCCATTCACTCTTGATAGGACACAGTAATCCATTTGAACTGAAATATAACGATTTATCCTTTAATACATGGTCCCCCTAAGATTACTCCTCTTTCGTCATCCAGCCATTTATCCCTTATTCCAACGACAGCACGACTTGAATCATGTTAAAGGCCCCTGCTTGTGCCCCCAGTACCCCAAGAGTAAGTGTGTGTTTTAAAGAGCAAGAGGAGAGTATGCAGATTGTCCATGTGTGCGATCAGGATAAGTTTGTTTACATCCAGTCTGCACATTTCACGTCTAGTCCATCTTGAGGCTACGATAGATGTAGCGGATAAATGCCAGTGAGGACCAGAAGGACACACTGCCCAGCATCAGTGAGAAGACCATTGCTGTAAGTAGAGAATAGCCAAAGAACTCCGTGCTCTGCACTAAGCCGCTCATAGAGGACCGGTTCCGATAGTAGAAAACGGAGTACACGAAGATGAAGAGGCCGGTGGAGCCGGTGCTGAGCACGCTCCGCCACCACCACCTGTAGTCCTCGCCCGACAGAAGGAAGTAAGTGAGAGCGACAGAGATGCAGGCGCCAACTGAGAGTAGGATGGCAAAGACACACAGCAGGATGCCGTAGAGGGTGTAGTGCTCCCTGCCCCAAACGGTGGCAAAGATGTAGTAAAGCTCCACTGAGATGGCACTGAGGGATGAATGAAAGAAAATGACTAGTTAATCAACAAATGTTTTCCCCTAGGGGGTTAGAAATATGAAAAGCATTAATTGTTAAAGCTGATGTATCAGTAAAGAAAACACTAATGTGTCTCTTTGAATGCAAACATCTGAAGGTATGCTAAAACGTTACACATGTTTCTTTACCTAAATTAAATCAAATAATACAATGGCTTAATTATAAAACACCAAATAAGTTCAGTTTTTTTACACTGAATAATCTTTATTTAAAATTCTTGACATAAAACAAAAATTGTCAGTATTCCTTCAAGCATTATCGTCTCATTTACTACCAAAAATGTTGTTGGCACTTAATGCCTCTTCACCACACCTGACAACAGCTCACCTGAATGGTAGAAAGCCGCCGATTGCCATGTGCACAGCCGTGTGTTTGTACCAAGGCTGTGTGGGGATCTGTCGGGGGATGTTGCGAGTGCGGCAGGGCGCCTGGAAACTGCCGGCCCTGTTCTTTCCCACGATGCCGCCGATGACGGTGAGTGGGAAGCCCACTAGCACCCAGGCACCCAGCAGAAGGAACACGGTGGTGGCTGGCAGAGCCTGAGTGGAGCCGCTCCACCAGTGGATGGAGTTGACTACACTCCATGTCAGGAACAGTGGAGCTGTGGGAAAGAATAAAACGTTCATTTTATTATTCATTTTTGAGAAATTCTGCTTCAGAAAGTTGCAGAGTATGGGGAAACAAAATAACACAAGGCTATTTAACTAATTATTAACACCAGGAAGTTGTATGAGGTGGGTGGCAAAAAAATTCAAACAAAAATCTGAAACAGAAGGAAACTACTTCTGCAAAGTTTGAATGCTGAATGGCTGGGTCTATCTCTCTTAAATCTCTGCAGTGCGGCCCTTATCATCTACAAGTACTATATTATCTTGACCCTTGTCTTACAATGTTAAGGATAGTGTGATGACAAAATCAGACTCACCAGAGAAGAGTGACGATGTGAGGATGATGTTCCACACCCAGCGCTGGCCGTTGATCTGTGTGTAGAAGCTGCATGACACGTAGCCTGACACACAGCTGGTCAGAGCATACAGGACGATGGCTGCAGAGTTGATGGCACCATGTCGGTGCACATTGAACATTCCCAGCAATGCCATGAAGATTATTCCTATAAAATGGCAATGAAGTAGATCAGACTTCTGTACATTTTACCTGCATGTATGAGCCATTATCAGGTTTCAAGTGTTACAGTCACTCTGCTGTTAAGTAGTAAGAGTGTTGCTGTGGGTCAGTGCTGCAAAGAAAATAAGTCCACTCAGTTTTCAAACTGGACAGTGAGAGCCTGAGACTGTTTTGGAATTCAACCCACCTCTATGTGTGTGTATGTGAGTGAACGTTCAGCTGTGTGTTACAAGTGACCAGTGTAGGGTCTACATTCACCTGTGGCCAGGGTAAGAAACTGAGCCCCAACTCCCAGCACGGCACACAGCAGGCTTTTGTAAGGAGGAAACCTGAAGACGTCGGTGTGTATGATCTTCCAGCCGTTGTCGCCCTGGTCGAGATCGTCACATCCCCCATCCTCCTCTACATTGTACCTAAAGGTGAGAGTAAAAATGGTTTTAGACAGGATGTTATGATGCACCTGAGAAGCACACAATTCTTCAGTTCAGATGCAGGTTGATCCGAATCAAGTTCAACCTTGAGAGAATAGAGTGCACAAGGAAACAATATCCCCAAAAAATGATGGCTGTGATACTCAACAAATGGTGTATTAATCTTACACCTAATTAGCTTACACTATTTAAGGGCAACAAAGGGATGCTGTTTTTTTTTTTAACTGATGGTATATTGAGGTTTTTTATCAGCCCTTTATTAAGTAGAACTTTTCATATGGAAGGCAACTTTGGCTCACAAATAAGCGCCTGTGCTTCAGTGACTTACCTGGCAAAGTCATTCTTGAGGACACGCATGAGAATGATGATGACGAAGCCAAGCAGTAGCACCACCAGCACCAGCGAGTTGATGATGGACAGCCAGTGGATCTCCAGTGTTTTGGGGAAGAAGGAGTAGTCTCGGAGGCGCTCGGCTCTCCTGGCGTGAGTTAGAGGGGACTCAAACCAGCGCACACTGTATGTGTGAGTTACTGTTAGGCTGCCGCCACCCACTCCAACTCCACCCACCACTGCGCCTGCCCCCTCCTCGAGAGGAACAGGTTTGACATCTTTGACGGAGACATTTGCAAAAATCACTGAGTCGCCATTGTACTCGATGTTGAAGTCTAAGTGAGTCCATAAGCCCACCTGTTGGAGACGAGAGAAGAGGGCAGAGAGTGAGAAAAAAGGGAAACAAACAAGAGAAAGAGAGAGGAGAAGAGGAGTGAGAGATAAGAAGTTTGACAGCGAGTGTGGCTCAACAGAAAGAGGATCTTTGCATAAAGATAAAGCCTTTAACAGACTTACAATGACTATGCATTTCCCCTTTTTTCTCCCACAAGCAATCCGATCTACTCCAAATGTCCAGTGAACCCTGAGAAGCACAAATGGTTTACCTTGTGGCTGTGAGGCAGGAAACCGCTCTCCTCTATGTATCCCACAAACCCCCAGATGGGAATGTCATCCAGGACAAATTCAAAGTAGAACAGCTCCTCGATGGCCTCACGGAGCTGGTCCACCTTCAACACAAAACAGGTCCTTGATCACACAGCTTGTAATGCAGCCTGTATTTGAGGGATTTGTAGTCAGGGAGGAACCATAAAAGACGCTTTGTATCATCACTGAGCCTGCTGTTGGTGATTTAATATCTGAGATAAGCTCTGCCACAAAGATGATTTCTCCAGAAGCCAAACTTGCGTCACACAAACAATGCTTAGCTGTGCCAAGACACACCGATTACAACAGATCCTGATCCTGGTACACATGGTAAGAGACACGAAGGCTGCTTATTTAACCAGCAAACAATTCATGACATCAAACTTCTTCTTAAATTATAAACAGTTCAAATCAAATATGAGCCCAGGCCCCAAACTTTTACAACTTAACCCAAAATGTGTGTTAGAATATTCCAACAATTAGAACACGTCAATGTACCTGTTTCTCTGAAAGAGTGAGCTGGCAAACACTCCTTTTCTCAATGTTTTCTCTGAATCGGATGAGATATAACGATTCTGCCATCCTGTCACCATCCAACACTTCTCCCAGACTCAGGGACTTGTGATGCACCTGAAGGAAATGTGTTACAATATGAGTAACAGTGTGTAAAAGAAAGACATACACACAGCTTTAGCTGGTAATCATTCTGTGAAGGGGATATTTCAAAACTACACATACAGCTATCAGATAGCTAGAGAAGGCACACTGTGCAGCAGTCACACCACAACACAGTGAACTGTAGCTTACTGCTGTTGCACAAAGCTCTGCTTTTACATCTGTCTGTGCACATTTGAAATGTGCGTGCCAGCAGTTTGCAGCACTGACGTACACATTCACTTCTTTTTTTTTTAATTTAACCCCTATCAATGCTACTTCCTAAAACACTGACACACATGGCCACAGACAAAAATACCATCTTTCAGAGGACCTTCTTGGCCAAAAGGATATTTTATGGTGGACATTCAGATTTTTACAAGCAATGTTCTGACTTGGGTTTCATTTTCGCGTAATGCAAGTGTCTTCATATAACATGACAAATGAATATCAAGTCCCACTGAGAATAACGGAGGCCCATTAATGTGCAGTGAAAGAGAAAAAAAAAGTCTGACCTTGTCTGGCCTGCAAACAGGCAGGGTGTAATAGTGATATGTCTCCTGAGGGTTATGATAAGGCCCCACTTTGTTGACATAGAGAGTCACGTTGTCCCCCTGCTTGTAACCCACTGCCCAGCCTGAGAACAAGCACAGAAACAAGACGCAGTGCAGGCCCATCGTCCTCTGGCAGCCTCCTGGCAGGTGTCCTATTCCGCGCTGCATAACCCCTGTAGCAATAAAATGGACAGTTCGTCAGAACATGAGGGATAGGAGTGATTTAAACTGCTCTGTCTGTCCTGACACTTAAGATATGCCTCACGTTTCAAGTCCAGAAGTGAGCTTAAGCCCATTCTGACCTGATTATTCATATATCAAATGTATGAACTGGACATTGTTATGCAACATCACTCTGTGAATGATGTTTCAAACAGCAGAAAATTGAGGAACACTCTGAGAGAACGATGAGACACTGTTTTCACCATCACAACTCTGGTCACTTCAGGGAGTCTATTTTGACAGGACTGACTGTTCTTACTGTCAGTTATAAGTGTGTGAGTGTAGATGAAATATTGCTCAGAGATACTTTTTACTGAGTCTATTTTGTTTTCTATATTCACAATATTCACCGGATTCATATCCATTTGAAAATGTTTGGTAATTATTTTATTTTTTTTACGATTCACACAAAACCAAGCACCTTACTTGAGTAAGGGGGCTTCCAGTGATGTTGTTACCATTTTTCTTTAGGGAGAGGATTAAACAGCAGCAAGTAGACACAGTTATCCCCTTACCAATGTCCTACCATGGTGTGTACTTAGAAGCAAAGCTATAGTCACACCACGGTTGTAGAATTACTCTGCAAATGTATCAGCATAGCAGAATTTGTGAGATGCGTATATGTTGAAGTTTTAATCCAATTGTCTTTTTTCGATACAATATTGAGTGCTTGCATTCTGTGATATCCATCATATGCCTTGGTGTCCATTTAAACCTGGAAGGAAAGACTGAATGCTCTTTCACTTGGAAGGTGATATAAGGTGATATAAGGATGTAGTGGGTATGTTGCCAAACATTGTAATACAGATTGAACTGGTTTCTGTTTGTAGAAGCTGATCACTATTGTCAGTGTGACTCCTTTAATGCCTCTAAAGTGACACATCACAGCTGCAGGTCTGCACTCCCTTCATTTGTGAGTATCAGGGCAGTCAGTCAAACCTACTATCCAAGAACCCAGTTGACATTTTTAACAGGATATCATGAAAAAAAAAAACTCTATCGTATCCTTAACAACATCAAAAGTTAGAGCAAGGTCAAAACAAAAGGGACACATTAGACTGTCTTGCATCAAATGCGAAAGTAGACGTGAGCATTATGAGATTCCTAACCCACTTATTAAACAAACAACTTGCTCCAACATTGCTGTATTCCAACAGTGTAAATTGCGTTTTCATTTAGACACCGACTTCAAGATAATCTTATGACGAAATACAAAAGAGGAGTTAGACAAATCTACACTACCGGTTCAAGTTGTGTCACAAGTGTCCCGATGCTGCAGATCCCACGAAACCTGTCTGTGCAGCCGAATTCCCCGGACTCCCAGGCCCCGACGGTCTCCTCTGCGCTCCGGTAAATATCTACACTGAAGCTCACTGTAACCTTAAACACTTACGACTTAACATCGTGGAAATCCTCCATGCAGGCTACCAGCGTATTATTCACCAATTGCGCTCATATTCGGGTACATACTGTACTTTTATTGACACATGAGATAGTGTAGAAGAAGGGGTCCGACTCCACGTCACCTTAAAAAATAAAAATAATGACGATTGGGTTTTACTTTTCCGGAGGGGGCGGAGAAACTAAAAAATACACCTCCGACGTTACAGGTTATTCGTAGTGGGGAACTGTGCCGCCCTCACATGCTATTTGAAATACAAGTGGTTAAATTTCGTTAATCGGAAAAAGCAACATTTAAACCGACGGAGCCCCGACCAGAGAAACTCTATTATTTTTCTGTACGACCGGATTTCCTTCCACCTTCAATGAACCAATCAAATGCCTTTGCAGTACTTCCTCGTTTGCAGCCAGACATTACTAATCGTCGCCGCACGATTGATGACCAGTTCTTCCATCAATTTGACCAGATGTGTGCGCCTAGATCGATTGGTGATGCCTGGTATTGGATTTCCCGCGAAAGAAACGCAATTCCTCGCGGTCGAGAGACGCTGGGACAAGTGCACACATTCAGTATACACATTGGTGAGTACATGTAAACCTTATTTAACATGTAAAGTATTGTTAGACAACTATTACTACTCGCTTTTAGCATAAACACGACGAATATATGTCTCGTTGTTGATGTTGTAGCCCCTTTACTAGCCGTCTGCATCTTTAGCTTTCTGCGCCATAGTTAGCTCCTCACCGTGTTGTTTATAATGTGTCCATCTCTTACTGTATGTGTGCTAATTGTCACCACTACTGGTCATACAATTGGCGTGCACTTATTACACTTTGGGGATGCTTAAGCCTTTTCCATCGTGCTCCATCCCTAAATGTTCTCCTTGTTTATGTTGTTGACATCAGGTACCTCTAACTCATTGTTCACAGACTTTGGTGTTTTCTGTTTAACACGATGGGAATACACGGACTCGCCAAGTTGATTGCGGATCAGGCCCCTGGAGCCATCAAAGAGCAAGACATCAAGAACTACTTTGGTAATTGTTACAAGTCTCCACCCTCCACAAGTTGATTATTAATTAGGCCTGTAGACTTACAAGTCTGGTTTCTTGATCTCTAATGGATCAACATTCAGTATCTATGGATATTAAGCACACACAAAAATAAATGTGATTACCAGACAAAACTATGAGCGGATCAGAGAAATATTTTCAAAATGAAGCAATTTGTGTTTATTCTCTGTAACACATAGATATCCAGCTCTTTCAACAATTCAATTCCCCTGTAATTATTTTAATAACCACTGCTATTCTGAGGATGGAAAATAATCCCAACTATTTTTTTATCAACGTATGCAGGCAGGAAGATTGCCATAGATGCCTCCATGTGTATGTACCAGTTCCTGATAGCTGTGCGACAGGACGGGAATGTTCTTCAGAATGAGGACGGAGAGACAACGAGGTACACCTAAGAAAATCGAGACGCTCTGAAACTCAGACAATTGACGACACAATAGATTAGATATTGGATTGATCCGAGAGTCTGAAATATTTCTGCCAACTAACTTTTTTGTTTTTTTAGCCACCTGATGGGAATGTTCTACCGGACAATCCGCATGCTGGAACATGGCATTAAACCTGTTTATGTGTTTGACGGCAAGCCCCCACAGCTCAAGTCAGCAGAGGTTAGTGAGGCCTCTGACTTCTTCTGGTGCTTTACTTCCTGTCTTCTGTTGTTGTGGAAGTGACAGTCAGATATGGCTTGTATATTTATTTTTAATGGCTTCATAGTTTGGCTTTTGTTTGCTTGTCAGTTGCAACAGCGTGGTCTGTTTGCATTTCAACAAAATCTCTACAGAACAAGTAATTATGATTTGTGTTTTGTAACCCTCGTCATCATCTGTCTCTTGATCCTCATTTCTCTACTGCTTTTCTACTCTTCCATAAACCCCCAGCTGGAAAAGAGAGGGGAGAAGAGGGCAGAAGCTGAGAAGATGCTTGCTCAAGCACAGGAAATGGGTAAAGTTATTACATTTGGCATATTTTAAAGCATGGTGCCAGTATACCTTTACTCTGTTTTTTTATTGTAATTCAGTCTATCATTGCACTATAAGAAACACTCACTGACTCTGATGCTGAGTCAGAGTCAGTGAGTGTTTTTGGTTTATTGAGTTTAATTTCATGAAACATATTCAGAGATGATTCTTTATTAAAATGTCTTCAACAACGTTTTATTTCTATCCAGGAGAACAAGAGAACATTGAAAAATTCACCAAGCGTCTGGTCAAAGTCACCAAGCAGCATAATGACGAGTGCAAGAAGCTGCTGAGCCTGATGGGAGTGCCTTACATTGAGGTCAGAGCAGCTCATACTTTGCTAGAACTCTCGCTGGCTAATGATATGTCCAGATCAGTATGCTTTTTTTTTTCATGCAATTTGTTTTTTCTGGATCCAGTTCTGTGCTATTTGTCAGACAAGCCCCTAAAAGAAAGAACAAGTCATTTTTACACTTAAACAGTAGGTTCTGTTTTTAATATTGCACCAAATGGAACGCATGCATCTCAACAATAGGAATAGGAATGAAACCTTTTCCTTAAGTCCCACAGGATTTTCTTTACCCTCAGTCAACATAAAATAATAAAGAAGTCAATTAAAATGAAATGTTCATTGAGATGCCCCCTGCTCTGTTGTCTGCCAACTAAAGCATGTATGAGAGATAAACTACAAGAGCATAATTCTGCAGCTTGTAATCGTATGTGTTGTGTTTTGTAGGCTCCATGTGAGGCTGAGGCCAGCTGTGCAGCTCTGGTTAAAGCAGGGAAGGTCTTTGCTACGGCAACGGAAGACATGGACGGGCTGACCTTCGGGACAAATGTTCTCCTCAGACATCTAACGGCCAGTGAAGCAAAGTAATGTTGCACCTGCTTCAGCTTTTTTGTCTCTTTAGCAGACATGTTCAGAAAATGGATGTAATTGTCCTGTTCTATTTCTGACACAGCCTTTGATGTAATGCATACATTTCATTGTTGTAATTGATATGTACACAATTCAAATTGGTGTCACTATATCTTAACTTCATTACCCCTGTTTCATGTTGTGCAAACATTCTAGTCATCACAGTTGACACGTTTGATTTTTTTCTCATAATCTCTGAATAATTCAGGAAAGATATACCAAATGTACTGCTGCCATAAAATCTTACATGACGTTTGTAAGGTCCACCACACTCTTCTCTGTTTAATGAAAGTAATGACCAAATGAGCTGTAGTGTTGTTTGTGTCTTTAAAACGTGAACGTGTTGTCAAAAGGCATGTATGTATTTCATTATTCACTTGGTAATACATCAAGATATTTTATTTGTTCTAGGAAACTTCCTATCCAAGAGTTTCACTTCAGTCGCATGCTGCAGGATATCGGTCTGACCAATGAACAGGTAAAGTTCTGCCTCATTTTGAAAAAGGTCAAGCAGGGGCGCCGATAGCCTAGCGGGTTGTGTTGTATGCTCCATGTTTGGAGGCTGTAGTCCTCGTCGCAGCGGCTGTGAGTTCATGTCTGACCTCGGCCTTATGCTGCATGTTGTGATCTCTCTCCCTCCTCCCAACATTTCCTGTCTCTCTTCAGCTGTCCTGTCCAATAAAGGCAAAAAAATAACTTTGAAAATAAAGAAAGAAAATGTGACAATTGAAGGTGTCATTTCCACCCAGAGTAACATTTAAGAACCTCTCCATCTGCTTTTATTATTTACCAACAACTAACAGTGTAGTGTGAGCATAACTGGTAATAACACTGTCCTGGTTATTAGATCTGTATGTGCTTTGGTGCTGTGAACACTGTTTCAAAGGTACATCAGGTGAGGGATATTTCAGTCTTTCCATAAACCCTTATCCTGTGTTCTCTCCCAGTTCATAGACCTATGTATTCTGCTGGGCTGTGACTACTGTGCCACCATTAAGGGAATCGGCCCAAAGAGAGCCATCGACCTGATCAAACAGCACGGAAACATCGAGGAAATCCTAGAAAACATAGACCCCAAAGTAAGTAGATGTCCGCTACAATCCAGAAGTTCATGCAGGGAGACGGATGATGTTCAGCTCTGAGTCTTTGTGTCTCGCTCTCCTTCATGTAGAAGCACCCTGCCCCAGAGGACTGGCTGTACAAAGAGGCCAGGGGGTTATTTTTGAAGCCAGAAGTGGTCGATTGTTCTACGTTGGAGTTGAAGTGGGGTGAGCCGGATGAGGAAGGACTTATCCAGTTCATGTGTAATGAGAAACAGTTCAGGTAAATAATCAGCAGACTTTCCTAAGTACTGTGCGGCATTTTTGGTTATTCACTTCAATGCAATTCAAACAGCTCAGACACAAACACGGCTGGCAGCTCGAGCTTCTCACTCATTGGAGACAGTCTTGACTCAGACAGACATTTACAGAGGATAAACTGGATTTCTGATTTATTTATGTGTCAAATCTCGCACATTCTTCCTTTAAATCTCTTTGTCACCCATCGATTGTCTTGATCAGAAGTCGATTCTTTGGTTTTAGATGGACTAGATTTAGATTATTGACTTGGTTGCTTCTCAAGTTTTCTGGCCTAAATGATTGAGGATGCCACTGGCCAGGATTATCTGTTATACAACATTTGACCACAAGGCGGCACTGCTGGCCAGCCAGAGTTTATGGTCACAGCATCAATTTAGAAGAAACCTTTCTACTTTGAGGTTTAGAGAAACTCCAGCATCTGTTCATGTTAGACTGTTCACAACTAACATTTGCCCTAAATGTTTCTACCACTGTATTTGACTGAAGGATCCTCTGTATGGACACTTGTTCTCTAAATATAGTTGTCTTAATGTTAAAATTTGAATAACCAGTTGATTGTTCAGCTGAGATCAAATTCTGCCCAGAACTGAACTTTTTAATTGTTATTAATGAATGTTTTGGTCATCCTATTGCAGTGAGGAGAGGATGCGTAACGGCTGTAAGAAGATTGTAAAGAGCCGTCAGGGCAGCACACAAGGACGACTGGACTCTTTCTTCTCTGTCACTGGATCTCTGTCCTCCAAACGAAAGGTACATAAAGACATGCCGTGTGAAAAGTCCAACTGGCTGTTAAAATGTTTCATTATTGGAATATCTGATTGTTGGACTCGTTTGATCCATTTTCCTTCCTTGTGCAGGAACCTGAGGTTAAAGGATCGGCAAAAAAGAAGCAGAAGACTGGAGCCACGCCAGGCAAATTCAGGAAAGGAAAATAGATCGATCCCAGAGCTCGATCGGCTCCTTTAAAAAGTGATGTTTGTTAAATGAACCACAAACTAGATAAAGAGTACAGAAGAGAACATCGAGCTCCCGGTGTGAGAAGAGGAAGCTGCTGCCCAATTACACAACGGGAGGTTGTGTTTAATGATTTGTCTAGATTTACAACTCGATTTACATGGCCACATATGATGTTAAAAAGAAAAGCAAGTCTGTTTTAACAAGTGTTAAAGGGTTTAGAAATGTGTTATTTCTGTTACAGAATAAAAAAAAATCAAGTTATTTGTAGAATCATTGTAGCCTTTTGATTTTCTCGTTTGGGGTCCTCTATAGAAAGTCTTTGTGTGCATGGTTAAGAAGCAGAATCCAACAAGTGATTTTTCTACTAGTGTTTGGTTTAAAGTTTGGGTTATAAATATGATGTGTTCAGTCTGCAAACTTTGTTAGGGTATGGAGTTTAACAGCCTGTTTTCTAGCTGACTGCCACAGACCTTGTGAGGACTATAATGCTGCATTCAGGCGCTCCTTGGATGGTCCCAGTTTCCGAGTTGGGAAGTCTTTAATCCGACTTCAGCGTGTTCACATGCTCTGTAAATATTTAATACAGATTCATGTTAATATTGAATATACCGTCTTCATCTACCGTCATCGTCAGGCAAATATGGTCACTTGTTGCTCAAAAATATTAAGATGGAGAAACGCAAAACTAAAAAATCTATTGGCTAGAGTGGAGATCATTAAGCAATGATGACATGTTGGCTATACTGTATGTCCACTTCTTTTTAACAAGTACATGATGCTGATGGGTTTACAGCTGTTTCTAGAACAAACTACTTCAAAACAGACTCAGTCAGTGTTAATGGTTAGAAAACATTCCACATAACTACCATTGTGCATTTATTCAATATTTAATACAAATCTAATAAATACACATCATATGACACATTTGTTTATAACTATTTGTACTGACTGCACTGGTTAGATGAGCTAAACAGGTTTCTTAGTTGTCAGTCTACATGGAGGAACAGGAAACGTGGTGAAACTAAATAAAACTCAAGGTTATTTAAAGAATCAAGCCACATGGGCAGATCTTTTAGCAGCTCATCACAACATTTCTCAGTATCTAGCTGTATTTCTTTCATGTGATATCAGTGACATAAGTTCATCATAATGGTCATTATTATGACCGTGATGTATTTGAAGTTTTGCAAGCTAAACTGGTTATTTGGGAAGAAGTGAGGTTGTATATCTTTTTTTTTTTAAATGATGAAATGTGATCAGTAACACTCCGTAAATTCACAGCTTGTCCTAATAGCTGACCACTGTACCGGGATCAGACAGCAAATCCTCATCTAAGAATACATTTAGTCATGTTTGTATATTTCTGTATGCAGTCTTTCTCGGTTGTTCATTTGCAGCTCACAGAAGAATCAACAAAAAAAGAAGAAGTTGACATTGAAGCATTTACTAACAGAAAACACATTGCACATTGTGCTGCAGGTGATGTGTAAGGGAGTATTTACCTTTTTTGGTATTCTGGATATTATTTCAAAAACAGTTTTACAACACCGTCTGGATTTCCTGTGTACCTTTGAAACACAGGAAATCTGCTCTGTATAAACAGCAGATAAAAAGGGAAGTCCTAATAAGTACTTCAGCTGAAATTGAAAAACCACCACCCATAAACCTCTGAACATCTCTGCGTTGAAAGTGGGCTCATCTGGTAAGCGCTTTTTACTGTTTGTATTGCTTAGATTACATTTTTTTGGTTACTATTCACTCAACAAAAAAACAAGAACATGATCCAAAAGGGGAAAAGAGGTCTCAAAATAAGTATTTAAATATGTATTTAATTTCAAGAGTGTTTTTATTTTGAATTCATTGTAAACATTTTGTAGATCTTAATATATCAATTGATTACTAAAAATGAATGCAGTCAAATAGGAGACACTCTCCCCTATTTAACTAACATTCTTTGTGGTTAAATGTATCTAGGTGAAGAAGCGGGAAAGTAATCCTGTTCCTGTTGTCTGTTGGAAGATGTTGACAGCCAGCATGTTAGTAAGTGTCCTCTTCCTCAGAGGTGAGTGCGTGTTCAGTCTCTTTTAATTAGAGACATATCTCTCTGATTTACAGTTTAAACTCATTCTGGTGCAGATAGTGCTGACAATCTTTACATCCTGATAAGATAAGATAACACGTTATTGTCCGTTTGCACTGAAATTTGTCTTGCATTACAAGCTCAAAAATCCTTGCATCCCGATCAAATCACATCACACTCAAAAGACAGAAACAACTTAAGTTACATTTAAAATCACAATGTGGTGATGATTTATACATACATTTGTAGCAGCACAGGGAAAAACAAGCGGCAACCTCCAAGTCTTGAAAAATGAAGCTAATGCGTGTGCATAATCCTAAACTGCATCCTCTTTGATTTTGATGACGATACGTGTCATCCGTAGTTGGGCGCGTAGCTGACATTATTTACAGGTGGGCAAGATGTAACGGTTTGTCAAGAGGCTTAAAACCCGCCTCAGTCCAGCTCTCAGCCTGTCGTTAGGTTGACTCAAAGTCAGGCTGAGACAGGATTTCCAGCATGGATGCTGCTGCCGATGAGCCTCTAGAACCCCCTGCCGTGACAGATGGCTGATGTCACTCAGGCTTCATCCATTAATATTTACAGTCTATGGAGAGAACAGATGCAACAACCTGCTGCTGATTAATAATACAAAATAAAGAATTTCATTTGTAACATACTTTACATTTTAAACAAATCTCAAAGGTCAAAGTGTTACACATGCCTTTCTAGTCAAATAAATCTACATTATATTACTAATGAGTCTGTTTTCAGGTGCACTGGCAGCTTGTGTTTTTGATACACCCCTCTTCATCACGACACCACAGCAGATGGAAGCACTGAGTGGATCTTGTTTGCACATCCCATGTACCTTTAGGCTGGAAGGAGAGTTTGACAGCAGTGTAAAAATCTCCGGAGTGTGGATTAAAAGTGACCCCAGATTTGTCATTTTTCCAAACAATGTGGTTTTCAACAGCAGCAGCCAGACATTGAACAGCTACAGGATGAATATTACTGGAAATCTGAGTCAGAAAAATTGCACCACCCTGTTTTCAAATGTAAACGAGAACTACACTGAGAGATACTTCTTCAGAATAGAGAGCAAACCCTTCAAAGCAACGGCTTATTGTGATCCTCTTCAAGTTACAGTTAAAGGTAATGTTTTTTATTTGTATCTTTTTAATGTCAAATAAAATCAAGAAATCAGGTAAAGTTCTGAGTCAAAAAGAAAGCTGATCCTGAGTGTGTTTCTAAACCACAGATTCTCCTCCGAGCCCCAGCATAAATATCACAGGAGATCTGAAGGAGAAGGAGTCTGTCACTATAACCTGCTCAGCTTCCACTCCCTGTCCACTCTCCCCTCCTAAACTCACCTGGACTCTCAAACAAGACTCTCTCAACAACATGGAGGAAAACCCAGATAAAACCTTCACGACTAAAATCCAGGAGCAGATCACTCTGACGGACAAACATGATGGATACAACATCACCTGTTCTGCCACATATCCTGTGAATGAAGGAAAAGAAGTCAAGACAGCAGGGGAGACACAGACTCTCAGAGTTTCATGTGAGACTTGATCTCATTTGTTTTATTTTTGAAGAATGAAGCAGGGACAGTTAGGTTTTTGTGAGCTTCCTCTTTGCATAATGGATTGCTGCAATTTTATTGAGCATGGTAAATTACTTCTGCACAGCAAAATGAGCCTGAACTTCTAAAATCTTTGAATATCTTGCTGTTTCAGTGAAAACGACTTATCTCACATGTCTAACCTCTACAAATGTTTTCTCGTCACTGCAATATCTCTCCAAATCTTGCAGACTCTCCCAGGGACACCTCAGTGATCGTCAGTCCCACTGATGCAGTGACAGTTGGCAGCATGGTGAACCTGACTTGCTCCTGCAGAGGAAACCCTCCTGTCGTCCACTTTGTCTGGTTCATGATCAGTAATGGCAGACTGGAGCTGATTAAGGTAGATACACAGGTTTATGGCCTTAATGTGACCGATAGTGATCAAGGCAGATTGTTCTTCTGTGGATGCAGAAACGATCTGGACATTCAACTATCAACAGGACATCAGCTGATATTTGAAGGTAGAGTGGAAATGATTTCCTGATGTTTTAGTGGTCAAATCTTCTAGAAATCAACGAGTGACACTGCTGCTGTGTTACAGGTGATCAACTGAACGAACATGTTGGCATTCAAGTTGTTCTGAAAATCCTGGGAATCCTGATGCTCGTCAGCACAATGGTCATATTTGAGTGGTGAGAAGAAAGTTTCTGTCATGTAGCCGTATCAGCAACAGATGAATTGGTGATTTTCAACGTGGTTGTATTAGAACTGTAGGGCACGGACCATTCTTCAGCTTTCTTATATATTTTATTTTTCAGTTGGTTTCGATCAAAAGGTTCCATCAAACCAAGAAAGGTAAGCTGCCAGATAAGGAGAGGTAGACTTCCACTTTATTGTTCCAAATGGGAAATTCTTCTTCATATGCTCTCTACAGGTTTGACAACAATCGACAGCACAGAGAAAAGCAACAGTGTACATTAAAGCTTTTAAAGCTCATTATAATAATAATAATTATTATTATTATCCTCTTTCTGCTCCTTCAGATTACTGACATCACTTACCACTTTCTCTTGTTATTTTATTCACAGGACAAAGAGGAAGCAGTCTATGTCAACAATATGGCTGAGTTGACCTAACCAGCACAACCAATTAGATAAACCCTAAACATAGACTTTGAATTTACTGTGTAATATATGTAGGGGATAATGCCAGACGAGGTGTCGGTTATCAGTTTTGTAGACAATAGAGGCCACATTTAGTTCTTGCTGAACTAAAAACCTGATAATAGACACTTAAAAGGCATTATTCCAGATATTCTGTTGTTACATACTGAAGAATATAAGACTGTAATGTATTGTTTTCATGTGTTTCACATCAATATATAAATCTTTGAGCACAACATAACTCAGTTTCCCTGTTTTTTTAGTTTTTGTCTTTAATTTTGTAAACTTTATTAATCCTGAGGGTAAATTCTGGTTCTTCACTCTGTTATTGAGAGACATGCTTCTCACACACATGCACAAACAGGACCTGTGGACATGCATTGGTGGAGAGATGTCAGAGTGAAGGGGCTGCTACACACTGCCATGCAGGGAGCTCAGCAGAGCAGTTGGGGGTTCGGTGCCTTGCTCAAGGGCACCTCGGCAGCACTCAGGAAGTGCTCTGGCACCTCTCCAGTTAACAGACCAACTTCCAAAAATGGGTAAATAGGCTTGGTCTTAGTTGAAGTACTTTTTACGTAATTATTAATAAAAAAAAAAAATGTCTTTATTGCCATTACACCGCATTTATACATTTACACTGAATCATACAATGCCATCACTTCCTTTACCTGAGTGTGATTTTTATGGACTTGTAGAGGCAAAAGAGGCAAGACATGTAAACACACAAAGGCGCAACAGAGACAAAACAGCGTCTGTAGCTCCTTTTACACAGCTTGTTCAAAGTGGTACTGTTAGACCTCTGTTACTCCTGACTGACTGTATGAGGAAAAGTTATAAAGGCTGACCGGTGAGGCAAAGTATATCTGCCACTGAGTCAGAAGAGTAGAGTGCAGTGTGTGTGAACGAGGGCGCGTCGAGACTGTTCAGTGATGTAGTCTTTTTAGGCCTTCGTTTATTAGGACAGTGGATGGAGTCATAAATCAGAGAGAGAGAGAGAGAGAATGGGGAGTGACATGCGGGAAAGGAGCCACAGGTTGGAATCAGAATCAAACCGGCACACTAACCACTAAGATACTGGCACCCCCTCAGTGGTGGAGTCTTTGATTAATGAAGACAAATAGACTGGGAGTAGTGACAGAGACATAACCATCCTGTGCGGATCAGGTGGAGTGTAAGGGTATAGGAGATGTTTCAAACAGCAGACCCTTGAGTTAAAAGAAGAAGCCAAAGCAGAAGTAAAAAAAAAAACAAAAAAAAAACTGCATTTCCTGGAGTGTATAGCGATGTCAGGGTTTCTTTATTTGTCTTCCTCGGGAGAAATGTGTCTTGGATACTGGGAATTTGCTGAACAGACAATACATGAAACAAATCAAAACGGTTGTGCAAAACATAAGCTTATCCCTACTACAAATTACCCTTAGCATCTGCTTAACTATCCGCACACACACACACACACACACACACACACACACACACACACACACACACTCCTAAAAACACAAGCGCATGCAGACTGCGCTCATGGACACCTGCCACTCAAAACACATGTTTCATAAATCTACATGGCTACAGTTACCGGGACCTTGGGGGCCTCCTCAAGGTCAGGTATCTTAGTTTATTCAGAGAATGTGATCGTTAAAAAGTATGTGTGTGTGTGTGTGAAAATGTTCTTTATTGTTAGCGTAAAATAAATCACAAAGGTTGGTGTAAATCTGTGCTGTGGACAAAGTTAATAAAAAGGATGACTTTCTGTCTGAGACCTAGACGAGTATCTGTCATAAACACATTTCTCATCAGCTTACATTACTGAGGAAGAAGTCACTGTAGTTTCAGGGATTTTCTCTATTAGACATTAGATACATTATACTCTGATTATTCAAGCTTCAAGCCCCCCTACTCTGTCTTTGACCTAATAAAGATGAATCGCATGAATGAGTTGATTCTAATCAACAAACCTGTGAGGTTGAACTAACCAATGGAACCATGAAGATTTGAATATGTCGTAATATCTGACTTCCTTGCTTACAGGATATGAGCTGTAAACCAACGCTGCCTGTGTTATTTTGGAATAAGAGGTCATGTGATATGTAGTGGCAGAAAGACAAAAAAAGGCAGATTAGTGCTGTCTTTAAACAGCAAGTCCTCTTTAAGAGAGGTGAGTGGGTTTATTCTAATCCTGCTAAAAATTAAGAAAGTGTTTTAGTAAAATGAACCTCCTCTATTCTCTTTGTTTGTTTGTTTGAGGAGGAAACATTGAACTACTTAGTGGTTTCTTAAAACTCCAATTTAGTTTTTTCTTTACTGACAAGAATTTTATTCTCTTTTTTAGTTTGTTTTAATTCAAATAAATGTAACCTCAGTATGATTTATATAGTTACATACAGGCATGCTTATTGTGAAGAAAAATGAACTGTGATCTTACAGTGTAAGTTTCGGGTCTAAATGTTGAGAAGGGAAGTTGCTTTAAATAGGACGACTTCTTTGTTAAAACGTCATAAGCTATATGATTAATACAAGTGAAAAGTGAAAGTTATTGTATTTGAAAATCCAGGGAGCACGGTTCTGTCTGTGAACATGGTGACTGCCAACTTCTTCCTGAGTGTCCTCTTTGTTTCAGGTAAGCTGTTTGTTTGTTTCCGTTCTCTTCATTTGAAATCAGAGTCTCTTAATTCAAATTATTCATGTGTCGACTATAAAGCAATTCTTTAAACTATAATTATTTTCTTCATTTTCCTTTGTTCATCATGATCTTATAGGCGCTTGTGCTACTTGTACTATAACACCAAAACCAAGCCTTGGTATTACAGCACCACAGAAGGTGGAAGCACTGAGTGGATCTTGTGTGCAGATCCCCTGTATCTTTAGCACCGAATCAGAGTTTGACAGCAGTGTAAAAATCTCCGGAGTGTGGGTTAAAAGAGACCCCAGATTTGTCATTTTTCCAAACAATGTGGTTTTCAACGGCAGCAGCCAGACATTGAACAGCTACAGGATGAATATTACTGGAAATCTGAGTCAGAAAAACTGCACCACCCTGTTTTCAAATGTAAACGAAAATTACACTGAGAGATACTTCTTCAGAATAGAGAGCAAACCCTTCAAAGCAACAGCGTCCTGTGATCCTCTTCAAGTTACAGTTAAAGGTAAGCTTCTTTTTTTATGACTTGCTTCAAAAGGTTGATGCAGCTGTTAGGTTAACAACAAGTTCCACAACCAAAATGTGACAGTAAACATCAACAGTAGCCCGATCCTAGTCAGTCGTGGCTAAACATTAAAACAATGACGTCAAACTGTAAAAAACACACGATGAAGGGGTTTAAAAAAAGGGAACTCTCATGTGGGAACTTTCTTGGTCGCTGCTTTACGATGAGTTCAAAATCTACACGAGTTTTGTCCTATGTCGAGCCCTCTCCGTACTGATGAAGCTGGATTTTTATTAAAGTCTGACAGTGAAAGGGTTAATGTTCAATAATACAAACTGTACAGTAACATACTGTAATGTTTAAAATGTGTTTAATTTGAAAACACACATTTCTATTAAAAAAAGGCAAATTTTCCCCTATTTAATATTTGTTTATATAAATATTTTTACCAATACAAGGTGTGTTTCTCATCCACAGATTCTCCCCCGAGCCCCAGATTTAAGATCTCAGGAGATCTGAAGGAGAAGGAGTCTGTCACTATAACCTGCTCAGCTTCCACTCCCTGTCCACTCTCCCCTCCTAAACTCACCTGGACTCTCAAACAAGACTCTCTCAACAACATGGAGGAAAACCCAGATAAAACCTTCACGACTAAAATCCAGGAGCAGATCACTCTGACGGACAAACATGATGGATACAACATCACCTGTTCTGCCACATATCCTGTGAATGAAGGAAAAGAAGTCAAGACAGCAGAGGAGACACAGACTCTCAGAGTTTCATGTGAGACAACCAGAGATTGTTATTGGATCCGGTCAGAATGTGATGATTTTAAAGATGTTTGCTGTTTTTAATGAAATACAATTATCTAACATTTTCCTCAGATGCTCCTAAAAACACCTCAGCGTCCATCAGTCCATCAGGTTTGGTGTCAGCAGGTATTCATGTGAACCTGACCTGCTCCAGCAGAGCCAATCCTCCTGTCAGCAGCTTCACCTGGTTCAAGATCAGCAGAGATGGACACATGATCGTATCTGAAGGAGCGTTTTACAGCTTTAATGTCACAGAGGGAGGAGTTTATTACTGTGTGGCCATGAATGATCTCAGTAATCAGACATCACCACAGATCCATTTGAATATAAAAAGTAAACACCTTTTTTTATTTTTTTTTTATTAGATTGTAGGGATGTTTCAAACAATACTGCACAAAGAAGTTTTGTCAATGGTTTATGAAACTTTGGAAATTTGAGCTCAGGCATGGTTCTGCAAAAAGAAAGGGAAGCAGAAATAAAGAGATTGGAAACGTGAGAATGAAAATAGACAACATAGAGAGAGGGAAGGAGAGAACATGCATAAG
The DNA here is from genome assembly GCF_963584025.1 of Labrus mixtus. Lineage (NCBI taxonomy): Eukaryota > Metazoa > Chordata > Actinopteri > Labriformes > Labridae > Labrus > Labrus mixtus. Next base: position 7,336,357 of record NC_083630.1, read on the forward strand.
GAAAAGGAAGAAGTGATCATTGTCTGTACATAAATCTAGAAAACAGACTCAAAACTAAATTCCACACAATGTCTGCATACAGCTGTGACATAAACATCAATAAGCATTTGTGTTTCTGTTGTGATTTCTTTTGGAAATACTGCACAGCTGGTTGAAAGCCATAAGTCTTATTAATCCATCTTCTCTCTACTGGAAACAAGTGGGTCACTCTTCAGCATGGTGGACAGGTGTTGGAGCGATGATTGGGATCACAGGTCTCATCAGTGTGGGCGTACTGATTTGGTAAGCATCTAAAATAAATTTCACATCAACATTATTCAGTGATTATATTTTGCTGTTGTTAATAAAACAGTGCTTCATATCAGTATCACTATTTGAATTATGCTCAAAGTTATTCAGCTGACAGTTTTTATATTTCTCCCAGGAGGTTGAAGTCAAAACGTTCAGCTTTCCAACAGACACAGGTAGGAAACATATTTCAATGTGTCTCATGAGTTTGTTCATAACTTAACCATTCTACCCATTAATAGTGACTGCAGGAAACTGACAGCCCTTTTAGCAGTTTTAAGTTCCTCATTAGTGTGTGTAAAAGGACATGTGAAGAAACATCTTGTTAACTCACACTAACAATCCATTTCGTCATCCAGTAGCATGCCATAATTCAGATGCATTTTCAAGTCTTGACACAACAGGATTTTTCATTCATTTCTGTGTCCCATCAAAGTAGATTATTCAGCTAAGTGTCCGTTTATATAAGCCGGTAGATTTGAGCGAGAGATGGCGTGAGGCTCACTCTTAACTACAACAATATTTACATTTTCTTTAACAGAGCCTGACAGCTGCAGCACCAGCTACACAAGAAGCCGGGCACGAACAAGCCAGAGCATCAGAAGTAGAGGAACTACATTATGGAGAGATCGACTTCTCCAAGCTGAGACCTAAAGTGTCCTCTAACTCAACGCAGGACAGTGGACAGCAGCAGGAGACTCTGTATGCACAGGTCAACGTCTCTAAGCCAGTAACCAGCTTCACACAGGCTGCTGCTGGCCCACATGACCTCTATGCTCAAGTGAAGAGAAAATGAAGACATGCACGGACATCTTTTATTTAACAAAACATATTTACTGTTACAGATGAACTTTTGCTTGGCTGCCTGTGGTTAATGAAATGGTATTGAACATGTAACACATTGTATCTTTTTAATCAATAAATGGTGTGTACATATTTCTAAATGAGCTTCTCCACACTCTGCTGATTTCTTCACATGCATCACATGAATTTAATGAGTTGTTTGTGGCTTAAACAAAGATAAAGTCAGTCAATCCATCCATCCATTTTTATTTGTATCACCCCAATTCCGAACAAATGTTATCGACACTTCACAAAACGCTGAGGCCTTTAGCGTTTATCATAATTATATCACAGTCTTTACAGAAGTTCAATCATTGTCTCTGTTTCTGCATTTGATTTTGTTTCTACACTCAAATGACTGATCACTGATATTCATACCCAACTCAATATGAGTGTGTAGTTAAGTCGACTGCACCATGCGAACAAAACAGGTTAAAAAAGGAAATCTATATGGAGAACATACAAACTGTGACAAGAGAATTATAAAAGAGACATTAGCACATTTGATGTATCATACTTGGTTGAACTCTAATTGGTGTGGGTAGGTGTGACTTTGACTGGTTGTTAAAGGTCATGATGTCAGCCCTGTGATTGACTGGCGACCAGGCCAGGGTATACCCCGCCTCTCCCCCAATGACAGCTGGGATTGGCTCAAGCCATTGTTTATCTTATACGTGAAGAGCGCTATGGATAATGGATGGATGGATATTTGGTTGAGCTCACAGCCTCCCTCTTCTGTGTGTCTAAAAACATATTATCTGTCAATTTGAACTTTTATCTTGAAGTTAGCTGATTAACAAAAACAAAAATCTGGAATTGAAGAAGTAAAAAATTAAGTAAAATTCTTATTTTAAAACTAATCTAACTTCTGTATTGTTTATCTTATCCAATAGTGCAGTACTGCAGTACAGGAGCGAGATGTTGTCACTACCTGCTACAAACTTACATGTACATTTTTAAGATTGAATTACTTTTAAGATAGGAACATGATGTCTAAAAACACTCAATAACCAATATTTTTGAATGCCTGTAAAGTCACAGTATAAAGTTGTAAGGTCTCAAGGCAGTCCTTACAAGGTTCAGGGAGGAAAAAACTTTAATAGGGCCAAAATGCAGATTTCAGAGGGGCTTGTGTTGCCATCGAAACAGAAAGTGGCAGAAACATATATATAGCCATAGGAGATCTTTTGATGTGGCCAGACTGTGCACCTGTAGGGAGGGACAACAATGAGTCAGACACTTCAGGTTTATAGTAGCCGGGTATAGCCAGGTGGGGGGGGGGGGGGGGGGGGGGGGGGGGGGATCTCTGAACAAAACCCTGGGAGGTTGATATTGCCATTTTTGAGCCCTGTTAAAAGCACCCCTTTTTCTCTGTTCTCCATAAGAGACCCAGAAATACCCCGGCTGTTATCCTCTCAAGTTGATGACTTAATAGTTAAATGTTCCACAGAAGTCTCAGTGCATGGACTCCATCTGTCAAAACAGGCGGTTGTTGGTGATGCTGGCCATCTCATCATAGGTAGTAGACTTGCAAGGGTCCAGGTAAAGTTAGAAAGTGTCTGAAGAGGGTGCCAGGAAGACAGACAGGCAGATTGAGACTTGTCCGATAATAATTAACAAATACTTATTCTATAAAAACATACAGTAGCTTCAATTATCTACTGTTTGAACTTGAGTACTTTTTTTTTTTCATCTGTGGTAAAATTTGGGTTCAACTTCCTTTTCTATTAATACTCAAATGATCATGCTACGGTAAAAGCAACAGAGGCTCAGTTTGAGGGAGTGGTTTAGGGGTGCCATGCAGTAACAGTATGTGCACATGTGAGTAAATATGTGTTTCTATCAGTTTCCCTAATATTTACTGGAAGTCACCGCCCTGGATAATATTTAGCAAATGTACAACAACAGCAACAGGACTTACTGTGTTCTCTTGTCACACAGGAAGTTGGCTTGGTTTAAATTACATCAGTTTAAAAGGAAGTATGTTACTTAATCTGTTGTCCAGCTCAAATACAAAAACTGAAGTACTTCCATCCATCAACCAAAGAAGCTCTCTCTATTGGTGTCGCCTTTTCTGGTAAGAAATGTGACCTGATTTTAAGCTAAAACATAATTTCTCTTCTGTTAGGTGGGGGTTGTTTCTGCTGTAGATGAAATTGCGAAACAGACTGTGGATTAGCTTAGTTTTTCTACTTTGGGTCTATGAAGCTGTAACCATTTATGGGTTAGACATCTAAATAGCAGCAGATCTATATTTTGATAGGAGCCAACCAGAAAGGAATTTGTGGGCTGTAACAGAATATAAGCAGCACTGTTAAGATGAATATTTTGTCAGCAATATATCTGTTGCTGTCGTCTGACCTCGGCCGAATCAATTCTATCAGCTGGTGGACAGATTTAAATGATATCACAAAGTTACCAAAATGAATGAATTCATGAAAATTCGTACCAACATCTTTTCTCTTTTTGTTTACCATTCATATAATCTACATGAAACCTGACCAAAAAAATAATATATGGTGAGATTCTGTTTAGCAGAACTAAAATAAGAGTATGAGAAGTTGCTTCAGCAGCATTGGGCTTGAACTGAAATAGCACAAAGTCATTGGTGTGGTATGAGGATTAGGTTTAAAACTGTGCTGTTTTGATTACATTCATGGATCTCTATTGAATCTTGGCTTTGTGATGCATGTTTTTGGTGTAAATATTTGCATGTATGAGATTTTGTTTCCTATCTCACTTAACACGTACATTATTTGTAATTGTTTAAAAAAGAAAAAAAAAAGTAACTAGTATTGTGTTTACAACTCTAGGTTAAGAGATGAGGGTCATTGTGGAGCTGTTGGTGACTATGTTGACAGCCAGCATGTTCTCGAGTGTCTTCTTTCTTAGAGGTGAGTGTGTGTTCAGTCCCTTATACTGAGAGATGTATGATACTTTAAACTCATTTTAAAGACTGGTGCAAACAACCTGATGATTTATGCTTACATACAGCACAGGAACAACAGCTGCAACATCTTACTGCTGATCATCTTGTTCTTTATGCGTTACATTAACGCTCACTGGACTTTAAATTTATTTTCGTTACATGCACTCTGTGAGCAGATTACATACACTGTAAGATTGTTTCTCATTGTCGACTGCACAGCTCCTACATTGCACCTTTTGTACATTTTGTGTTTTTTGTGTTTTTTATATTTTACACATTTAAATTCTATTGTATTTATTGCAATAGCTTCTTGTACTTTACTATTTCAGTTGTTGCTAGTTCAGCTTTATTTCCTTGTTAATTGTTTAGCACCAATACACCAAGACAAATTCCTTGTATGCGTAAATGTACTTGGCAATAAACCCTGATTCTGATTCTGATTCTGAATGTACCATGCGTGTCCATCCTAGAGCTTTGTCACACATTATATTACTAATGAGTCTGTTTTCAGGTGCACTGGCAGCTTGTGGTTTTGATACAGCCCTCTTCATCACGACACCACAGCAGATGGAAGCACTGAATGGATCTTGTTTGCACATCCCATGTACCTTTAGGCCGAAACAAGAGTTTGACAGCACAGGACAAATCTTCGGAATATGGATCAAAAACAATCCCTTTTTTCGTAACAGACCAGACAATGTGATTTTCAACAGTCGCGGGACAATCAGAATCTATCCAATGAATATAACCGGAAACCTCAATGAGAAGCAATGCACCACCTTATTTTCTCCAATAATCTCAACATATGACGACACATACTACTTCAGAATTGAAAGCAGTACATTCCAAGCAACAGCTCTTTGTGATCCTCTTCGAATAAGAGTTACAGGTAACATTTTTTTTCTTTCATATTTTTTTTTCTATGTAGATTTGGTTTTATCCATCTAAAGATGGCAGTGGTGATGGTGTTTCTGAAATATCATATATTTGTATGTAAATTGACAATTTCCAAACTTGTATTCAGATTCTCCTCCGAGCCCCAGCATAGAGATCCCAGGAGATCTGAAGGAGAAGGAGTCTGTCACTATAACCTGCTCAGCTTCCACTCCCTGTCCACTCTCCCCTCCTAAACTCACCTGGACTCTCAAACAAGACTCTCTCAACAACATGGAGGAAAACCCAGATAAAACCTTCACGACTAAAATCCAGGAGCAGATCACTCTGACGGACAAACATGATGGATACAACATCACCTGTTCTGCCACATATCCTGTGAATGAAGGAAAAGAAGTCAAGACAGCAGAGGAGACACAGACTCTCAGAGTTTCATGTGAGACAACCAGAGATTGTTATTGGATCCTGTCAGAATGTGATGATTTTAAAGATGTTTGCTGTTTTTAATTAATTATGTTTATCTAACATTTTCCTCAGATTCTCCTAAAGACACCTCAGCGTCCATCAGTCCATCAGGTTTGGTGTCAGCAGGTATTCATGTGAACCTGACCTGCTCCAGCAGAGCCAATCCTCCTGTCAGCAGCTTCACCTGGTTCAAGATCAGCACAGCTGGACCCATGATCGTATCTGAAGGAGAGTTTTACAGCTTTAATGCCACAGAGGGAGGAGTTTATTACTGTGTGGCCATGAATGATCTTGGTAATCAGACATCACCACAGATCCATTTGAATATAAAAGGTAAACACAGAACTGTAGTAATGAAAGATCCATCTTGATAATGAAGGTAAACATTAGAGTTGAATGAACCCACTCACTTTGAAACTCGCTCCTGTGATGACTGTTTGGTTTTAGTTGATTTTGGCGCCCCCTGTGGACAAAGTGGTACATGTCTTTGCTGAACTGGACCTGTACATTATCTGACACCTACACCATGGCAACATTTACAGGCATTTAAAATAACTATATAGAAATAATCTTGTCGCTGATTGCCTCGTTTGATGGTCATAAACTGGCATCAGAGTTAGTTTCAGTAGGTTAAGAAATAAAACAGCTCATAGGAGCTTTAACACATGTCAGCAGTGCCAGATCAGATGTATTTCATGTCTTATGAGCAGGACTGACTGATGGATTTCAAAGGGGAGCAGTTATTGGAGGAATCACTGGGATCATCTTACTCATCTGCTTGGTAGTCGGTGTAATCCTGTAAGTGTCGGAAACTAAAGCAGTTTCTCAAATTACATATTTTATACATTTAGTCTGCATACTAATCCAAATGTGTTATTGATGGTTTATTTGCAGTGCTCTCGTGTTTTGGAGACGGTTAAAATCAGATGGCTCATCTCAACAATCTCTGGTAGGGCTAATCTTTTTGATACAAACATGCTCAATTAACATATTGCATCGGTTCTCAGCGTGTTTTATTGTAATGTTTATTAAAAGCATTTTCACAAAGCAGTCAAGGACGGAGTAAAAATGTGTTGAAACAACACATGTGACACCATATCCTGTAAGCTAATTATTGTGGTTGAAGGAAACAAACAACCTGTACCTCAAAAGAAATGTGTTTTAAATATTTGTTTTTAACACAGTGCAGAAGGAGATGTCTTGTTGTTGAGTAACGCTGTTTCATGATTTAACAATTCAAATTACCGTCTACATTCAGATATTCAATAAAAGTCATGTTTTTTTCAACCCCCCAGTATCAAACAGGAGAAGAGCTGGCAAAAAGAGAGACTGACGAAGGCATCCATTATGGAGAGATAGACTTCTCCAAGAGGAATCCTGAACCGTCCTCAAACTCAGGGCAGGACATTGGACCGCAGCAGGAGACGCTGTATGCACAGGTCAAAGGGTCTGGCTTCACAAGGACCAGCGACAACCCTGAAGATATCTATGCTGAAGTGAAGAATAATTAACAGGTGGAAGAAATGAGTTGTTTTGCATGCATACGCAGATAGCATATAAAAAGAATGAATGACAATATACTTTTTTTGTACATGTTTTATTCTTTATGGTAAATTAGAAAAAATGTTGGATCCTGGAAATGAAAATGTAGTCTCTGCTGACTAAGGAGAAACTCCACATGTCCATGTCCTACAGTGTTCATATGTCAGTCATTAATACGGCCCTAGGTGTGTGCTAGCATCAAGCAGCTGTTGGAATGTAAACTGTATATAAATTTCAGATATGCAAACGGTTGCAATTAGCGACAAAACTCCTACTACGTAGCTTGAGGTTTGTAGCTGATACAATCAGGGTAGCATACAGAATAAGCTCATCTGTGTAACCATCTGTGTTTTTGGTGTTACTTATGTTTATGTTCAAATAATATCTGCCTGAAAACCATTTGCAAGAAAATATTTCCACTGCTAAAAACGTCCTTTTTACACATTTACACAATTGGAGGCTTGCACGCATTTTCTGCACACACTTACACTTAAAGTTAAATACACCTACAGGCCGTGAAATAAGTTGTGAACACAATTTAACAAGATCAAAATCTGTAAGAACCATTTTGCCCTCATATATATATGTGACAATAAAGTCTGAAAACTTAAAAAAGTCAATTTTTTTCAAGAAAGGATTTTACTTTAGACCTTAAAGACTAATGTCTCAGTAACATTAGTAATGACTATTGTTAAACTTGTCATGTCTTGCCACCAGGATTGATCGAGGACCTTGTTGTTGCCACTGTCTGGTTTTGTGTGGTTTTGTCTGTCTGATGTGACATTAAATGTGATGAAACATTTAAGATATGAAAACTTAACATTTAATTGGTGAGGCTTCCTGAACCACAATTAACCACTGGTAGATTTCAACCTGCTTTAAAGCATTCCTCTTAGAGGCAACCAATATGTTGGTGTCTCATCATTGTTGTTTTAAAAATGTAACCCTTATCATGTTCCTTTATAATGGGGAACAAAACGGATACAGCATATTACTGATCTGGACTAATTAACAACACTTTCCTGTTGTTTTTCTCTTTAAAATCAGTCCTTCTTTCCTCTCTTGTATATGCATGTAAAGATGTATGTTTGAAAGGTTAAAAGTGCACTATGGAGTTTTGGTAGAGAAATGTAAAAGTTGTAGAAGTGTACAGATTGTGTTGTATGTGTTCATAACTCTATACACAAACTGTCCTCAGAGGAAAATCTGATCCCTGTAACACTGTTTGGAGATAAAATGCTAAGCGAGAAGTTGTGGTGGTGGGCCGGCAAATGTGACACTGTAACTCTCCTGGTAGCTTTGTAGCTCCAAACAGAGTTCCAGGGACCCAGTTTTTCCTTTGAATAAAGTTTGTGTATTCACTTCAGAAGATAGAGCAGAGAATTGTTTCACTTCTCCAACTTTCACATTTCACTATAATCTAGAGAGTGCACCTTTAATTTAAATTTGAGATGATAAGGAAAAGAGTGCGAGTACGCGGTTTATTGTTTATTTCTTTATTTGTGTTAGTATGCTCGTGTTTTTGTGAAGTGCATTTAGCAACTTATTATTTCATTTGTTTCATGATTATGTTGTTACACACAAGAATTCATTCAATTCATCAATCAATCTTTATTTGTATAGCACAGACATCTGATTTTTTTTGCTCAGATCAGTTTTTTTTTTTGTCTGGCTGATCACATTTATTTTTTTTAATGTGGATCGGATCCACATAGTAAAGTGGCCCAGATCTGATTTGAGAAGATCAGATTCCATGTGACATGTGCTGTTCACACTGTTACAAAGGAGCAAAAATATCCAAATCCAAAAATGAGTAAACAACCAAACAGAATAAAGACACAACCCAAAATTTTTACTCAAATAAATGTACAAATCATTATAAAAAAAAACCCACACATGATAATAAATGGGGGTTTAAGTTTAAAGGGAGAAAACAGAGAATTATGGGGGAAAAAACAACAACAATCAAGCGCTAAAGGAGGCAAAAAAGCAGCAGTAACTGAAGGTCACCCTAAAATTCTAAAAACTATGGCTGCAACATACTGCAAATAAATGTGGATTAACCGTACTCACCACCATGAGACTTTATGAAGAATAATTCAACAGAATCACGGGACAGGAAATGTGTCACACAGTTAAAACCAAACAAAGGAAAGATTTAAGTAAACACAAACAAGTTCAAATGGGATGTACATACCTACAACAAACAAAGCTGCACCAGCATGGCAAGGAGAGGGAGGGCTGCACAAAGTCCCAGGTATAGACTTACCAGGCAGGTAAGAGGCTTCATTCAACACCTGTACTGAACTTACAAGAATCTTCTTCATCGAGCTATGAATTGTTCTATCATTTTCTTTTTCTATCTTTTAAATACAAAACGTTTTATCCTACTTTTTTTCATTAATAGGGAACTCACACTTGGTCCAATGTTTCCAATATTATTATTGAAACCATATAACGTGTAATATTGTAAAAAAAAAAAAAAAAAATCAAAGAGAGGTGTTATTGTGTCACTTTTGCATCTTTATGAAAATAAGACAAGGCATGTTCACTTGCAGTCAAATTATCAAAATAATGATTTGCATTGAGATGAGCTAGTTTAACTAGAAACGGACTGCCTCTCCCACAGGGTGCATGCAGGAAGGACAAAGAGTTGTTTAAATGCTGCAGCTCAGCAGGGTATCGCTCACTGAGAGAATCGCTGGTTTGCTGAGTTTACCTGATTTCACAACAAATTGTTTCTCTTTCTAAGGTCCAGGCTTTTTGGCAAGGTAAAATTGTACTTCTTAAAAACTGTTTAACTGTTAAACCATCATCATTCATTATGGTGCTTTGATGAGTTTTTATCTTGAGGGAATGTGAATGAGTTTGGTAAAATGAGCTCCACAACATGAATTTAAGCTCAGACAACAAGGAGGCTCTGTTTGAAGAATGTTTGGATTAACACATTGGAAAAATAACTTTTCTTTTTCAAATCCAGATGAAGCGTGTCATTGCCCTGTCAGTGGATATGTTTACAGACTACATGTTACTGAGTGCCTTCTTTCTTTCGGGTGAGTGTTTGTTTTCCGCCACTCGATCATAAACGTTAATAATTTACAGTTTGACTTCATTCATAAACAAAGTATCAAGATGGGTAAAGTTTTTCCACCTTTTCATTTCCTGTACTGAACAAAGAGAAAGGTCATTACTGACTGTGTTGAGGGGAAAGGAGAAACACCGAACATGATGCTTCCTTTTTTTTAATATATGTATTTGTAGACTTACAACAGAACTCCAAAAATGATGAAATGAACAAACACTGAGAAAAAGAAACAACAAAGATGCATACATGTCATGAAGCAGAGTATGGCTTTTGAAACTAATTCATGATCGGCTCACAATTTAAAACATCATTATAATACGCAATAAAGCATTACATTAAAAATATAACAATTCATTTACATTTTAAGGTCTTTTTCAAGAAGATCAGGAAGTTTGATGTTATTTCTTCATCCTAGCTCATAAATGAAATGGCTTTGGTCATTGATTTCTAAGGTTTTAATATCAAAGTTAAAAGAGTATTTGCAGAGTTGGGGGTAACTCAACAATTCACACAATGGAGATCATTTCTTTTCAACTTTTCTTTTGGAAGCTCATTTGGACTAAAGTCTGTTCTTTCTCAGCTTACATGTTCAACTAACTATACTTAGCTAGCTCTAGTTAACCAGCTAGCTCACTGATGTTATTATACTACTCTTCATGTAGTTTGTGGAATAATAAGTGTTTAGCTAACTAGTTAGCCTGGCTAGCTTAGCTGTGTTGTTAGAAATTGTATCAACTGTTACATTTAATATTCATTTATAAAAGATGTGTATTCATTGTTTCTATCATTAATGATGACATCAGGAGATACAACTCAGAAGACATATATGTTTGTGCCTAATGTTTATAACGTCCACTAAAGAAATATGGACCGTGTGTGTATGATCCTCACTCTGCCAGTAAAGCGTCTGAATCCATCTGATGACTCATTGTTATCTGACCGAAAACCTACTAGTGGTTCATTTTCTTATCCCAGTTTCAGAGGGTTTAAGACAAAACAATCAAAGTTCTTATTCGAGTGTCGAGTAGGGGGTAATTCACCAGACTGATACTTTCAACAATTCATGCATTCATTTTCAACTTTTTTTTATGGTAGCTCATTTGGGCTAGACGGTGGCTCATCTTTCATTTTCTCAACAGCATTAGAGGAAGATTGTGTGTTTTCATTAAGAACAAGGAGGTAGTTATATGCAAAGCTTGTAGGCGCAGGGCACAAAAAGTTTTAATTCATCACAACGTTTCCACCGCAGAGTTCTTCTTCAGGTGATCACTTTTGAACAAAGGACGGGGGCCACGCATACATATAGATTTCAACAAGGATTTGAATCCGGGACGCCCACTTCAAGGACCACAGCCTGCATGGGGCGCTAACTTACCACTAGGCCACCGGTGCCCCAGGAGTAGGACTTTTTAACTGATCAGAAAAGTTATTGATGGTTTAATAAGCTGCTGGAAAGGGAGAATAATCCGGTTGGGTTAGCCACATTTATCTTAATCATCTAAAACATTTTGCAGCTTCAGCCTTTTTCTCTGGACTTTATCATTCATTTAATTTGCATTTTCGTTTCAATGAACTATTTCTGTCTGGATTTAAATACTTTTTTGGTCTATTTAGTTTAGTTTTGTTGCTTAACCTCTGATGGAGAATGTGTGCCCAATGCATGGGAGGGAGGGATAAAGACGGAGGATAATGTAAGGGATAAAAACAATTTCGTAAGGGCTCATTCTTTTTTTTATTTTATTTTTTATTAGGTGATGCAGAACAATACAAGACAAGTGAGGGATCTGACAAGAACAAAAGTATGTAGGAGACAGGGGAGACACGACGATACGATGCACAGCATAGACAAAGACAAAACAGGCAGGCAGGGAGTAATAATAACGTTTTGCAATTTTGTATGTTGAGGGTGTTGAAGGGCCCTGCTTGTGTATGTATGTGTGTGTGTGTGTGTGTGTGTGTGTGTGTGTGTGTGTAATTTGAGTGTATGCTTGTGTTTTTTTTTTCTCCCTTCTTCCTTTCTCCTCCCCTCCCCTCCTCTATACCCCTGTTCCTATTTGTGTCCTTCTTCTTTCCCTCATTCCATTTTTCTTTTCTTTTTTATTTAAAAAAAAAAAAAATCCTTCTCATCCTTTTTCTTCTTTCCCTTTTCTTTCTATATATATATATATATTATCTTTTTTTTTTTTTTTTTTTTTCCTTCCTTTCTACTTCAGTCATTGTGTGATGTAGGGGTGCCCTTGTCTCAGCTGCCCCCAGACCCTGTGGAGGGGGCCAGCTGATAGAGTTGCCTACTGCTACCCTCCTGCCAAGCTTGAACAAGGAGGGGCTAGAAAGCATATTCAAAACAAAGGGAAAGAAGAAAACTAGAATAACTGAGGAATGATGAAAATAAAAAAGAACAAAAAAAAGTGGGTAATGGACCATATCAATTGTATTCCAGTGTAGTGTGTTGTTGGGTTATGTATTGATGACAGTAGTATAAATAGTGCAGGTCATGTTGTAGTAATAATAATGAAATTTTGTTTGTTTGGATTGTTTGACTATGATTTGCTAGTGTATCATTTTAATTCTCATTATCTTGCGTTCTTCATCCCCCTTAACATACCACTAATACCAGAAAAAGAGAAAAATTATAATAATAATAATGATAGTACAAAATAAACAATAATAATAATAAATATATATATATATATATATATATAAAGCAAGAGAGAGAGAAAAAAATAATAATAATATTGAATAATGGTAAATAATAGAGATAATATCAATATTGGAAGCAACACAGGAGCACTGTTACAGGAGTGTACAGTAGTAATTATGATAATAATAGTAAAAAGAAAAAAAAACAGCAAAGGTTTGTTGGCACGGGGTGAGAGCAGTAGTAATTATAATATAAGAGAAAGAGAAAATACATAAATAATGAATAAAACAAGGAAACCAAAGAAAAACAGACAATCATCTGGATTGGGGAAAGAGAAAGAGAAAATAAATAAATAAAATAAAAAGAAATGCATGAAAAATGAGAGTGGCTGTGATGAGAATTCATGATGATAAATATGATATGAATATAAGGGGGGAGAGAGGAAATAAATCAATAAATAGGTCATAATAAAATGGTTGCTAAAGACAATAATAATAGTAATAAAAAAAAGATTAAATTTGATGGTAAAAGGAAAATAAATTCATAAATAAGTTGTGATAGTTATACAGAAAGGAAACAAAAAGGAAGAAAAAAAAAAGGTTGTGTGTCTTTGTGTATGTGTTTTTGTGTGTGTGTGTGTGTGTGTGTGTGTGTGTGTGTGTGTGTGTGTATGTGTATTTATGTGTGTGTGTGTGTGTTTGTATTTGTATGAGTCTATATTTGTGGTAGTGAATATCAGGGGTTTGAACTATGTTGTTCGGGAAGTAGTGAGGTTAGGATTGGCTCCCAAGTTGTCAGAAATTGGTGTGCTTTATTGAGGATGGATGCTGTAAGTTTTTCCATGGTGATGTGTTCGACAAAGAGGTCTATCCATACTGAGGTGTTTAGTTTTTTTCTGCTTTTCCAGTTGAGGAGGATTGCTTTCTTGGCGACAGTGAGCCCAATGAGTATTGTGTTTTTTTGGTTGTTGGGAAGTGTGATTGAAAGAGTGTTTCCTAGGATGCATAGTGAAGGGGAGAGTGGAACCCGGCAGTTCAGTATTGAAGAGAGTTTAGTTGTGATTTGTTTCCAGAATTGCTGTATGGGTGGGCAGTACCAGATTGCATGCATGTAGTCATCCAGAGTGTTAGGGGGGCATACTGAGCAGTTATTTGTGTCAGAATGTCCCATTTGATGTTTTTTCTTAAGTGTGATATGAGTTCTGTGGTTAATCTTATACTGAATTAGTTGGAGGTTAGATTTATTTATCATTGAGAAGGTATTGTTGCAGATTATGTTCCAGGTGTCATGGTCTATTGTTGTTGATCAATCTTTTTCCCATTTTGCTGTGGGGAGAGATATTGTATGGTCAATGTTTATGAGTTTGTATAGTTCAGATAGAGTTTTAGTGGGTGTTGAGAGTTTTAGTATTGTGTCTGCTAGTGTTGAATTTTCGATGTAGTCTTGTTTGAGGTTGAATTTATGTGTTATGATAGATTGGATTTGGAGATATTGGAAGTGAGATTTATTGTTTATGTTGTACTATTGAGTTATTTCTTTGAAGGGGGTGAAGGTTTTGTTTTGAATTATGTGTTGAAGCTGGGTGATGCCTTTGTCCTTCCAGGTGGTGAGATTCAGTGGTGTTTTGTTTTGAAGAAAGTCTGGGTTGTTCCATATTGGTGTGTTCTTACAGGGTGTGGGTGTTGTGTTCATTATTTTGTGGGCTTTCCACCATGCTGTTAGGGCTGTAGCAATGAGAGGATTTTTGAAGGAGTTATGACGTTTAATTGAAGTGCTGATAAATGGTAGGGTTGATATGGGTATGTTTTTTGCATTGTTCCTGTTCTATGTCTAGCCATGGGTGGGATTGTTCTGTGGGGTGTATCCATTTTGTTATGATTTGTAACTGGTTTGCCAGGAAGTAGTTATAAAAGTTTGGTGCATCTAGTCCTCCGGTATTTTTTGGTGTTTGAAGTGTGGTCAATTTTATTCTAGGTTTTTTGTTTTTCCAATAAAATTTGGTTATTGTTGAGTTTAAGGAACTAAACCATGTGGTGGGTGGACATGCTGGGATCATAGAGAAAAGGTAATTTATTTTGGGAAGTATGGTCATTTTTGTGATTGCTATTCTTCCTATGAGTGATACCGGTAGATTCATCCATCTGGTTGTGTCGTCTTCTATATTTCTGATAAGTGGGTTGAAATTCTATGGTATAAGTTCTGACAATTTGGGGGAGATATTGATGCCTAGGTATCTTATAGTATCAGTGGTGGAGGGAATGGGTAGTGGTAGGGCTGCCGGGTTCCACCTCTTTACAGAGATTGGAAGCAGTGTCGATTTGGTCCAGTTTATTGAGTAATTAGAGATTTTGGAGTATTTTTTAAAAAGATTCATTGTTTCTTGTAGTGAGATTTGTGGATTTTGTAGGTAGAGTATGATGTCGTCAGCATATAAACTTATCTTGTGGGTTACGTTGGGTGATTGTATACCTTTAATGAGATTATTCTGGAGGACTGCTGCAGCAAGTGGTTCGATGTATATTGCAAATAGAGAGGGAGAGAGTGGGAATCCTTGTCTTGTTCCTCTGTGCAGTGTGAAGCTTGATGACGTTAGACCGTTGACTGTGACTGTTGCTCTTGGTGAGTTGTATAGTGTTTTGACCCAGGTGATAAATGACTTTCCCAATCCAAATTTATGAAGTGTGGCAAGTAAAAATGTCCAGTTTACACGGTCAAATGCTTTTTTGGCATCTAATGAAGCTATTATTGTTTCTTCTGTGGTTTGTTTTGCTTGGTGAATTATGTTGAATAGTCTGCGTGTGTTATTGTTTGCGTGTCTACCTTTAATAAAACCTGTTTGATCAATGTGGATTATGGATGGAGTGACCATTTCGATTCTTGTGGATAGTGCTTTACTAATTATTTTGATGTCTGTATTGATGAGGGATATTGGGCGGTAACTGGAGGTGAGGGTAGGATCTTTATCTGGTTTCAATATTACTGAGATGTTGGCGGTGTTCATATGTGAAGGGATTTTTCCGGAATTTGATTCATTCATTGAGTCATTCTGATGAATAGTGGTGAGATGGTTGACCAGAAATGTCTATAAAACTCAGCGGGGAAGCCATCAGGTCCTGGTGCTTTGTTAGGGGGAATTAACTTTAGTGCTGAATAGAATTCTTCTTTTGTGAGTGGTTTATCTAATACTTCTGCTTGAGTTTTTGTTAAAGTTGGTATGTCTAGTTTATCAAGGAATTCAGAGATGTCTTTTGAATTGGGTTCTGTGTCTGATGTGTACAGCTGTTGGCAGAAGTTTTTAAAGGTGTTTGTAATTTCATCTGGTGATATGAGAAGCTTCCCCGCTGGGTTTTGTATAGCTGGGATGGTATTTTTTTCCTTTTTTTGCTGTAGCTGATTTGCGAGATATTTTCCTGATTTGTTGCTATATTCATAGTGCTTGTGTTTGAGTTGTTGGATTAGAAATTGTGTTTTTTTATTTATTATGTCTGACATTTCTAATTTATATTTCCTAAGTTTATTTAGATTCTCTTCTGTTGGCGTTTGTGCATAGATCGTTTCTGTTTCTTTAATTTTAAGCTCTAGGTTGTGCTCATGTGCTATCTCTGTTTTCTTTTTGTAAGATGAGTATGAAATGATTTTGCCTCGAATAACTGTTTTTGCGGTTTCCCAGATAAGTGATGGTGAGTTATTTTGAGTGTCGTTAATGTCCATGAAGGATGCCCACTCTTCCTTTATAGCTGTGTCAAAGTTTGGATCTTTTAGTAGTGAGAGATTGAATTGCCATCTGGTTGATTGTTTATGGAGTTGCTTGCTGTTTAGATGTAAGGAGATTGGAGCGTGGTCACTTATTATAATCGGATGGATTGAGGTATCTGTTATGTCCTGTATGACTGATTTACTTATGAGAAAAAAATCTATACAGGAGAAAGAGTGATGGAGTGGTGAGAAATATGTGAATTATTTTGCTGTTAGGTTGTTAAGTCGCCAACTGTCACCAAGTCCAAGCTCCTCCATGTATTGTATTATTGTTTCTGTGGATTTCCATTTTCTGCTTCCTGAGCGGTCTATTGTGGGGTTGAGGACTGTATTAAAGTCGCCTCCGATTACTATTTTTGAGTTTGTGAAGTTATGTAATGATGTAAAGAATCTGTGAAAGAAAGAGGGTTCATCTGTGTTGGGTCCATAAATATTTGTAATGGTAAAATTAGTATTGTTAATGGCTGTGTTTAAGATGATGTATCTTCCTTCTGGGTCAATGATGGTGGAGGAATTAGTTAGTGATATTTTCTTGTGGATCAGTATGGATACACCTCTTTGACTTGAATTATAAGAAGCAGAAAATATCTGACAGAAATCAGTTGAATTTAAGCAGAGGTTGTTAGATTTTGTCAGGTGAGTTTCTTGTAGAAGGCATATATCTGGTTTTAATTTATTTAGATGACTGAATACTTTAATCCTTTTAGCTTGGGAGCCAATCCCACGGATGTTCCAGTTTAGGAATTTAAGTGGAGCCATGATTTAGATTTATGGTAAGAATGTTGAGGGTTTCTTGGTGTTTGTGTGTGTGTGTGTTTGTGTGTGTGAGAGAGAGATAGGGAGAGGGTGTGTGTGTGTGTGTGTGTGTGTGTGTGTGTGTGTGTGTGTGTGTGTGTGTGTGTGTGTGTGTGTGTGTGTGTGTGTGTGTGTGTGTGTGTTTGTGTGTGTGTGTGTGTGTGTGTGTGTGTGTGTGTGTGTGTGTGTGTGTGAGAGAGAGATAGGGAGAGGGTGTGTGTGTGTGTGTGTGTGTGTGTGTGTGTGTGTGTGTGTGTGTGTGTGTGTTTGTGTGTGTGTGTGTGTGTGTGTGTGTGTGTGTGTGTGTGTGTGTGTGTGTGTGTGTGTGTGAGAGAGAGATAGGGAGAGGGTGTGTGTGTGTGTGTGTGTGTGTGTGTGTGTGTGTGTGTGTGTGTCTGTGTGTGTGTGTGTGTGTGTGTTTGTGTGTGTATGTGTGTGTGTGTGTGTGTGTGTGTGTGTGTGTGTGTGTGTGTGTGTGTGTGCGTGTGTGTGTGTGTGTGTGTGTGTGTGCGTGTGTGCGTGTGTGTGTGTGTGTGTGTGTGTGTGTGTGTGTGTGTGTGTGTGTGTGTGTAAGGGCTCATTCTCAGGTAGACACTATAACCAGAAACCCTGCTGAATTATAGTTGATGTATAACAAAATATACTCCACATTATGTTCATCACAGGTCTTTTTGTTACAGGAGTTTTAGCGGATTGTTCTAAAAGTCCAGCGTTCTTCATCACTACACCAAAGAAGATGGAAGCACTGAGTGGAACTTGTCTGAAAATCCCATGTACCTATAGTGTTAAAAATGAAAGAGAGTTTGAAAACACAAGAGAAACATTTGGAATATGGTATAAAGAAGAAGACAGAGAGACCTATCCAAAGAATGTGGTTTTTAACAGTAGTGGCACAGTGAACAAATTTCAAATGAACATAACTGGAAACTTGAGAATGAAAAACTGCACCACTCTGATTTACAACATGAAGACGACATATGAAGGCGTATACTACTTCAGAATCATGAATGGGCCTTTCATGGCAAATGCTATTTGTGATCCTCTTCAAATAACAGTCAAAGGTAAGATACTTATGTTTTCTTTCACTCAGACTGTAAAGTTATGACTTAGAATACAAATTGTTTCAGCTTTTGTCTGAGCAGAACTTATTCTATTTTCCAGGCTCTCATTATGGCAAGGGTTAGAGACAGATGATACACTGTTTTCTTTTAATTTTGCGATTAACAGTGTGGTCCAGTCAGTGAAATATCTTTAATTTAAACCCACAGATTCTCCCTCAAGCCCCAAACTAATCATCTCAGGAGATCTGAAGGAGAAGGAGTCTGTCACTATAACCTGCTCAGCTTCCACTCCCTGTCCACTCTCCCCTCCTAAACTCACCTGGACTCTCAAACAAGACTCTCTCAACAACATGGAGGAAAACCCAGATAAAACCTTCATGACTAAAATCCAGGAGAAGATCACTCTGACGGACAAACATGATGGATACAACATCACCTGTTCTGCCACATATCCTGTGAATGAAGGAAAAGAAGTCAAGACAGCAGAGGAGACACAGACTCTCAGAGTTTCATGTGAGACAACCAGAGATTGTTATTGGATCCTGTCAGAATGTCATGATTTTAAAGATGTTTGCTGTTTTTAATGAAATACAATTATCTAACATTTTCCTCAGATGCTCCTAAAAACACCTCAGCGTCCATCAGTCCATCAGGTTTGGTGTCAGCAGGTATTCATGTGAACCTGACCTGCTCCAGCAGAGCCAATCCTCCTGTCAGCAGCTTCACCTGGTTCAAGATCAGCAGAGATGGACACATGAACGTATCTGAAGGAGAGTTTTACAGCTTTAATGTCACAGAAGGAGGAGTTTATTACTGTGTGGCCATGAATGATCTCAGTAATCAGACATCACCACTGATCCATTTGAGATTTGAGGAGAAAGGTGAACACTATAGTTACTTTGACAACCATTGGGGCAATCTGCTATTTTCAGTCTTCTAACCTTCTGTTGCTTTATGCCTGACTTTTTGTGTTTTTTGCTGCTTTACCTGTTTAGCACTTTGATATAGTAACATCAGAAGTATCCACTTTGTATTTTATATTGGTCTGGTTTATTCACTAGCTGTGCTTGCGAGCTCTCTACAACGGGAGGCAATCATTGGAGGAATCCTTGGGATCATTGCGTTCATCTGTCTGGTTGTCTTTGTTTGGTAATTATCACTGATGGAAGCTGATGACTCAGTTACTGGCACTGGCATTTCAGCAGCACTTGAAAATATACAAATACAAATCTCCAGAAAACAATGAATCAAACCTGAAACAAAGTACAATCTAACAGCCTCTCATGTCTTCTAGGTGTTTAAAGTCAAAACATCCAACTGCACAACGGACTCAGGTGGGAAAACACAAAACTGTAACTCACAGACTCACAGTGCTTCACTTCTTGACATCTGCTCACATTGTCCATCTGTCACTCACAATTTATAAACATCCATTTTCATGACTTTTTCTCAGCAGTCTCTGGGCTGTGATGTAACTCTCACTTTGTCAACTCAAATCTCTGTCAAAAAAATAGTTGTTTAAAGTGTCCGAGTTTACAAAATGAAGATGAAAAGTTGAGATGAACCTGTACTCATTCAAAACCAAAAGAAAACTCCTGGTCAACTTTTAAAGATTTATATTTGGGGCTTTTTGTGCCTTTATTCAAGAGATAGGACAGTGGATAGAGTCGGAAATCAGGGAGAGAGAGAAAGAGAGAGAGAGAGAGAGAGAGAGAGAGAGAGAGAGAGAGTGAGGAACAGGTCAGATTTAACCCTGCAGCTGTCCGTTTGGAGGACTAATGCCTCCGTACATGGGGGGTACGCACTAACCACTGTTCTACCGGTGCCCCCCTGGTCAACTTTTAATCCTTTTAGTAGTTTGGTCAACATGGTGTTAACTTTTATGTCCTGACCAAATAGGGATGTGAACCAGGGGCCTTCTGGCTGTAAGGGAATATGATATCCACGATGATAAGATCCTTTTGACTCATCATTTTAATTTCTATTGAACCATTTTTGTAAATTTGAAAACTTTACATTAGTTGAGATGAAGTAAAAACACAATATTAAGTTATCATAACACTTCACACATTTCTAGTAAAACTGAGAATGACTACATTTGTTTATCAGTGGTGAGATGGGTCTGAAAATATTTATTGCATCCCGCTGAAGGTTCAACCCACAGGTCTAATGGTGATTTGTTTTTTTCAGAGTCAACCAGGTGAAGAGATGTCTGCAGAAGAGCCAGCAAGGAAAAGAGAGGAAGAAGTACAAGAAAATATCCATTACGGAGAGATAGACTTCTCCAAGATGAGACATGAAGAGTCCTTTAACTCGGTACAGGGCCGAGGACAGCAGCAGGAGACACTGTATACACAAGTCAAAGTGTCCGGGACAGGAAACAGTGGAACACAGACTGCTGGCAGCCCAGACGATCTCTACGCTAAAGTTAGGAAAAAAATATAACCAGATGAAGATGTAAAACTTCTACATTTTTAAACAACTATGATGTTAACTACATGTATCATTAAAAAAAAAACATCCACAATACTATCTGAAAAAGAGACAGTAAATATGGTGCAGGGCTGAGCGTCTCCAAACGAGGACATCTGCTGGATGGATGGAGCAATGCAGTGAAGTTGTAATGCAGCTAAAGGGAGTGACAGAGAGGCAGTACTGAGACAGCTTTATAACAGTGTAGATGACCTCTGATGCAACAACATTTAAAACATCTTAGGGTCACTTTCAAAGGTTGTTGGTAAACCTATTGCACCTAATGCTATGACTGCACTATTTGGTGTTACTCCATCCACAGTATCACTTTCCTCCTTAGAAGCAGACTTCACAGCCTTTGTTACCCTCGTTTGCCAGACGCCTAGTATCATTTAAGTGGGTATCCTTGACACCCCCCCCCCCCCACACACACACACACACACACACACACACACACACACACAGGTTATGGATAAAAGAATGCCTAAATGTTCTACTTTCATTAAATGTAGACATGATGGACGATGGATTGACTGACTGTATGCTACATGTATGACTGTTATTATTGTCAGTATAAAGATATGTGTGTGTGTGTGAGAGTATGTGTGTGTGTGTGTGTGTGTGTGTGTGTGTGTGTGTGTATATGCATATTATTTTGGTTTACTTATTGCCTTGTATATCTCATTTGGTTACTACTTCTATTTTTACCTGTATTGTTGTTGTATTGATTATTTTAATGTATGGGTTGCTGCTCTATTTTTGTTTGTTTGACTTTGAAAAAGCTAATAAAAAAGGGAAAAAAAACAAAAAAAACATTTTGATCATTTGATGTATTTCTCATCAGGCCTTGGTGAATGTTATAAAGTTATAAAGTTGCATTATTAGTAATTCTTTCAGTACAAGGCAACTGAGACACACACCTCACTTTTCTATTTTAATAAACACAAATAGTTTGACATGTCAGTGTGTTCAACATGTTTGATGTTATATAGATGAAACTACATCTGTGAGTGTCTGGTAAGCCTATAAGAGAAGTGGTTGGATATAAAAAGATGAAAAAGAGGGGAAGTATAACAACCAGAGGTAGTTTGTTTTCTTCTAATGAGAACAAGTCCTTCCACTGTATCATTGTAGCTACTGTAGCTGCACAGCTCTCTACAACTAAATGTTTTCATCAGTCCACAATTCTGTTTATTGTCAATGCAATGACTTTTTTTTTCATTGATTGTGGAAACTCTTTATTTAATTTAGTCCAGTTTCAACAATGACAACTTTTACAATTCCAGCTGCATTAAAAGCAAAACAATAAACACCTTGTGATGATCCATAGTACTTAATGCAGATCTTTCATCTAAATAAAAAATGTAGCTACAGCGGCCAGAGTTACAACCCCAACCCTTATTATTAGAGATATTTACACTAAAGGAACAGCTGTATATTTGTGGTTTAATGGATTTGGTTTGGTCTTGTTATGAATCAGCCTCTGTATGATGAATGTTAAAAGTTCACCTTAATCATAACCTGTAATCGTATGTTTTTTTTAAATATGTCACCGTTAGGATTAGTGAACTTTTATCACATAAGAAGAGGGCATTAAAGCTTGCAAGGAGTATGTGGTTGATAATTACCGTCTTTGAGAAGATAAATAGAAAACAAATGATGTGCACACTTCTCCATGTGAGGCAACGAGCAGGCAGAATGCCGACATGTTATATTTCTCCACCTCAGCAGAGACGTCTGTAATTATGTTGTTTTTTCTTTGCTGCAATTCACATAACACCAGATTCTAGGACATATTGTGTCTCTGTGTTGCCTACATGATCGTGTGGTGGTAAAACATGGTCAACCCAATCCTCCTCTTCCTTGTTGAACATGCCCCACGATGTCTGCATGTCTAAGGGCAGCTGTTTTCTCGTCCACTGCTCTTGCTGGTCTCCATTTGCTCCGCTGCTGCCAGGGTTGGTGCGTTGTTCCTCACCACTGCATCTCTGGAGTCCTTCAGTGTCATCTAAAGTCTTACTTTAGCACATTTGAACTCCTCCGTGAGACTGCTGAGGGGCAGTTTTAAGGAGATACTCTCCATAGAGAATTATGGAAGTCAGGCAGTGTGGGACTACAAGCCACTTCTTAATCTATCCTGTGACCCCTCTTTCCAGCTTCTCCAACGTTGAAGTTGGGACCTCATAGATTGTTAGGGGCCACATGATCCGAGGTAATTGGTCAAGCCTTTGGAACCAATGAAGCTTGGGTGCCATGTTACACATTTGTTAGAGCATGAAGCATTTAAAGCAGAGTCCTTATCACAGTGGACCAGGTTCAGTTCTAACCTGGGTCTTTTAGTGGGTGTCATTCTCTCTCTTTAGTTGATGCTACCTGTGAGGGCTGATGTGTGAGCTGAGAACACTGCCCTCTGTAGGTAGGTTGAGGGAGAGTTTCCTGCTAGATGTGTTGTGGGACTGCTTGGTGTGTGTCGGTAAGGGAGCTCTGGGGAGAAACAGTGACTGTGTGCTTTGGTCAGATACTTAATGAGGTTTCTCTTGTTCATTCAGATGTAATGAGCTGTGTCCTGATTTACCCTGACTGATATACTCTGTAGGCTCATGTTGAAGAGGTAGGCTACAAATAACTGTTTTTGTATGATTAATTGTAGGCCTATCACTAATGTGATTTAATTCTTAATAAATTCTTAATTCTTTAATTCAGCCTTTGACTCCCTCCCAGTGTCAGCCTGCTGACCTTCCACCTGTCTCCTTTAATCAGGGCCTCAGATTGAGCGAGGTAACTTTAACTGATAATGAAGGAGGGATCTTCTCCAAGGTGTTTTATCTAGTTTATATAAATGATGTTTACCATGTTTTCCTCATTATAGACGAGTGTCAGACTGCTGCTTTGCCTGAATCAGTTCATCCATGTCGTCTGGCTGAGATTGTTTGTTGAACTGGACTCGGCCATGGTTGTTGTGCTCACTGTCCATGTTGTGGTGGATAATTTACTGCGTACCTGCCCATATTTAAACCCATGAATGTGTAACCTTTATGTGAAACTGAACAAACTGGACTTCATGCTTGTCTTTGTTTTATTTTATTTATAGGCAGTGGGGACGCGCTGCGGGGAGTACGCGTGGGATCCAGACCATGCATGTGGTGTGGTCGGCCTGCTGGTGGTGGACACTCAAGTGTTTTGAAGATTGTCTTTTTTTTTGCAGTGTAAGTTGCAGGGATGTGTCAAACACTAACTTCCTCATTCTCACGGTACAAGAAGAAAGGAAGAAATCTTTTGTGGTTTTTGTGTCTTAGCAGCGAGGTGACTGGTTTGTTACAGTTCTGATGAAATTTTGAAATCAACTTTTTTCTACATTTTCTCTGTTTAAGCTCCTGGAGGTTTGTTTGGTAAGAACAGCTATGACTGCTATTTATGTTTTATCATTTTAGTTTTCAGCAGCTTTTATTTTCTTTCAGTGAAAATGACTGTTTTGTTAATCCAACTCTTTAACTAGGACTTTGAAGAGTAACTTAGTTTTTAATTCCAGGTGATGGGTGTTACTGCAGTCCTGTCAGTGAACATGGTAACAGCCATCATGTTACTGACTGTCTTCTCTCTTTCAGGTGAGCTGTTTGTTCACTTACTTTCATTCAAAGATGTTTAATCTGTACAGTTTGAACTTCCTGTAGAAACAAAGCAGAGAGAAGAGTGCAGATAGAGTTTCTTCTTTCATCTCTTCATGTCCTGACTGAAAAGTGAAATGTTTTAGACTGACTTTGTGAACAAGAGAGAAAAAGACCAGAGCACACCACATTACTTCTTAGACTCTCATTAACATCCTCTATATGAAGATCCTGCTTCACATTATAATAACTGATGGTCTGCTTTACAGAAGCGTTGGATGAATGTGTAACTCCGTCAGCGCTCTTCATCACTACACCAAAGAAGATGGAAGCACTGAGTGGAACTTGTCTGAAAATCCCATGTAGCTTTAGTGTTAAAAAAGGAAAAGAAGAGTTTGACAACACAAGAGAAACATTTGGAATATGGTATAAAGAAGACAGAGAGACCTACAATCCAACGAATGTGGTTTTTAACAGTGATGGCACAGTGAACAAATTTCAAATGAACATAACTGGAAACTTGAGAATGAAAAACTGCACCACTCTGATTTACAACATGAAGACGACATATGAAGGCGTATACTACTTCAGAATCATGAACGGACCTTTCATGGCAAATGCTCGTTGTGATCCTCTTCACATAAAAGTCAAAGGTAAGAGAGTTTCATTTTCTTTTCATCAGACTATAAAGGTTTTATTAAGAAACAATAAATCATTGTCATAGCACGAGTTGAACTCTGATTAAATACTGAGACTCTTTTTACTGGTTGAGATTGAAGGGTCCAATCTTGACATACTAAGAAGCAGAAAAACATTTTAATTTAAAGTTTTTAATTACAGTGCTGTCAGCTTTTGTCTTAACATCATTAGGACCATTTTCTCCTTGTAACATTTTTCAACCCCTCCCCCCTCCTCTCCCATACACACACACACACACACACACACACACACACACACACACACACACACACACACACACACACACACACACAAACTAACAATGTAACAATGATAAGTATCCTACCCTTCCTTTTTACAAAGTAGACACACATTTTTATATATGACATTACAAACCTTCTCCATGAAGTTTCCATGACAGAATATTAACGTGGTAATGATGACAGGCGGTGGCTGGAAGTTTGGGAAGAATAAAGTAGAAAATCATTTTAGAAAGGACAGTCACTGTCAGCTAGTCTATTGGTTAAAGTAATCTTTGTTTGATTTGAACACCCAGATTCTCCTCCGAGTCCCAAACTAATCCTCTCAGGAGATCTGAAGGAGAAGGAGTCTGTCACTATAACCTGCTCAGCTTCCACTCCCTGTCCACTCTCCCCTCCTAAACTCACCTGGACTCTCAAACAAGACTCTCTCAACAACATGGAGGAAAACTCAGATAAAACCTTCACGACTAAAATCCAGGAGAAGATCACTCTGACGGACAAACATGATGGATACAACATCACCTGTTCTGCCACATATCCTGTGAATGAAGGAAAAGAAGTCAAGACAGCAGAGGAGACACAGACTCTCAGAGTTTCATGTGAGACAACCAGAGATTGTTATTGGATCCTGTCAGAATGTCATGATTTTAAAGATGTTTGCTGTTTTTAATGAAATACAATTATCTAACATTTTCCTCAGATTCTCCTAAAAACACCTCAGCGTCCATCAGTCCATCAGGTTTGGTGTCAGCAGGTATTCATGTGAACCTGACCTGCTCCAGCAGAGCCAATCCTCCTGTCAGCAGCTTCACCTGGTTCAAGATCAGCAGAGATGGACACATGATCGTATCTGAAGGAGCGTTTTACAGCTTTGATGTCACAGAGGGAGGAGTTTATTACTGTGTGGCCATGAATGATCTCAGTAATCAGACATCACCACTGATCCATTTGAGGGTTGCAGGTAAATTTAGAACTGAATCATCACATTTGTATCCAACATGCTCTCCTTTTCGATCTGTCGGGTTATTTGTTTGTTTTCACTAAAAAACAATTCTTACTGAATTCATGTGTAATAATGCTACATAAATAAATGAAACAAAGACGTTCACATTAGAGGTTACAATATTAAATTAAAGTGCAGGATATCTTACAGCCATGAAAAGCTTTTTCCATCTAGTAGCAGGTGATCATGATGTCTTGTTCCAGAAAATCTGATTTCCGATCTGTTTGGGGTTGATGTCCACATTACATTGAAGATCCTGGGAATCGTGCTGCTCTGCAGTTCAGTCATCATCTTTGAGTGGTGAGAGAAACTGTCTTAAGAAATTAAGATTTGTGGCTTATGTTATTCATCTAATTGCATTTTTATTTTTACAGTGTAAGTGTTTGATTCTTATTTCTTTTATCTGATCTCTTTTTCTTTCAGCTGGTTAAAGTCAAGATGCTTCAACAAACAGGTGAAGGTGAGTTACTAGATGAGGACAGGTTCATCATTCTTTCTACAAAATGAGATTGAAGCACGTGTTATAAAAGAGGGAAGTTATCTGAGTAGCTTTCTTTGAAGATTCGATCAACACAGTCACATAAAATAATTGATCCAGAGAAAATGATGTTCAGATATTCAGGTCCAACAGCAGCGACAGGAGACCAGATGGTAACAGTGAAAAGTGTTTCAGGAAAACTTATACTGACTTTGATTTGCAGAGATAAACTCCAAGTGTTGCTGGTTTGTCTCTTGTAGCTGCATCAAAGTCACCACACAGCACTGACACCGCTCTCTCTGTGTTGTTTCATTCAAACAGGACGCAGAAGAAGCAGACTATGTCAACAGAGTGGTTATGATTCAAGCTTCATGAAGGAGAAGAGGATGACTTCATGTTCATCTTAAATGCAATATCTCTATTTCTCTTTTCTGTATTAAATGTTTTTTCTTTGCAGCAGGTTAGTGATGAACAAAGGATGGGATACGACAGGAAGGATGTTTTTGTTCAAAGGCAGATAACATAAAAATACTGTAATGTACTGCAGGCAAATCATTACACTGTGAAGCACTGTGCTGGTCTATGGTATTGTTTTTTTAATTATTTTTTATATTAGCTTCTTTTATAATAATAATACATTTCATTTCAAAGCACTCCATGTCACCTTACAAAGCAGAGATAAAAACAACAGAGTAACAATACATCGATCAAATTAACATTAAAAAGACAAATTTACAGAGTATGAAATCTTTGTGAGATAGGATGGAAAATGATCAGACAGAAAATGCCCGTTTTAAAAGATGTGTTTTGAGATGAGATTTAAAAATAGAGAGAGAGTCAATATTATGGATGTGTGGAGGGAGGGAGTTCCAGAGGCGGGGGGGCAGAGACGCTGAAGACCCTGGACCCCATGGTGGACAGGCGGGCGGGTGGTGCAGTGAGTTGAATGGAAGAAGAAGACCTGAGAGTGAGGGTGTTCTGTAATAAATGAATTAACTTAATGTACTATTGCTGTTTTATAGGCTCCTTCCATGATCTTTATTAGTTAATCATCTGTATTATGTGTCATTTACGTCATGAAAAGCTTGCTAGTATGCAGGAAGAGGAAAGTAGTCTGTTCTCTACTTTTCCACTTAAATGTATAAGGAGATATGTTTTAATGTAATGCTGTGGCCTTATTCATGAAGCCTCCTAAATACTAAAAGTTGCTCCTAGTGACAACTTCTAAGAATTTCCCCTTAAAGTTAAGACTAGATCATTGTAATAATTAAACTTATTCACAAAGTGTCTTAGCCCTTAAGAGTCCATCTTAGACTTTTGTCAGTGCAAAGTGAGACATGCATGTTGAGTTCCTGTTTACCTCCACAGGTAAATCCAATATCTAATAAATGCTGATATAACTCTCATCATGTGTCCATTTGAATAATTATCACACGTGTTAATTTCATAGTGTTCATATTTACATAATGTCTGACTCGATTCTATGATAGGGCCCTATGGATTTCACTGTCTGTCTATGTCCATTATCACTAGAGAGCACTTCTCTCCATTATTTGGATCAACCAATCACAGCTTCTGAAAAAATAATCCTCTGTAGGATTGTGATTGAAGTGAAGTTAGGAGGTCTCTGAGAGGATTCTCAGAATGTTTGTGAATATGGGCCCTGATGTTTAACTTTCTATATCTGAATGTTCTGAAAAACAGAAGTTTCGGCCCAGGTGACAAAGTACTAATGTTGTTGCCCATTCTCAGTTCTGCTCTGCAGGCTCGTTACAGCGGCCCCTATGTAATAAAGGACAAAATTAATGACCGGGATTACACAGTAGCCACTCAACAACGCAGGCGACGTAATAGATTATGTCACATTAACATGTTAAAGCCCTACATTGAGAGACATGCTGCTCCTTTACTCCCCCTCGGTGAAGTGAGAAAAGGAGTTTTGGCGCAGTCCAGTGCTGAACTTATCGATCGGGTCAAAGCGGCACCGGAGCTGTCCATCTGAGATGTTGTCCAAACTTGATGCTTGTTTTCCGTATTTAAATCAGGTCCAACGCGAGAATGTGCTTAATTTAATAAAATCTCATAATTCCTTGTTTTCTGATGTTCTGACTCAAACTCATGTGTTAGAGCACGACATTGATGTGGGGGATTCAACCCCCAAAAAACAACACGCTTACAGAGTCAACCCTGACAAACGTCTCCGTCTACAGAATCAGGTTGACTACATGCTGGAGTCCCAGCTGTAGTTCGTGGAGTTCGCCGTGCCTCCTTGCGGGTAAATCTGACGGCTCTGATCGTTTCTGTACGGATTTCTGGAAAGTGAACGGAGTCACTAAACCGGATTGTTATCGTCTGCCTCGAGTTGAGGATTGTGTTGACCATGTCGGTCGTGCTAACTTTGTAACAAAACTCGATCTACTAAAAGGCTACTGGCAGGTGCTGTTAACTCCTCGAGCAAAGGAAATTTCTGCGTTTGTTACGCCTGACTCTTTTTTGCAGTATACGATGATGTCGTTCGGTGTGCAAAATGCGCCTGCAACCTTTCAGCGCCTGGTTAATACAGTGCTCTCAGGTGTGGGGGATGTGAGGCGTACCATGACGACATTGTGGTGTACTCGAGCACCTGGGACGAACATATACAACAACTGCAGACGGTGTTTGACAGGCTGAGTGACGCTAATCTCACACTAAATTTAGCAAAATGTGAATTTGGCCAGGGTACTGTTACATTTCTGGGAAAAATCGTCAGTCAGGGGCAAGTCCAGCCGGTGCACTCTAAAGTAGAGGCTATCCTGTCATTCCCTGCTCCTTCTTCGCGACTTGAGCTCCGCCGTTTTTTGGGGGATGGCAGGGTATTATCGTAGCTTCTGTAACAACTTCTCTACTGTTGCGGCTCCGCTCACCGACCTGTTGAGTCCCAAGAAACGTTTCAAGTGGTCTGACAGTTGTCAGGGCGCGTTTGACTGCCTAAAGGCCTTAATGACTCATGCTCCGGTTTTAGCTGCGCCTGTGTTTGATCGCCCTTTCAAAGTTGCGGTTGACACGAGTGACGGTAGGAGCGGGTGCTGTCCTCCTTCAGGATGGACACGATGGAGTTTAACACCTGGTCTCCTATTATTCATAAAAATCTAACCGTCATCAGCGCGTGTACTCCACAATAGAGAAAGAGGCTCTAGCACTTATTTTGGCGTTAAAACATTTTGAAGTTTATCAGTGTCATGGATGCCAGGTCAGGCTACTGGGCTTTCAAGCTCACAGAGGAATCATCCAAGTTGACCACCTTCAACACTGTTTTTGGACGATACAGAGTTCTTGGCATGGTTAATTACTTGTGAAAAATGAGCGGACCAAAGAAAAGAAAAGTGGACAGTGAATGCCGAGTGTTTAATACGGAGTGGACAACTAAATATTTTTTCACTGAAGTCCGATCAAAGGCTGTATGCCTGATATGCCAAGAAACTGTCGCAGTTTTCAAAGAGTACAGTATCAGCCGTCACTTTGCTACGAAGCATGCTAACTACGCTAGCAAGCAGTCCCCGCAAGAACGGGCGGCTGCGGCTCAGAGGTTGAAGGATAATTTACAGACTCAGCAACATTTTTTTCACCAACAAACTGCGATTCAAGAATCAACTACCAAGGCAAGTTTTTTGCTGGCATTCAAATTAGCAAAGGCTAGCAAGCCTTTCTCCAAAGGCGAGTTTTTAAAAGAATGCATGGTAGAGACAGCAGGTCTCTTGTGTCCGGAGAGCCAAGGCCAGTTTGAAAAAATCAGTTTATCACGCAGGACTGTGACTCGCTGTGTGGAACTGATTGACGAAGATATAGCCAGCGAATTAAACAAAAAGGCTGAGTCCTGTAAGTTATATTCACTAGTGCTGGATGAAAGTAATGACGTGAAAGACACTGCTCAGCTCCTCATTTTTATCCGAGGGATTAATGACAGTTTTGAGATAACGGAGGAGTTTTTGACCATGGAGTCCCTGAAAGGAAAAACGCGAGGAGAGGACTTGTATAACCAGGTGTCTGCTGTCATCGAGAGAATGAAGCTACCTTGGAGTAAACTTGCCAATGTCACAACGGATGGATCGCCAAATTTAACTGGAAAACATGTTGGGCTGCTGAAAAGAATCCAGGATAAAGTGAAACCAGGATGTTATTTTCCTTCACTGTATCATCCATCAGGAATCTCTATGTAAGTCTGTATTGCAGCTTAATCATGTCGTGAATCCAGTTGTAAAACTTGTTAACTTTATACGAGCAAGGGGACTTCAGCATCGTCAGTTTATTATGTTCCTGGAGGAAACTGATGCGGACCATCAGGACTTACTGTACCACTCTCGTGTCCG